>NC_090395.1:20973921-21289338 GCF_036365525.1 Heterodontus francisci
CAAAGATGGACAGGAACAAAGACTGACAGGAATAAAGACTGACCGGAATATAGACTGAGGATAACATAGTCTGACAGGATCATGGACTGACAGAAACATAGACTGACTGAAACATAGACTGACAGGAACATAGACTGACGGGAACACAGAATTACAGGAACATAGACTGACAGGAACATAGACTGACCGAAACATAGACTGACAGGAACACAGACTGACCGGAACATAGACTGACTAAACATAGACTGACAGGAACACATACTGACAGGAACACAGATAGAAAGGAACACAGACTGACAGAAACACAGATTTACAGGACACTGACTGACAGAAAAACAGACTGACAGGAACACAGGCTGACAGAAACACAGACTGACAGAATCACAGACTGAAAGAAACACAGTGTGACAGGAATACTGACTGTCAGGAACACAGACTGACAGGAACACAGGCTGACAGAAACACAGATTGACAGATAACTGACTGATAGAAACACAGACTGACAGGAAAACAGGCTGACAGAAACACAGATTGACAGATCACTGACTGATAGAAACACAGACTGACAGGAATATTGACTGTCAGGAACACAGCCTGACAGGAAGACAGACTGACAGGAACAAGGAGTGACAGAAACACTGACTGACAGGTATACAGACTGACAGGAAGACAGACTGACAGGAACAGAGACTGACAGGAACACAGACTGACAGAAAACAGAGACGAACAGCAAAACAGACTGACAGGAACACAGACTGACAGAAACACAGTCTGAAAGACACACAGACTGACAGGAATGCAGACTGACAGAAACACAGATTGACAGAAGCACAGATGGACAGAAACACAGACTGACAGTAACGCAGACTGACAAGAATACTGACTGACAGAAACACACACAGACAGAAGCACAGACTGACAGGAACTCAGACTGACAGGAACACAGGCTGGCAGAAACACAGACTGACAGAAACACAGACTGACAGGAATACAGACTGACAGGAATACAGACGGACAAGAACACAGACGCCGGGGAACAGACTGACAGATACACAGACTGACTGAAACACAGACTGACAGGAACACAGACTAACAGGAACATAGACTGCCAAAAAACATAGACTGACAGGAACATAGACTGACAGCAACACAGACTGAAAGGAACTTAAACTGAGAGGAACGCAGACTGACCGGAACATAGACTGAAAGGAACAAACACTGACAGGAACATGTACTGAAAGTAACACCGACTGACAGGGAACACAGACTGACAGAAACACAGACTGACAGGAACATAGACTGACAGGAATGTAGACTGACAGGAACACAGACTGACAGTAACACAGACAGACTGTAACACAGACTGACCGGACACAGGCTGACTGAAACACAGACTGACTGGACGTAGACTGACAGAAACACAGACTGACAGGAGCACAGACTGACAGAATCACAGATTGACAGAAACACAGACTGACTGAAACACAGTCAGACAGGAACACAGACAGACAGAAACACAGAAATAAAGAGACATAGCCTGACAGAAAGACAGACTGACAGGAGCACTAACTGACAGGAATACAGCCTGACAGAAATGCAGACTGACTGTAATAAAGACAGACAGGAACACATCCTGAGAGAAGCACAGACCGACAAGACACAGACTGACAACAACACTGACTGACAGGAAGACAGACTGACAGGAACACTGACTGACAGAAACATAGACTGACAGCAATACAGACTGACAGGACATAGACTGACAGAAACACAGACTGACAGGAACACAGACTGACAGGAATACAGACTGACAGGAATACAGACTGAAGGGATACAGACTGACAGAAAAACAGACTGACAAGAACACAGACTGACAAGAACAGTAACTGACAGTTACAGAGGCAGACTGAAACACAGACAGACCGGACACAGACTGACAGAAACTCTGACTGACAGGAATATAGACTGACAGAAACACAGACTGACAGGAACACAGACTGAAAGAAAACAGAGACGAACAGCAAAACAGACTGACAGTAACACAGACTGACAGAAACACAGACTAAAAGAAACACAGACTGACAGAAACAGAGTCGGACAGGAACACTGACTGACAGGAACAGAGACTGACAGTAACACAGACTGACAGAAACACAGACTGAAAGAAACACAGACTGACAGAAACAGAGTCGGACAGGAACACAGTCTGGCAGGAACATAGACTGATGGTAACAGAGACTGACAGGAACACAGACTGACAGAAAACAGAGACGAACAGCAAAACAGACTGACAGTAACACAGACTGACAGAAACACAGACTGAAAGAAACACAGACTGACAGAAACAGAGTCGGACAGGAACGCAGACTGACAGGAACAGAGACTGACAGTAACACTGACTGACAGGAACACAGGCTGACCGGAACATAGACTGACTAAACATAGACTGACAGGAACACATACTGACAGGAACACAGATAGAAAGGAACACAGACTGACAGAAACACAGATTTACAGGACACTGACTGACAGAAAAACAGACTGACAGGAACACAGGCTGACAGAAACACAGACTGACAGAATCACAGACTGAAAGAAACACAGTGTGACAGGAATACTGACTGTCAGGAACACAGACTGACAGGAACACAGGCTGACAGAAACACAGATTGACAGATAACTGACTGATAGAAACACAGACTGACAGGAAAACAGGCTGACAGAAACACAGATTGACAGATCACTGACTGATAGAAACACAGACTGACAGGAATATTGACTGTCAGGAACACAGCCTGACAGGAAGACAGACTGACAGGAACAAGGAGTGACAGAAACACTGACTGACAGGTATACAGACTGACAGGAAGACAGACTGACAGGAACAGAGACTGACAGGAACACAGACTGACAGAAAACAGAGACGAACAGCAAAACAGACTGACAGGAACACAGACTGACAGAAACACAGTCTGAAAGACACACAGACTGACAGGAATGCAGACTGACAGAAACACAGATTGACAGAAGCACAGATGGACAGAAACACAGACTGACAGTAACACAGACTGACAAGAATACTGACTGACAGAAACACACACAGACAGAAGCACAGACTGACAGGAACTCAGACTGACAGGAACACAGGCTGGCAGAAACACAGACTGACAGAAACACAGACTGACAGGAATACAGACTGACAGGAATACAGACGGACAAGAACACAGACGCCGGGAAACAGACTGACAGATACACAGACTGACTGAAACACAGACTGACAGGAACACAGACTAACAGGAACATAGACTGCCAAAAAACATAGACTGACAGGAACATAGACTGACAGCAACACAGACTGAAAGGAACTTAAACTGAGAGGAACGCAGACTGACCGGAACATAGACTGAAAGGAACAAACACTGACAGGAACATGTACTGAAAGTAACACCGACTGACAGGGAACACAGACTGACAGAAACACAGACTGACAGGAACATAGACTGACAGGAATGTAGACTGACAGGAACACAGACTGACAGTAACACAGACAGACTGTAACACAGACTGACCGGACACAGGCTGACTGAAACACAGACTGACTGGACGTAGACTGACAGAAACACAGACTGACAGGAGCACAGACTGACAGAATCACAGATTGACAGAAACACAGACTGACTGAAACACAGTCAGACAGGAACACAGACAGACAGAAACACAGAAATAAAGAGACATAGCCTGACAGAAAGACAGACTGACAGGAGCACAAACTGACAGGAATACAGCCTGACAGAAATGCAGACTGACTGTAATAAAGACAGACAGGAACACATCCTGAGAGAAGCACAGACCGACAAGACACAGACTGACAACAACACTGACTGACAGGAAGACAGACTGACAGGAACACTGACTGACAGAAACATAGACTGACAGCAATACAGACTGACAGGACATAGACTGACAGAAACACAGACTGACAGGAACACAGACTGACAGGAATACAGACTGACAGGAATACAGACTGAAGGGATACAGACTGACAGAAAAACAGACTGACAAGAACACAGACTGACAAGAACAGTAACTGACAGTTACAGAGGCAGACTGAAACACAGACAGACCGGACACAGACTGACAGAAACTCTGACTGACAGGAATATAGACTGACAGAAACACAGACTGACAGGAACACAGACTGAAAGAAAACAGAGACGAACAGCAAAACAGACTGACAGTAACACAGACTGACAGAAACACAGACTAAAAGAAACACAGACTGACAGAAACAGAGTCGGACAGGAACACTGACTGACAGGAACAGAGACTGACAGTAACACAGACTGACAGAAACACAGACTGAAAGAAACACAGACTGACAGAAACAGAGTCGGACAGGAACACAGTCTGGCAGGAACATAGACTGATGGTAACAGAGACTGACAGGAACACAGACTGACAGAAAACAGAGACGAACAGCAAAACAGACTGACAGTAACACAGACTGACAGAAACACAGACTGAAAGAAACACAGACTGACAGAAACAGAGTCGGACAGGAACGCAGACTGACAGGAACAGAGACTGACAGTAACACTGACTGACAGGAACACAGGCTGACAGAAACACAGACTGACAGGAACACATACTGAAAGAAACACAGACTGACAACACAGACTGACAACAACACTGACTGACAGGAAGACAGACTGACAGGAACACGGACTGACAGAAAAATAGACTGACAGGAATACAGACTGATAGAAACACAGACTGAATGGAACACAGACTGACAGGAACACAGACTGACAGAAACAAAGACTGAAAGAAACACAGACTGACAGGATTACAGACTGACAGAAACAAAGACCGACAGTAACACAGACTGACAAGAACAATGACTTAAAAGTATACAGACTGACAGAAACGTCGAATAACAGGAACACAGACTGATAGAAACAGAGACTGATAAGAAGACAGACTGACAGGAACACAGACTGACAGGAAAGTAGTTTGATAGGAACATAGACTGACAGGAAAACAGACTGACAGGAACATAGATTGACCGAAACAAAGAGGGACAGGAACAAAGACTGACAGGAATACCGACTGACCGGAATATAGACTGACAATAACATAGTCTGACAGGATCATGGACTGACAGAAACATAGACTGACCGAAACATAGACGGACAAGAACATAGACTGACAGGAACACAGACTGACAGAATCATAGACTGACCGAAACATAGACTGACAGGAACATAGACTGACAGGAACACAGAATTACAGGAACATAGACTGACAGGAACATAGACTGACTGAAACATAGACTGACAGGAACACAGACTGACAAGAACAATGACTTAAAAGTATACAGACTGACAGAAACGCCGAATAACAGGAACACAGACTGATAGAAACACAGACTGATAGGAGGACAGACTGACAGGAAAACAGACTGACAGGAACATAGATTGACCAAAACAAAGATGGACAGGAACAAAGACTGACAGGAATACAGACTGACCGGAATATAGACTGAGGATAACATAGTCTGACAGGATCATGGACTGACAGAAACATAGACTGACCGAAACATAGACTGACAGGAACATAGACTGACGGGAACACAGAATTACAGGAACATAGACTGACAGGAACATAGACTGACCGAAACATAGACTGACAGGAACACAGACTGACCGGAACATAGACTGACTAAACATAGACTTACAGGAACACATACTGACAGGAACACAGATAGACAGGAACACAGACTGACAGAAACACAGATTGACAGGACACTGACTGACAGAAAAACAGACTGACAGGAACACAGTCTGGCAGGAACACAGGCTGACAGAAACACAGACTGACAGAATCACAAACTGAAAGAAACACAGTGTGACAGGAATACTGACTGTCAGGGACACAGACTGACTGGAACACAGGCTGACAGAAACACAGATTAACAGATAACTGACTGATAGAAACACAGACTGACAGGAAAACAGGCTGACAGAAACACAGATTGACAGATCACTGACTGATAGAAACACAGACTGACAGGAATACTGACTGTCAGGAACACAGACTGACAGGAAGACAGACTGACAGGAACAAGGAGTGACAGAAACACTGACTGACAGGAACATAGACTGACTGAAACAACGACTGACAGGAACACAGACTGACCGGAACATAGACTGACTAAACATCGACTTACAGGAACACAGACTGACAGGAACACAGACAGACAGGAACACAGCCTGACAGAAACACAGACTGACAGGAGCACAAACTGACAGGAATACAGCCTGACAGAAATGCAGACTGACTGAAATAAAGACTGACAGGAACACATCCTGAGAGTAGCACAGACCGACAAGACACAGACTGACAACAACACTGACTGACAGGAAGACAGACTGACAGGAACACTGACTGACAGAAACATAGACTGACAGCAATACAGACTGACAGAAACACAGAATGAATGGAGCACAGACTGACAGGAATACAGACTGACAGAAACACAGTCTGACAGGACATAGACTGACAGAAACACAGACCGACAGGAACACAGACTGACAACAACACTGACTGTCAGATAACAGAGACTGACGGCAAAACAGACTGACTGGAAAACAGACTGACAGAAACACAGACTGAAAGAAACACAGACTGACAGGAATACAGACTGACAGAAACACAGACCGACAGGAACACAGACTGACAAGAACAATGACTTAAAAGTATACAGACTGACAGAAACGCCGAATAACAGGAACACAGACTGATAGAAACACAGACTTATAGGAAGACAGACTGACAGGAAAACAGACTGACAGGAACATAGATTGACCGAAACAAAGATGGACAGGAACAAAGACTGACAGGAATACAGACTGACCGGAATATAGACTGAGGATAACATAGTCTGACAGGATCATGGACTGACAGAAACATAGACTGACCGAAACATAGACTGACAGGAACATAGACTGACGGGAACACAGAATTACAGGAACATAGACTGACAGGAACATAGACTGACCGAAACATAGACTGACAGGAACACAGACTGACCGGAACATAGACTGACTAAACATAGACTTACAGGAACACATACTGACAGGAACACAGATAGAAAGGAACACAGACTGACAGAAACACAGATTGACAGGACACTGACTGACAGAAAAACAGACTGACAGGAATACAGTCTGACAGGAACACAGGCTGACAGAAACACAGACTGACAGAATCACAGACTGAAAGAAACACAGTGTGACAGGAATACTGACTGTCAGGAACACAGACTGACAGGAACACAGGCTGACAGAAACACAGATTGACAGATAACTGACTGATAGAAACACAGACTGACAGGAAAACAGGCTGACAGAAACACAGATTGACAGATCACTGACTGATAGAAACACAGACTGACAGGAATACTGACTGTCAGGAACACAGACTGACAGGAAGACAGACTGACAGGAACAAGGAGTGACAGAAACACTGACTGACAGGTATACAGACTGACAGGAAGACAGACTGACAGGAACAGAGACTGACAAGAACACAGACTGACAGAAAACAGAGACGAACAGCAAAACAGACTGACAGGAACACAGACTGACAGAAACACAGTCTGAAAGACACACAGACTGACAGGAATGCAGACTGACAGAAACACAGATTGACAGAAGCACAGACGGACAGAAACACAGACTGACAGTAACACAGACTGACAAGAATACTGACTGACAGAAACACACACAGACAGAAGCACAGACTGACAGGAACCCAGACTGACAGGAACACAGGCTGGCAGAAACACAGACTGACAGGAATACAGACTGACAGGAATACAGACGGACAAGAACACAGACGCCGGGGAACAGACTGACAGATACACAGACTGACTGAAACACAGACTGACAGGAACACAGACTAACAGGAACATAGACTGCCAAAAAACATAGACTGACAGGAACATAGACTGACAGCAACACAGACTGAAAGGAACTTAAACTGAGAGGAACGCAGACTGACCGGAACATAGACTGAAAGGAACAAACACTGACAGGAACATATACTGAAAGTAACACCGACTGACAGGGAACACAGACTGACAGAAACACAGACTGACAGGAACATAGACTGACAGGAATGTAGACTGACAGGAACACAGACTGACAGTAACACAGACAGACTGTAACACAGACTGACCGGACACAGGCTGACTGAAACAGACTGACTGGACGTAGACTGACTGAAACACAGTCAGACAGGAACACAGACAGACAGAAACACAGAAATAAAGAGACATAGCCTGACAGAAACACAGACTGACAGGAGCACAAACTGACAGGAATACAGCCTGACAGAAATGCAGACTGACTGAAATAAAGACTGACAGGAACACATCCTGAGAGAAGCACAGACCGACAAGACACAGACTGACAACAACACTGACTGACAGGAAGACAGACTGACAGGAACACTGACTGACAGAAACATAGACTGACAGCCACACAGACTGAGAGAAACACAGAATGAATGGAACACAGACTGACAGGAATACAGACTGACAGAAACACAGACTGACAGGACATAGACTGACAGAAACACAGACTGACAGGAACACAGACTGACAGGAATACAGACTGACAGGAATACAGAATGACAGAAACACAGACTGACTGGAATACAGACTGACAGGAATACAGACTGAAGGGGATACAGACTGACAGAAACACAGACTGACAAGAACACAGACTGACAAGAACAGTAACTGACAGTTACAGAGGCAGACTGAAACACAGACAGACCGGACACAGACTGACAGAAACTCTGACTGACAGGAATATAGACTGACAGAAACACAGACTGACAGGAACACAGACTGAAAGAAACACAGACTGACAGGAACACAGACTGACAGAAACACAGACCGACAGGAACACAGACTGACAGGAACACTGACTGTCAGGACACAGACTGACAGGAACACTCATTGACAAGAACACAGACTGTCAGGGACACAGACAGACAGATTCAGAGTCGGAAAGGAAAAAAGACTGACAGAAACACTGACAGAAACACAGACTGACAGAAACACTCATTGACAAGAACACAGACTGTCAGGAACACAGACTGACAGATACAGAGTCGGACAGGAACACAGACTGACAGAAACACTGACAGAAACACAGACTGACAGAAACACAGACTGACAGAAAACAGAAAATGACAGCAAAACATCGTGACAGGAACACCGACTGACAGGGTACACAGACTGATAGAAACACAGACTGATAGGAACATCGACTGACATGAATGTAGACTGACAGGAACACAGACTGACAGAAACACAGACTGACAAGAACACTGAATGACAGGAATATAGACAAACAGAAACACAGAGTGACAGAAACACAGACCGACAGGAACACAGACTGACAAGAACACTGACTGTCAGAAAACAGAGACTGACAGCAAAACAGACTGACTGGAAAACAGACTGACAGAAACACAGACTGAAAGAAACATAGACTGACAGGAATACAGACTGACAGAAACACAGACCGACAGGAACACAGACTGACAAGAACAATGACTTAATAGTATACAGACTGACAGAAACGCCGAATAACAGGAACACAGACTGATAGAAACACAGACTGATAGGAAGACAGACTGACAGGAACACAGCCTGACAGGAAAGTAGATTGACAGGAAGATAGACTGACAGGAAAACAGACTGACGGGAAAGTAGATAGACCGAAACAAAGATGGACAGGAACAAAGACTGACAGGAACACAGACTGACTGGAATATAGACTGAAGATAACATAGTCTGACAGGATCATGGACTGACAGAAACATAGACTGACAAGAACATAGACTGACAGGAACACAGACTGACAGAAGCATAGACTGAACGAAACATAGACGGACCGAAACATAGACTGACAGGAACACAGACTGACAGGACCATAGACTGACTGAATCATAGACTTACAGGAACACAGACTGACAGGAACACAGACAGGCAGGAACACAGACTGACAGAAACACAGATTGACAGGACACTGACTGACAGAAAAACAGAATGACAGGAACACAGTCTGACAGGAACACAGGCTGACAGCAACACAGACTGGCAGAATCAAAGACTGAATGAAACACAGGCTGACAGGAATACAGACTGACAGAAACGCAGACTGATAGGAACACAGGCTGACAGAAACACAGATTGACAGAAACAGAGTCGGACAGGAACACAGACTGACAGGAACAGAGACTGACAGTAACACTGACTGACAGGAACACAGGCTGACAGAAACACAGACTGACAGGAACACATACTGAAAGAAACACAGACTGACAACACAGACTGACAACAACACTGACTGACAGGAAGAAAGACTGACAGGAACACGGACTGACAGAAAAATAGACTGACAGGAATACAGACTGATAGAAACACAGACTGAATGGAACACAGACTGACAGGAACACAGACTGACAGAAACACAGACTGAAAGAAACACAGACTGACAGGATTACAGACTGACAGAAACAAAGACCGACAGTAACACAGACTGACAAGAACAATGACTTAAAAGTATACAGACTGACAGAAACGTCGAATAACAGGAACACAGACTGATAGAAACACAGACTGATAAGAAGACAGACTGACAGGAACACAGACTGACAGGAAAGTAGTTTGATAGGAACATAGACTGACAGGAAAACAGACTGACAGGAACACAGAATTACAGGAACATAGACTGACAGGAACATAGACTGACTGAAACATAGACTGACAGGATCATGGACTGACAGAAACATAGACTGACAAGAACATAGACTGACAGGAACACAGACTGACAGAAACATAGACTGACCGAAACATAGACTGACAGGAACATAGACTGACAGGAACACAGAATTACAGGAACATAGACTGACAGGAACATAGACTGACTGAAACATAGACTGACAGGAACACAGACTGACCGGAACATAGACTGACTAAACATCGACTTACAGGAACACAGACTGACAGGAACACAGACAGACAGGAACACAGCCTGACAGAAACACAGACTGACAGGAGCACAAACTGACAGGAATACAGCCTGACAGAAATGCAGACTGACTGAAATAAAGACTGACAGGAACACATCCTGAGAGAAGCACAGACCGACAAGACACAGACTGACAACAACACTGACTGACAGGAAGACAGACTGACAGGAACACTGACTGACAGAAACATAGACTGACAGCAATACAGACTGACAGAAACACAGAATGAATGGAGCACAGACTGACAGGAATACAGACTGACAGAAACACAGTCTGACAGGACATAGACTGACAGAAACACAGACTGACAGGAACACAGACTGACAGGAATACAGACTGACAGGAATACAGAATGACAGAAACACAGACTGACTGGAATACAGACTGACAGGAATACAGACTGAAGGGGATACAGACTGACAGAAACACAGACTGACAAGAACACAGACTGACAAGAACAGTAACTGACAGTTACAGAGGCAGACTGAAACACAGACAGACCGGACACAGACTGACATAAACTCTGACTGACAGGAATATAGACTGACAGAAACACAGACTGACAGGAACACAGACTGAAAGAAACACAGACTGGCAGGAACACAGAATGACTGAAACACAGACTGACAGGAACACAGACTGACAGGAACACTGACTGTCAGGACACAGACTGACAGGAACACTCATTGACAAGAACACAGACTGTCAGGGACACAGACAGACAGATTCAGATTCGGAAAGGAAAAAAGACTGACAGAAACACTGACAGAAACACAGACTGACAGAAACACTCATTGACAAGAACACAGACTGTCAGGAACACAGACTGACAGATACAGAGTCGGACAGGAACACAGACTGACAGAAACACTGACAGAAACACAGACTGACAGAAACACAGACTGACAAGAACACTGAATGACAGGAATATAGACAAACAGAAACACAGAGTGACAGAAACACAGACCGACAGGAACACAGACTGACAAGAACACTGACTGTCAGAAAACAGAGACTGACAGCAAAACAGACTGACTGGAAAACAGACTGACAGAAACACAGACTGAAAGAAACATAGACTGACAGGAATACAGACTGACAGAAACACAGACCGACAGGAACACAGACTGACAAGAACAATGACTTAAAAGTATACAGACTGACAGAAACGCCGAATAACAGGAACACAGACTGATAGAAACACAGACTGATAGGAAGACAGACTGACAGGAACACAGCCTGACAGGAAAGTAGATTGACAGGAAGATAGACTGACAGGAAAACAGACTGACGGGAAAGTAGATTGACCGAAACAAAGATGGACAGGAACAAAGACTGACAGGAACACATACTGACTGGAATATAGACTGACGATAACATAGTCTGACAGGATCATGGACTGACAGAAACATAGACTGACAAGAACATGGACTGACAGGAACACAGACTGACAGAAGCATAGACTGAACGAAACATAGACTGACCGAAACATAGACTGACAGGAACACAGACTGACAGGACCATAGACTGACTGAATCATAGACTTACAGGAACACAGACTGACAGGAACTCAGACAGGCAGGAACACAGACTGACAGAAACACAGATTGACAGGACACTGACTGACAGAAAAACAGACTGACAGGAACACAGTCTGACAGCAACACAGGCTGACAGCAACACAGACTGGCAGAATCAAAGACTGATAGGAACACAGGCTGACAGAAACACAGATTGACAGGAAGACAGCCTGACAGAGACACAGACTGACTGAAAAACAGACTGACAGGAATACTGACTGACAGGAACACAGACTGACAGGAAGACAGACTGACAGGAACACGGAGCGACAGAAACACTGACTGACAGGTATACAGACTGACAGGAAGACAGACTGACAGGAACATAGACTGACAGGAACATAGACTGACCAAAACATTGTCTGACAGGAA
This sequence comes from Heterodontus francisci, assembly GCF_036365525.1. Lineage (NCBI taxonomy): Eukaryota > Metazoa > Chordata > Chondrichthyes > Heterodontiformes > Heterodontidae > Heterodontus > Heterodontus francisci. The sequence goes on from NC_090395.1 coordinate 20,986,986, forward strand.
CATAGACTGATGGTAACAGAGACTGACAGGAACACAGACTGACAGAAAACAGAGACGAAAAGCAAAACAGACTGACAGTAACACAGACTGACAGAAACACAGAATGACAGAAACACAGACTGAAAGAAACACAGACTGACAGAAACAGAGTCGGACAGGAACACAGACTGACAGGAACAGAGAATGACAGTAACACTGACTGACAGGAACACAGGCTGACAGAAACACAGACTGACAGGAACACATACTGAAAGAAACACAGACTGACAACACAGACTGACAACAACACTGACTGACAGGAAGACAGACTGACAGGAACACGGACTGACAGAAAAATAGACTGACAGGAATACAGACTGATAGAAACACAGACTGAATGGAACACAGACTGACAGAATCACAGACTGACAGAAACACAGACTGACAGGAACACAGGCTGACAGAAACACAGATTGACAGGAAGACAGACTGACAGAGACACAGACTGACTGAAAAACAGACTGACAGGAATACTGACTGACAGGAACACAGACTGACAGGAACATAGACTGACAGGAACATAGACTGACAAGAACACTGAATGACAGGAATATAGACAAACAGAAACACAGAGTGACAGAAACACAGACCGACAGGAACACAGACTGACAAGAACACTGACTGTCAGAAAACAGAGACTGACAGCAAAACAGACTGACTGGAAAACAGACTGACAGAAACACAGACTGAAAGAAACATAGACTGACAGGAATACAGACTGACAGAAACACAGACCGACAGGAACACAGACAGACAAGAACAATGACTTAAAAGTATACAGACTGACAGAAACGCCGAATAACAGGAACACAGACTGATAGAAACACAGACTGATAGGAAGACAGACTGACAGGAACACAGCCTGACAGGAAAGTAGATTGACAGGAACATAGACTGACAGGAAAGGAGAGTGACGGGAAAGTAGATTGAAAGAAACAAAGATGGACAGGAACACAGACTGACAGGAACACAGACTGAATGGAATATAGACTGACGATAACATAGTCTGACAGGATCATGGACTGACAGAAACATAGACTGACAAGAACATGGACTGACAGGAACACAGACTGACAGAAGCATAGACTGAACGAAACATAGACTGACCGAAACATAGACTGACAGGAACACAGACTGACAGGAATACAGACAGGCAGGAACACAGACTGACAGAAACACAGATTGACAGGACACTGACTGACAGAAAAACAGACTGACAGGAACACAGTCTGACAGGAACACAGGCTGACAGCAACACAGACTGGCAGAATCAAAGACAGAATGAAACACAGACTGACAGGAATACAGACTGACAGAAACGCAGACTGACAGGAACACAGGCTGACAGAAACACAGATTGACAGGAAGACAGACTGACAGAGACACAGACTGACTGAAAAACAGACTGACAGGAATACTGACTGACAGGAACACAGACTGACAGGAAGACAGACTGACAGGAACACGGAGAGACAGAAACACTGACTGACAGGTATACAGAATGACAGGAAGACAGACTGACAGGAACATAGACTGACAGGAACATAGACTGACCAAAACATAGTCTTACAGGAACATTGACTGATGGTAACACAGACTGACAGAAAACAGAGACGAACAGCAAAACAGACTGACAGTAACACAGACTGACAGAAACACAGACTGACAGAAACACAGACTGAAAGAAACACAGACTGACAGAAACAAAGTCGGACAGGAACACAGACTGACAGGAACAGAGACTGACAGTAACACTGACTGACAGGAACACAGGCTGACAGAAACACAGACTGACAGGAACACATACTGAAAGAAACACAGACTGACAACACAGACTGACAACAACACTGACTGACAGGAAGACAGACTGACAGGAACACGGACTGACAGAAAAATCGACTGACAGGAATACAGACTGATAGAAACGCAGACTGAATGGAACACAGACTGACAGGAACACAGACTGACAGAAACACAGACTGAAAGAAACACAGACTGACAGGATTACAGACTGACAGAAACAAAGACCGACAGTAACACAGACTGACAAGAACAATGACTTAAAAGTATACAGACTGACAGAAACGTCGAATAACAGGAACACAGACTGATAGAAACAGAGACTGATAAGAAGACAGACTGACAGGAACACAGACTGACAGGAAAGTAGTTTGATAGGAACATAGACTGACAGGAAAACAGACTGACAGGAACATAGATTGACCGAAACAAAGAGGGACAGGAACAAAGACTGACAGGAATACCGACTGACCGGAATATAGACTGACAATAACATAGTCTGACAGGAACATGGACTGACAGAAACATAGACTGACAAGAACATAGACTGACAGGAACATAGACTGACAGGAACACAGACTGACAGAAACATAGACTGACCGAAACATAGACTGACAGGAACATAGACTGACAGGAACACAGAATTACAGGAACATAGACTGACAGGAACATAGACTGACTGAAACATAGACTGACAGGAACACAGACTGACCGGAACATAGACTGACTAAACATCGACTTACAGGAACACAGACTGACAGGAACACAGACAGACAGGAACACAGCCTGACAGAAACACAGACTGACAGGAGCACAAACTGACAGGAATGCAGCATGACAGAAATGCAGACTGACTGAAATAAAGACTGACAGGAACACATCCTGAGAGAAGCACAGACCGACAAGACACAGACTGACAACAACACTGACTGACAGGAAGACAGACTGACAGGAAAACTGACTGACAGAAACATAGACTGACAGCAATACAGACTGACAGAAACACAGAATGAATGGAGCACAGACTGACAGGAATACAGACTGACAGAAACACAGTCTGACAGGACATAGACTGACAGAAACACAGACCGACAGGAACACAGACTGACAACAACACTGACTGTCAGAAAACAGAGACTGACGGCAAAACAGACTGACTGGAAAACAGACTGACAGAAACACAGACTGAAAGAAACACAGACTGACAGGAATACAGACTGACAGAAACACAGACCGACAGGAACACAGACTGACAAGAACAATGACTTAAAAGTATACAGACTGACAGAAACGACGAATAACAGGAACACAGACTGATAGAAACACAGACTGATAGGAAGACAGACTGACAGGAAAACAGACTGACAGGAACATAGATTGACCGAAACAAAGATGGACAGGAACAAAGACTGATAGGAATACAGACTGACCGGAATATAGACTGACGATAACATAGTCTGACAGGATCATGGACTGACAGAAATATAGACTGACCGAAACATAGACTGACAGGAACACAGACTGACGGGAACACAGAATTACAGGATCATAGACTGACAGGAACATAGACTGACCGAAACATAGACTGACAGGAACACAGACTGACCGGAACATAGACTGACTAAACATAGACTTACAGGAACACATACTGACAGGAACACAGACAGACAGGAACACAGACTGACAGGAACACATACTGACAGGGAAGTAGTTTGATAGGAACATAGACTGACAGGAAAACACACTGACAGGAACATAGATTGACCGAAACAAAGAGGGACAGGAACAAAGACTGACAGGAATACCGACTGACCGGAATATAGACTGACGATAACATAGTCTGACAGGATCATGGACTGACAGTAACATAGACTGACAAGAAGATAGACTGACAGGAACACAGACTGACAGAAACATAGACTGACCAAAACATAGACTGACAGGAACATAGACTGACAGGAACACAGAATTACAGGAACATAGACTGACAGGAACATAGACTGACTGAAACATAGACTGACAGGAACACAGACTGACCGGAACATAGACTGACTAAACATCGACTTACAGGAACACAGACTGACAGGAACACAGACAGACAGGAACACAGCCTGACAGAAACACAGACTGACAGGAGCACAAACTGACAGGAATGCAGCCTGACAGAAATGCAGACTGGCTGAAATAAAGACTGACAGGAACACATCCTGAGAGAAGCACAGACCGACAAGACACAGACTGACAACAACACTGACTGACAGGAAGACAGACTGACAGGAAAACTGACTGACAGAAACATAGACTGACAGCACTACAGACTGACAGAAACACAGAATGAATGGAGCACAGACTGACAGGAATACAGACTGACAGGAATACAGACTGACAGAAACACAGTCTGACAGGACATAGACTGACAGAAACACAGACCGACAGGAACACAGACTGACAACAACACTGACTGTCAGAAAACAGAGACTGACGGCAAAACAGACTGACTGGAAAACAGACTGACAGAAACACAGACTGAAAGAAACACAGACTGACAGGAATACAGACTGACAGAAACACAGACCGACAGGAACACAGACTGACAAGAACAATGACTTAAAAGTATACAGACTGACAGAAACGACGAATAACAGGAACACAGACTGATAGAAACACAGACTGATAGGAAGACAGACTGACAGGAAAACAGACTGACAGGAACATAGATTGACCGAAACAAAGATGGACAGGAACAAAGACTGACAGGAATACAGACTGACCGGAATATAGACTGACGATAACATAGTCTGACAGGATCATGGACTGACAGAAACATAGACTGACAGAAACATAGACTGACAGGAACATAGACTGACAGGAACACAGAATTACAGGAACATAGACTGACAGGAACATAGACTGACCGAAACATAGACTGACAGGAACACAGACTGACCGGAACATAGACTGACAGGAACATAGACTTACAGGAACACATACTGACAGGAACACAGACAGACAGGAACACTGACTGACAGAAAAACAGACTGACAGGAACACAGTCTGACAGGAACACAGGCTGACAGAAACACAGACTGACAGAATCACAGACTGAAAGAAACATAGACTGACAGGAATACAGACTGACAGAAACGCAGACTGACAGGAACACAGGCTGACAGAAACACAGATTGACAGATCACTGACTGATAGAAACACAGACTGACAGGAACACAGGCTGACAGAAACACAGATTGACAGATCACTGACTGATAGAAACACAGACTGACAGGAAAACAGGCTGACAGAAACACAGATTGACAGATCACTGACTGACAGAAACACTGAATGAATGGAGCACAGACTGACAGGAATACAGACTGACAGAAACACAGTCTGACAGGAAAACAGGCTGACAGAAACACAGATTGACAGATCACTGACTGACAGAAACACTGAATGAATGGAGCACAGACTGTCAGGAACACAGACTGACAGATACAGAGTCGGACAGGAACACAGACTGACAGAAACACTGACAGAAACACAGACTGACAGAAACACAGACTGACAGAAAACAGAAAATGACAGCAAAACATCGTGACAGGAACACCGACTGACAGGGTACACAGACTGATAGAAACACAGACTGACAGGAACATCGACTGACAGGAATGTAGACTGACAGGAACACAGGCTGACAGAAACACAGACTGACAAGAACACTGAAAGACAGGAATATAGACAAACAGAAAAACAGAGTGACAGAAACACAGACCGACAGGAACACAGACTGACAAGAACACTGACTGTCAGAAAACAGAGACTGACAGCAAAACAGACTGACTGGAAAACAGACTGACAGAAACACTGACTGAAAGAAACACAGACTGACAGGAATACAGACTGACAGAAACACAGACCGACAGGAACACAGACTGACAAGAACAATGACTTAAAAGTATACAGACTGACAGAAACGCCGAATAACAGGAACACAGACTGATAGAAACACAGACTGATAGGAAGACAGACTGGCAGGAACACAGCCTGAGAGGAAAGTAGATTGACAGGAACATAGACTGACAGGAAAACAGACTGACAGGAGCATAGATTGACCGAAACAAAGATGGACAGGAACAAAGACTGACAGGAACACAGACTGACTGGAATATAGACTGACGATAACATGGTCTGACAGGATCATGGACTGACAGAAACATAGACTGACAAGAACATGGACTGACAGGAACACAGACTGACAGAAGCATAGACTGAACGAAACATGGACTGACAGGAACATAGACTGACAGGAACACAGAATTACAGGAAGATAGACTGACAGGGACATAGACTGACCGAAACATAGACTGACAGGAACACAGACTGACAGGAACATAGACTGACTGAATCATAGACTTACAGGAACACAGACTGACAGGAACACAGACAGGCAGGAACACAGACTGACAGAAACACAGATTTACAGGACACTGACTGACAGAAAAACAGACTGACAGGAACACAGACTGACAGGAATACACACTTACAGGAATACAGAATGACAGAAACGCAGACTGACAGGAACAAAGTCTGACTGGAATATGGACTGACAGGAATACAGACTGACAGGAACATAGACTGACAGGAATACAGACTGACAGGAATACAGAATGACAGAACACAAACTGACTGGAATACAGACTGACAGGAATACAGACTGAAGGGGATACAGACTGACAGAAACACAGACTGACAAGACAACAGACTGACAAGAACAGTGACTGACAGTTACAGAGGCTGACTGAAACACAGACAGACCGGACACAGACTGACAGAAACTCAGACTGACAGGAATATAGACTGACAGAAACACAGACTGACAGGAACACAGACTGAAAGAAACACAGACTGACAGGAACACAGAATGACTGAAACACAGACTGACAGGAACACAGACTGACAGGAACACTGACTGTCAGGACACAGACTGACAGATTCAGAGTCGGAAAGGAAAAAAAACTGACAGAAACACTGACAGAAACACAGACTGACAGGAACACTCATTGACAAGAACACAGACTGTCAGGGACACAGACAGACAGATTCAGAGTCGGAAAGGAAAAAAAACTGACAGAAACACTGACAGAAACACAGACTGACAGAAACACTCATTAACAAGAACACAGACTGTCAGGAACACAGTCTGACAGATACAGAGTCGGACAGGAACACAGACTGACAGAAACACTGACAGAAACACAGACTGACAGAAACACAGACTGACAGAAAACAGAAAATGACAGCAAAACATCGTGACAGGAACACCGACTGACAGGGTACACAGACTGTTAGAAACACAGACTGACAGGAACATCGACTGACAGGAATGTAGACTGACAGGAACACAGACTGACAGAAACACAGACTGACAAGAACACTGAAAGACAGGAATATAGACAAACAGAAAAACAGAGTGACAGAAACACAGACCGACAGGAACACAGACTGACAAGAACACTGACTGTCAGAAAACAGAGACTGACAGCAAAACAGACTGACTGGAAAACAGACTGACAGAAACACAGACTGAAAGAAACACAGACTGACAGGAATGCAGACTGACAGAAACACAGACCGACAGGAACACAGACTGACAAGAACAATGACTTAAAAGTATATAGACTGACAGAAACGCCGAATAACAGGAACACAGACTGATAGAAACACAGACTGATAGGAAGACAGACTGGCAGGAACACAGCCTGAGAGGAAAGTAGATTGACAGGAACATAGACTGACAGGAAAACAGACTGACAGGAGCATAGATTGACCGAAACAAAGATGGACAGGAACAAAGACTGACAGGAACACAGACTGACTGGAATATAGACTGACGATAACATAGTCTGACAGGATCATGGACTGACAGAAACATAGACTGACAAGAACATGGACTGACAGGAACACAGACTGACAGAAGCATAGACTGAACGAAACATGGACTGACAGGAACATAGACTGACAGGAACACAGAATTACAGGAAGATAGACTGACAGGGACATAGACTGACCGAAACATAGACTGACAGGAACACAGACTGACAGGAACATAGACTGACTGAATCATAGACTTACAGGAACACAGACTGACAGGAACACAGACAGGCAGGAACACAGACTGACAGAAACACAGATTTACAGGACACTGACTGACAGAAAAACAGACTGACAGGAACACAGTCTGACAGGAACACAGGCTGACAGCAACACAGACTGGCAGAATCAAAGACTGAAAGAAACACAGACTGTCAGGAATACAGACTGACAGAAACGCAGACTGACAGCAACACAGGCTGACAGAAACACAGATTGATAGATCACTGACTGACAGAAACACAGACTGACAGGAAGACAGACTGACAGAGACACAGACTGACTGAAAAACAGACTGACAGGAATACTGACTGACAGGAACACAGACTGACAGGAAGACAGACTGACAGGAACACGGAGCGACAGAAACACTGACTGACAGGTATACAGACTGACAGGAAGACAGACTGACAGGAACATAGACTGACAGGAACATAGACTGCCCAAAACATAGTCTGGCAGGAACATAGACTGATGGTAACAGAGACTGACAGGAACACAGACTGACAGAAAACAGAGACGAACAGCAAAACAGACTGACAGTAACACAGACTGACAGAAACACAGACTGAAAGAAACACAGACTGACAGAAACAGAGTCCGACAGGAGCACAGACTGACAGGAACACAGGCTGACAGAAACACAGACTGACAGGAACACATACTGAAAGAAACACAGACTGACAACACAGACTGACAACAACACTGACTGACAGAAAGACAGACTGACAGAAACACGGACTGACAGAAACACAGACTGAAAGAAACACAGACTGACAGAAACATAGACAGAAAAAACATAGACTGACAGGAGTACAGACTGACAGAAACACAGACAGACAGGAACACACACTGACAAGAACACTGACTGTCAGAAAACAGAGACTGACAGCAAAACAGACTGACAGGAACACGGACTGACAGAAAGACAGACTGAAAGAAACACAGACTGACAGGAATACAGACTGACAAGAACAATGACTTAAAAGTAGACAGACTGACAGAAACGCCGAATAACAGGAACACAGACTGATAGAAACAGAGACTGATAAGAAGACAGACTGACAGGAACACAGACTGACAGGAAAGTAGTTTGATAGGAACATAGACTGACAGGAAAACAGACTGACAGGAACATAGTTTGACCGAAACAAAGAGGGACAGGAACAAAGACTGACAGGAATACCGACTGACCGGAATATAGACTGACGATAACATAGTCTGACAGGATCATGGACTGACAGAAACATAGACTGACAAGAACATAGACTGACAGGAACACAGACTGACAGAAACATAGACTGACCAAAACATAGACTGACAGGAACATAGACTGACAGGAACACAGAATTACAGGAACATAGACTGACAGGAACATAGACTGACTGAAACATACACTGACAGGAACACAGACTGACCGGAACATAGACTGACTAAACATCGACTTACAGGAACACAGACTGACAGAAAAACAGATTGACAGGACACTGACTGACAGAAAAACAGACTGACAGGAATACAGTCTGACAGGAACATAGGCTGACAGGAACACAGACTGACAGAATCACAGACTGAAAGAAACACAGACTGACAGGAATACAGACTGACAGAAACGCAGACTGACAGGAACACAGGCTGACAGAAACACAGATTGACAGATCACTGACTGATAGAAACACAGACTGACAGGATGACAGACTGACAGAGACACAGACTGACTGAAAAACAGACTGACAGGAATACTGACTGACAGGAACACAGACTGACAGGAAGACAGACTGACAGGAACACGGAGTGACAGAAACACTGACTGACAGGTATACAGACTGACAGGAAGACAGACTGACAGGAACATAGACTGACAGGAACATAGACTGACCAAAACATAGTTGACAGGAACATAGACTGACAACAACACTGACTGTCAGAAAACAGATACTGACGGCAAAACAGACTGACTGGAAAACAGACTGACAGAAACACAGACTGAAAGAAACACAGACTGACAGGAATACAGACTGACAGAAACGCCGAATAACAGGAACACAGACTGATAGAAACACAGACTGATAGGAAGACAGACTGACAGGAAAACAGACTGACAGTAACATAGATTGACCGAAACAAAGATGGACAGGAACAAAGACTGACAGGAATACAGAGTGACTGGAATATAGACTGACGATAACATAGTCTGACAGGATCATGGACTGACAGAAACATAGAGTGACCGAAACATAGACTGACAGGAACATAGACTGACGGGAACACAGAATTACAGGAACATAGACTGACAGGAACATAGACTGACCGAAACATAGACTGACAGAAACGCAGACTGACAGGAACACAGGCTGACAGAAACACAGATTGACAGATCACTGACTGATAGAAACACAGACTGACAGGAAAACAGGCTGACAGAAACACAGATTGACAGATCACTGACTGACAGAAACACAGAATGAATGGAGCACAGACTGACAGGAATACAGACTGACAGAAACACAGTCTGACAGGACATAGACTGACAGAAACACAGACTGACAGGAACACAGACTGACAGGAATACACACTGACAGGAATACAGAATGACAGAAACGCAGACTGACAGGACACAGAATGACAGAATCACAGACTGACAGGAACAAAGTCTGACTGGAATACGGACTGACAGGAATACAGACTGACAGGAACATAGACTGACAGGAATACAGACTGACAGAAATACAGAATGACAGAAACACAGACTGACTGGAATACAGACTGACAGGAATACAGACTGAAGGGGATACAGACTGACAGAAACACAGACTGACAAGAACACAGACTGACAAGAACAGTGACTGACAGTTACAGAGGCTGACTGAAACACAGACAGACCGGACACAGACTGACAGAAACTCAGACTGACAGGAATATAGACTGACAGGAACACAGACTGACAGGAACACGGACTGAAAGAAACACAGACTGACAGGAACACAGAATGACTGAAACACAGACTGACAGGAACACAGACTGACAGGAACACTGACTGTCAGGACACAGACTGACAGGAACACTCATTGACAAGAACACAGACTGTCAGGGACACAGACAGACAGATTCAGAGTCGGAAAGGAAAAAAGACTGACAGAAACACTGACAGAAACACAGACTGACAGAAACACTCATTGACAAGAACACAGACTATCAGGAACACAGACTGACAGATACAGAGTCGGACAGGAACACAGACTGACAGAAACACTGACAGAAACACAGACTGACAGAAACACAGACTGACAGAAAACAGAAAATGACAGCAAAACATCGTGACAGGAACACCGACTGACAGGGTACACAGACTGATAGAAACACAGACTGACAGGAACATCGACTGACAGGAATGTAGACTGACAGGAACACAGACTGACAGAAACACAGACTGACAAGAACACTGAATGACAGGAATATAGACAAACAGAAACACAGAGTGACAGAAACACAGACCGACAGGAACACAGACTGACAAGAACACTGACTGTCAGAAAACAGAGACTGACAGCAAAACAGACTGACTGGAAAACAGACTGAAAGAAACACAGACTGAAAGAAACACAGACTGACAGGAATACAGACTGACAGAAACACAGACCGACAGGAACACAGACTGACAAGAACAATGACTTAAAAGTATACAGACTGACAGAAACGCCGAATAACAGGAACACAGACTGATAGAAACACAGACTGATAGGAAGACAGACTGACAGGAACACAGCCTGACAGGAAAGTAGATTGACAGGAACATAGACTGACAGGAAAACAGACTGACAGGAGCATAGATTGACCGAAACAAAGATGGACAGGAACAAACACTGACAGGAACACAGACTGACTGGAATATAGACTGACGATAACATAGTCTGACAGGATCATGGACTGACAGAAACATAGACTGACAAGAACATGGACTGACAGGAACACAGACTGACAGAAGCATATACTGAACGAAAGATGGACTGACAGGAACATAGACTGACAGGAACACAGAATTACAGGAAGATAGACTGACAGGGACATAGACTGACCGAAACATAGACTGACAGGAACACAGACTGACAGGAACATAGACTGACTGAATCATAGACTTACAGGAACACAGACTGACAGGAACACAGACAGGCAGGAACACAGACTGACAGAAACACAGACAGGCAGGAACACAGACTGACAGAAACACAGATTGACAGGAACACAGACTGACAGGAACATAGACTGACTGAATCATAGACTTACAGGAACACAGACTGACAGGAACACAGACAGGCAGAATCAAAGACTGAAAGAAACACAGACTGACAGGAATACAGACTGACAGAAACGCAGACTGACAGGAACACAGGCTGACAGAAACACAGATTGATAGATCACTGACTGACAGAAACACAGACTGACAGGAAGACAGACTGACAGAGACACAGACTGACTGAAAAACAGACTGACAGGAATACTGACTGACAGGAACACAGACTGACAGGAAGACAGAATGACAGGAACACGGAGCGACAGAAACACTGACTGACTGGTATACAGACTGACAGGAAGACAGACTGACAGAAACACAGACCGACAGGAACACAGACTGACAAGAACAATGACTTAAAAGTATACAGACTGACAGAAACGCCGAATAACAGGAACACAGACTGATAGAAACACAGACTGATAGGAAGACAGACTGACAGGAAAACAGACTGACAGTAACATAGATTGACCGAAACAAAGATGGACAGGAACAAAGACTGACAGGAATACAGAGTGACTGGAATATAGACTGACGATAACATAGTCTGACAGGATCATGGACTGACAGAAACATAGAGTGACCGAAACATAGACTGACAGGAACATAGACTGGCGGGAACACAGAATTACAGGAACATAGACTGACAGGAACATAGACTGACCGAAACATAGACTGACAGGAACACAGACTGACCGGAACATAGACTGACTAAACATAGACTTACAGGAACACATACTGACAGGAACACAGACAGGCAGGAACACAGACTGACAGAAACACAGATTGACAGGACACTGAGTGACAGAAAAACAGACTGACAGGAACACAGTCTGACAGGAACACAGGCTGACAGAAACACAGACTGACAGAATCACAGACTGACAGGAATACAGACTGACAAGAACAATGACTTAAAAGTAGACAGACTGACAGAAACGCCGAATAACAGGAACACAGACTGATAGAAACAGAGACTGATAAGAAGACAGACTGACAGGAACACAGACTGACAGGAAAGTAGTTTGATAGGAACATAGACTGACAGGAAAACAGACTGACAGGAACATAGTTTGACCGAAACAAAGAGGGACAGGAACAAAGACTGACAGGAATACCGACTGACCGGAATATAGACTGACGATAACATAGTCTGACAGGATCATGGACTTACAGAAACATAGACTGACAAGAACATAGACTGACAGGAACACAGACTGACAGAAACATAGACTGACCAAAACATAGACTGACAGGAACATAGACTGACAGGAACACAGAATTACAGGAACATAGACTGACAGGAACATAGACTGACTGAAACATACACTGACAGGAACACAGACTGACCGGAACATAGACTGACTAAACATCGACTTACAGGAACACAGACTGACAGAAAAACAGATTGACAGGACACTGACTGACAGAAAAACAGACTGACAGGAATACAGTCTGACAGGAACATAGGCTGACAGGAACACAGACTGACAGAATCACAGACTGAAAGAAACACAGACTGACAGGAATACAGACTGACAGAAACGCAGACTGACAGGAACACAGGCTGACAGAAACACAGATTGACAGATCACTGACTGATAGAAACACAGACTGACAGGATGACAGACTGACAGAGACACAGACTGACTGAAAAACAGACTGACAGGAATACTGACTGACAGGAACACAGACTGACAGGAAGACAGACTGACAGGAACACGGAGTGACAGAAACACTGACTGACAGGTATACAGACTGACAGGAAGACAGACTGACAGGAACATAGACTGACAGGAACATAGACTGACCAAAACATAGTTGACAGGAACATAGACTGACAACAACACTGACTGTCAGAAAACAGATACTGACGGCAAAACAGACTGACTGGAAAACAGACTGACAGAAACACAGACTGAAAGAAACACAGACTGACAGGAATACAGACTGACAGAAACACAGACCGACAGGAACACAGACTGACAAGAACAATGACTTAAACGTATACAGACTGACAGAAACGCCGAATAACAGGAACACAGACTGATAGAAACACAGACTGATAGGAAGACAGACTGACAGGAAAACAGACTGACAGTAACATAGATTGACCGAAACAAAGATGGACAGGAACAAAGACTGACAGGAATACAGAGTGACTGGAATATAGACTGACGATAACATAGTCTGACAGGATCATGGACTGACAGAAACATAGAGTGACCGAAACATAGACTGACAGGAACATAGACTGACGGGAACACAGTATTACAGGAACATAGACTGACAGGAACATAGACTGACCGAAACATAGACTGACAGGAACACAGACTGACCGGAACATAGACTGACTAAACATAGACTTACAGGAACACATACTGACAGGAACACAGACAGGCAGGAACACAGACTGACAGAAAAACAGACTGACAGGAACACAGTCTGACAGGAACACAGGCTGACAGAAACACAGACTGACAGAATCACAGACTGAAAGAAACACAGAGTGACAGGAATACAGACTGACAGAAACGCAGACTGACAGGAACACAGGCTGACAGAAACACAGATTGACAGATCACTGACTGATAGAAACACAGACTGACAGGAAAACAGGCTGACAGAAACACAGATTGACAGATCACTGACTGACAGAAACACAGAATGAATGGAGCACAGACTGACAGGAATACAGACTGACAGAAACACAGTCTGACAGGACATAGACTGACAGAAACACAGACTGACAGGAACACAGACTGACAGGAATACACACTGACAGGAATACAGAATGACAGAAACGCAGACTGACAGGACACAGAATGACAGAATCACAGACTGACAGGAACAAAGTCTGACTGGAATACGGACTGACAGGAATACAGACTGACAGGAACATAGACTGACAGGAATACAGACTGACAGAAATACAGAATGACAGAAACACAGACTGACTGGAATACAGACTGACAGGAATACAGACTGAAGGGGATACAGACTGACAGAAACACAGACTGACAAGAACACAGACTGACAAGAACAGTGACTGACAGTTACAGAGGCTGACTGAAACACAGACAGACCGGACACAGACTGACAGAAACTCAGACTGACAGGAATATAGACTGACAGGAACACAGACTGACAGGAACACAGCCTGACAGGAAAGTAGATTGACAGGAACATAGACTGACAGGAAAACAGACTGACAGGAGCATAGATTGACCGAAACAAATATGGACAGGAACAAAGACTGACAGGAACACAGACTGACTGGAATATAGACTGACGATAACATAGTCTGACAGGATCATGGACTGACAGAAACATAGACTGACAAGAACATGGACTGACAGGAACACAGACTGACAGAAGCATATACTGAACGAAAGATGGACTGACAGGAACATAGACTGACAGGAACACAGAATTACAGGAAGATAGACTGACAGGGACATAGACTGACCGAAACATAGACTGACAGGAACACAGACTGACAGGAACATAGACTGACTGAATCATAGACTTACAGGAACACAGACTGACAGGAACACAGACAGGCAGGAACACAGACTGACAGAAACACAGATTGACAGGACACTGACTGACAGAAAAACAGACTGACAGGAACACAGTCTGACAGGAACACAGGCTGACAGCAACACAGACTGGCAGAATCAAAGACTGAAAGAAACACAGACTGACAGGAATACAGACTGACAGAAACGCAGACTGACAGGAACACAGGCTGACAGAAACACAGATTGATAGATCACTGACTGACAGAAACACAGACTGACAGGAAGACAGACTGACAGAGACACAGACTGACTGAAAAACAGACTGACAGGAATACTGACTGACAGGAACACAGACTGACAGGAAGACAGACTGACAGGAACACGGAGCGACAGAAACACTGACTGACTGGTATACAGACTGACAGGAAGACAGACTGACAGAAACACAGACCGACAGGAACACAGACTGACAAGAACAATGACTTAAAAGTATACAGACTGACAGAAACGCCGAATAACAGGAACACAGACTGATAGAAACACAGACTGATAGGAAGACAGACTGACAGGAAAACAGACTGACAAGAACAATGACTTAAAAGTAGACAGACTGACAGAAACGCCGAATAACAGGAACACAGACTGATAGAAACAGAGACTGATAAGAAGTCAGACTGACAGGAACACAGACTGACAGGAAAGTAGTTTGATAGGAACATAGACTGACAGGAAAACAGACTGACAGGAACATAGTTTGACCGAAACAAAGAGGGACAGGAACAAAGACTGACAGGAATACCGACTGACCGGAATATAGACTGACGATAACATAGTCTGACAGGATCATGGACTTACAGAAACATAGACTGACAAGAACATAGACTGACAGGAACACAGACTGACAGAAACATAGACTGACCAAAACATAGACTGACAGGAACACAGAATTACAGGAACATAGACTGACAGGAACATAGACTGACTGAAACATACACTGACAGGAACACAGACTGACCGGAACATAGACTGACTAAACATCGACTTACAGGAACACAGACTGACAGAAAAACAGATTGACAGGACACTGACTGACAGAAAAACAGACTGACAGGAATACAGTCTGACAGGAACATAGGCTGACAGGAACACAGACTGACAGAATCACAGACTGAAAGAAACACAGACTGACAGGAATACAGACTGACAGAAACGCAGACTGACAGGAACACAGGCTGACAGAAACACAGATTGACAGATCACTGACTGATAGAAACACAGACTGACAGGATGACAGACTGACAGAGACACAGACTGACTGAAAAACAGACTGACAGGAATACTGACTGACAGGAACACAGACTGACAGGAAGACAGACTGACAGGAACACGGAGTGACAGAAACACTGACTGACAGGTATACAGACTGACAGGAAGACAGACTGACAGGAACATAGACTGACAGGAACATAGACTGACCAAAACATAGTTGACAGGAACATAGACTGACAACAACACTGACTGTCAGAAAACAGATACTGACGGCAAAACAGACTGACTGGAAAACAGACTGACAGAAACACAGACTGAAAGAAACACAGACTGACAGGAATACAGACTGACAGAAACACAGACCGACAGGAACACAGACTGACAAGAACAATGACTTAAAAGTATACAGACTGACAGAAACGCCGAATAACAGGAACACAGACTGATAGAAACACAGACTGATAGGAAGACAGACTGACAGGAAAACAGACTGACAGTAACATAGATTGACCGAAACAAAGATGGACAGGAACAAAGACTGACAGGAATACAGAGTGACTGGAATATAGACTGACGATAACATAGTCTGACAGGATCATGGACTGACAGAAACATAGAGTGACCGAAACATAGACTGACAGGAAAATAGACTGACGGGAACACAGAATTACAGGAACATAGACTGACAGGAACATAGACTGACCGAAACATAGACTGACAGGAACACAGACTGACCGGAACATAGACTGACTAAACATAGACTTACAGGAACACATACTGACAGGAACACAGACAGGCAGGAACACAGACTGACAGAAAAACAGACTGACAGGAACACAGTCTGACAGGAACACAGGCTGACAGAAACACAGACTGACAGAATCACAGACTGAAAGAAACACAGAGTGACAGGAATACAGACTGACAGAAACGCAGACTGACAGGAACACAGGCTGACAGAAACACAGATTGACAGATCACTGACTGATAGAAACACAGACTGACAGGAAAACAGGCTGACAGAAACACAGATTGACAGATCACTGACTGACAGAAACACAGAATGAATGGAGCACAGACTGACAGGAATACAGACTGACAGAAACACAGTCTGACAGGACATAGACTGACAGAAACACAGACTGACAGGAACACAGACTGACAGGAATACACACTGACAGGAATACAGAATGACAGAAACGCAGACTGACAGGACACAGAATGACAGAATCACAGACTGACAGGAACAAAGTCTGACTGGAATACGGACTGACAGGAATACAGACTGACAGGAACATAGACTGACAGGAATACAGACTGACAGAAATACAGAATGACAGAAACACAGACTGACTGGAATACAGACTGACAGGAATACAGACTGAAGGGGATACAGACTGACAGAAACACAGACTGACAAGAACACAGACTGACAAGAACAGTGACTGACAGTTACAGAGGCTGACTGAAACACAGACAGACCGGACACAGACTGACAGAAACTCAGACTGACAGGAATATAGACTGACAGGAACACAGACTGACAGGAACACGGACTGAAAGAAACACAGACTGACAGGAACACAGAATGACTGAAACACAGACTGACAGGAACACAGACTGACAGGAACACTGACTGTCAGGACACAGACTGACAGGAACACTCATTGACAAGAACACAGACTGTCAGGGACACAGACAGACAGATTCAGAGTCGGAAAGGAAAAAAGACTGACAGAAACACTGACAGAAACACAGACTGACAGAAACACTCATTGACAAGAACACAGACTATCAGGAACACAGACTGACAGATACAGAGTCGGACAGGAACACAGACTGACAGAAACACTGACAGAAACACAGACTGACAGAAACACAGACTGACAGAAAACAGAAAATGACAGCAAAACATCGTGACAGGAACACCGACTGACAGGGTACACAGACTGATAGAAACACAGACTGACAGGAACATCGACTGACAGGAATGTAGACTGACAGGAACACAGACTGACAGAAACACAGACTGACAAGAACACTGAATGACAGGAATATAGACAAACAGAAACACAGAGTGACAGAAACACAGACCGACAGGAACACAGACTGACAAGAACACTGACTGTCAGAAAACAGAGACTGACAGCAAAACAGACTGACTGGAAAACAGACTGAAAGAAACACAGACTGAAAGAAACACAGACTGACAGGAATACAGACTGACAGAAACACAGACCGACAGGAACACAGACTGACAAGAACAATGACTTAAAAGTATACAGACTGACAGAAACGCCGAATAACAGGAACACAGACTGATAGAAACACAGACTGATAGGAAGACAGACTGACAGGAACACAGCCTGACAGGAAAGTAGATTGACAGGAACATAGACTGACAGGAAAACAGACTGACAGGAGCATAGATTGACCGAAACAAAGATGGACAGGAACAAAGACTGACAGGAACACAGACTGACTGGAATATAGACTGACGATAACATAGTCTGACAGGATCATGGACTGACAGAAACATAGACTGACAAGAACATGGACTGACAGGAACACAGACTGACAGAAGCATATACTGAACGAAAGATGGACTGACAGGAACATAGACTGACAGGAACACAGAATTACAGGAAGATAGACTGACAGGGACATAGACTGACCGAAACATAGACTGACAGGAACACAGACTGACAGGAACATAGACTGACTGAATCATAGACTTACAGGAACACAGACTGACAGGAACACAGACAGGCAGGAACACAGACTGACAGAAACACAGACAGGCAGGAACACAGACTGACAGAAACACAGATTGACAGGAACACAGACTGACAGGAACATAGACTGACTGAATCATAGACTTACAGGAACACAGACTGACAGGAACACAGACAGGCAGAATCAAAGACTGAAAGAAACACAGACTGACAGGAATACAGACTGACAGAAACGCAGACTGACAGGAACACAGGCTGACAGAAACACAGATTGATAGATCACTGACTGACAGAAACACAGACTGACAGGAAGACAGACTGACAGAGACACAGACTGACTGAAAAACAGACTGACAGGAATACTGACTGACAGGAACACAGACTGACAGGAAGACAGACTGACAGGAACACGGAGCGACAGAAACACTGACTGACTGGTATACAGACTGACAGGAAGACAGACTGACAGAAACACAGACCGACAGGAACACAGACTGACAAGAACAATGACTTAAAAGTATACAGACTGACAGAAACGCCGAATAACAGGAACACAGACTGATAGAAACACAGACTGATAGGAAGACAGACTGACAGGAAAACAGACTGACAGTAACATAGATTGACCGAAACAAAGATGGACAGGAACAAAGACTGACAGGAATACAGAGTGACTGGAATATAGACTGACGATAACATAGTCTGACAGGATCATGGACTGACAGAAACATAGAGTGACCGAAACATAGACTGACAGGAACATAGACTGGCGGGAACACAGAATTACAGGAACATAGACTGACAGGAACATAGACTGACCGAAACATAGACTGACAGGAACACAGACTGACCGGAACATAGACTGACTAAACATAGACTTACAGGAACACATACTGACAGGAACACAGACAGGCAGGAACACAGACTGACAGAAACACAGATTGACAGGACACTGAGTGACAGAAAAACAGACTGACAGGAACACAGTCTGACAGGAACACAGGCTGACAGAAACACAGACTGACAGAATCACAGACTGAAAGAAACACAGAGTGACAGGAATACAGACTGACAGAAACGCAGACTGACAGGAACACAGGCTGACAGAAACACAGATTGACAGATCACTGACTGATAGAAACACAGACTGACAGGAAAACAGGCTGACAGAAACACAGATTGACAGATCACTGACTGATAGAAACACAGACTGACAGGAAAACAGGCTGACAGAAACACAGATTGACAGATCACTGACTGACAGAAACACAGAATGAATGGAGCACAGACTGACAGGAATACAGACTGACAGAAACACAGTCTGACAGGACATAGACTGACAGAAACACAGACTGACAGGAACACAGACTGACAGGAATACACACTGACAGGAATACAGAATGACAGAAACGCAGACTGACAGGACACAGAATGACAGAATCACAGACTGACAGGAACAAAGTCTGACTGGAATACGGACTGACAGGAATACAGACTGACAGGAACATAGACTGACAGGAATACAGACTGACAGGAATACAGAATGACAGAAACACAGACTGACTGGAATACAGACTGACAGGAATACAGACTGAAGGGGATACAGACTGACAGAAACACAGACTGACAGGAAAACAGGCTGACAGAAACACAGATTGACAGATCACTGACTGACAGAAACACAGAATGAATGGAGCACAGCATGACAGGAATACAGACTGACAGAAACACAGTCTGACAGGACATAGACTGACAGAAACACAGACTGACAGGAACACAGACTGACAGGAATACACACTGACAGGAATACAGAATGACAGAAACGCAGACTGACAGGACACAGAATGACAGAATCACAGACTGACAGGAACAAAGTCTGACTGGAATACGGACTGACAGGAATACAGACTGACAGGAACATAGACTGACAGGAATACAGACTGACAGGAATACAGAATGACAGAAACACAGACTGACTGGAATACAGACTGACAGGAATACAGACTGAAGGGGATACAGACTGACAGAAACACAGACTGACAAGAACACAGACTGACAAGAACAGTGACTGACAGTTACAGAGGCTGACTGAAACACAGACAGACCGGACACAGACTGACATAAACTCAGACTGACAGGAATATAGACTGACAGAAACACAGACTGACAGGAACACGGACTGAAAGAAACACAGACTGACAGGAACACAGAATGACTGAAACACAGACTGACAGGAACACAGACTGACAGGAACACTGACTGTCAGGACACAGACTGACAGGAACACTCATTGACAAGAACACAGACTGTCAGGGACACAGACAGACAGATTCAGAGTCGGAAAGGAAAAAAGACTGACAGAAACACTGACAGAAACACAGACTGACAGAAACACAGACTGACAGAAAACAGAAAATGACAGCAAAACTTCGTGACAGGAACACCGACTGACAGGGTACACAGACTGATAGAAACACAGACTGACAGGAACATCGACTGACAGGAATGTAGACTGACAGGAACACAGACTGACAGAAACACAGACTGACAAGAACACTGAATGACAGGAATATAGACAAACAGAAACACAGAGTGACAGAAACACAGACCGACAGGAACACAGACTGACAAGAACACTGACTGTCAGAAAACAGAGACTGACAGCAAAACAGACTGACTGGAAAACAGACTGAAAGAAACACAGACTGAAAGAAACACAGACTGACAGGAATACAGACTGACAGAAACACAGACCGACAGGAACACAGACTGACAAGAACAATGACTTAAAAGTATACAGACTGACAGAAACGCCGAATAACAGGAACACAGACTGATAGAAACACAGACTGATAGGAAGACAGACTGACAGGAACACAGCCTGACAGGAAAGTAGATTGACAGGAACATAGACTGACAGGAAAACAGACTGACAGGAGCATAGATTGACCAAAACAAAGATGGACAGGAACAAAGACTGACAGGAACACAGACTGACTGGAATATAGACTGACGATAACATAGTCTGACAGGATCATGGACTGACAGAAACATAGACTGACAAGAACATGGACTGACAGGAACACAGACTGACAGAAGCATATACTGAACGAAAGATGGACTGACAGGAACATAGACTGACAGGAACACAGAATTACAGGAAGATAGACTGACAGGGACATAGACTGACCGAAACACAGATTGACAGGACACTGACTGACAGAAAAACAGACTGACAGGAACACAGTCTGACAGGAACACAGGCTGACAGCAACACATACTGGCAGAATCAAAGACTGAAAGAAACACAGACTGACAGGAATACAGACTGACAGAAACGCAGACTGACAGGAACACTGGCTGACAGAAACACAGATTGATAGATCACTGACTGACAGAAACACAGACTGACAGGAAGACAGACTGACAGAGACACAGACTGACTAAAAAACAGACTGACAGGAATACTGACTGACAGGAACACAGACTGACAGGAAGACAGACTGACAGGAACACGGAGCGACAGAAACACTGACTGACTGGTATACAGACTGACAGGAAGACAGACTGACAGGAACATAGACTGACAGGAACATAGACTGCCCTAAACATAGTCTGGCAGGAACATAGACTGATGGTAACAGAGACTGACAGGAACACAGACTGACAGAAAACAGAGACGAACAGCAAAAGAGACTGACAGTAACACAGACTGACAGAAACACAGACTGAAAGAAACACAGACTGACAGAAACAGAGTCCGACAGGAGCACAGACTGACAGGAACACAGGCTGACAGAAACACAGACTGACAGGAACACATACTGAAAGAAACACAGACTGACAACACAGACTGACAACAACACTGACTGACAGGAAGACAGACTGACAGAAACACGGACTGACAGAAACACAGACTGAAAGAAACACAGACTGACAGAAACATAGACAGAAAAAACATAGACTGACAGGAGTACAGACTGACAGAAACACAGACAGACAGGAACACACACTGACAAGAACACTGACTGTCAGAAAACAGAGACTGACAGCAAAACAGACTGACATGAACACGGACTGACAGAAAGACAGACTGAAAGAAACACAGACTGACAGGAATACAGACTGACAAGAACAATGACTTAAAAGTATACAGACTGACAGAAACGCCGAATAACAGGAACACAGACTGATAGAAACAGAGACTGATAAGAAGACAGACTGACAGGAACACAGACTGACAGGAAAGTAGTTTGATAGGAACATAGACTGACAGGAAAACAGACTGACAGGAACATAGTTTGACCGAAACAAAGAGGGACAGGAACAAAGACTGACAGGAATACTGACTGACCGGAATATAGACTGACGATAACATGGTCTGACAGGATCATGGACTGACAGATACATAGACTGACAAGAACATAGACTGACAGGAACACAGACTGACAGAAACATAGACTGACCAAAACATAGACTGACAGGAACATAGACTGACAGGAACACAGAATTACAGGAACATAGACTGACAGGAACATAGACTCACTGAAACATACACTGACAGGAACACAGACTGACCGGAACATAGACTGATTAAACATCGACTTACAGGAACACAGACTGACAGAAAAACAGATTGACAGGACACTGACTGACAGAAAAACAGACTGAAAGGAATACAGTCTGACAGGAACATAGGCTGACAGGAACACAGACTGACAGAATCACAGACTGAAAGAAACACAGACTGACAGGAATACAGACTGACAGAAACGCAGACTGACAGGAACACAGGCTGACAGAAACACAGATTGACAGATCACTGACTGATAGAAACACAGACTGACAGGATGACAGACTGACAGAGACACAGACTGACTGAAAAACAGACTGACAGGAATACTGACTGACAGGAACACAGACTGACAGGAAGACAGACTGACAGGAACACGGAGTGACAGAAACACTGACTGACAGGTATACAGACTGACAGGAAGACAGACTGACAGGAACATAGACTGACAGGAACATAGACTGACCAAAACATAGTTGACAGGAACATAGACTGATGCTAACAGAGACTGACAGGAACACAGTCTGACAGAAAACAGAGACGAACAGCAAAACAGACTGACAGGAACACACACAACATGAACACAGACAGAACGAAACACAGACTGACAGAAACAGAGTCGGACAAGAACACAGACTGACAGGATCATAGACTGACAGTAACACTGACTGACAGGAACACAGGCTGACAGAAACACAGACTGAAAGGAACACAGACTGACAGGAACACAGACTGTCAGGACACAGACTGACCGGAACAGTCATTGACAAAAACACAGACCGTCAGGGACACAGACAGACAGATTCAGAGTCAGAAAGGAAAAAAGACTGACAGAAACACTGACAGAAACAGAGACTGACAGAAACAGAGACTGACAGAAAACAGAAACTGACAGCAAAACATCGTGACAGGAACACCGACTGACAGGGTACACAGACTGATAGAAACACAGACTGACAGGAACATAGACTGACAGGAATGTAGACTGACAGGAACACAGACTGACAGAAACACAGACTGACAAGAACACTGAATGACAGGAATATAGAAAAACAGAAACACAGAGTGACAGAAACACAGACCGACAGGAACACAGACGGACAAGAACACTGACTGTCAGAAAACAGAGACTGACAGAAAAACAGACTGACAGGAAAACAGACTGACAGAAACACAGACTGACAGAAACACAGACTGACAGGAATACAGACTGACAAGAACAATGGCTTAAAAGTATACAGACTGACAGAAACGCCGAATAACAGGAACACAGACTGATAGAAATACAGACTGATAGGAAGACAGACTGACAGGAACACAGCCTGACAGGAAAGTAGATTGACAGGAACATTGACTGACAGGAAAACAGACTGACAGGAACATAGATTGACTGAAACAAAGATGGACAGGAACGAAGACAGACAGGAACGCAGACTGACCGGAATATAGACTGACGATAACAGAGTCTGACAGGATCATGGACTGACAGAAACATAGGCTGACAAGAACATGGACTGACAGGAACACAGACTGACAGAAGCATAGACTGACCAAAACATAGACTGACAGGAACATAGACTGACAGGAACACAGAATTACAGGAACATAGACTGACAGGAACATAGACTGACCGAAACATAGACTGACAGGAACACAGACTGACAGGAACATAGACTGACTGAATCATAGACTTACAGGAACACAGACTGACAGGAACACAGACAGGCAGGAACACAGACTGACAGAAACACAGACTGACAGGAACACATTCTGACAGGAACACAGGCTGACAGCAACACAGACTGACAGGTATACAGACTGACAGGAAGACAGACTGACAGGAACATAGACTGACAGGAACATAGACTGACCAAAACATAGTTGACAGGAACATAGACTGATGCTAACAGAGACTGACAGGAACACAGACTGACAGAAAACAGAGACGAACAGCAAAACAGACTGACAGGAACACACACAACATGAACACAGACTGAAAGAAACACAGACTGACAGAAACAGAGTCGGACAGGAACACAGACTGACAGGATCATAGACTGACAGTAACACTGACTGACAGGAACACAGGCGGACAGAAACACAGACTGAAAGGAACACAGACTGACAGGAACACTGACTGTCAGGACACAGACTGACCGGAACAGTCATTGACAAGAACACAGACTGTCAGGGACACAGACTGATAGAAACACAGACTGACAGGAACATAGACTGACAGGAATGTAGACTGACAGGAACACAGACTGACAGAAACACAGACTGACAAGAACACTGACTGACAGAAACACCGACTGACAGAAACACAGACCGACAGGAACACAGACTGACAAGAACAATCACTTAAAAGTATACAGACTGACAGAAACGCCGAATAACAGGAACACAGACTGATAGAAATACAGACTGATAGGAAGACAGACTGACAGGAACACAGCCTGACAGGAAGGTAGATTGACAGGAACATTGACTGACAGGAAAACAGACTGACAGGAACATAGATTGACCGAAACAACGATGGACAGGAACGAAGACTGAGAGGAACACAGACTGACCGGAATATAGACTGACAATAACATAGTCTGACAGGATCATGGACTGACAGAAACATAGACTGACAAGAACATGGACTGACAGGAACACAGACTGACAGAAGCATAGACTGTCCAAAACATAGACTGACAGGAACATAGACTGACAGGAACCCAGAATTACAGGAACATGGACTGACAGGAACATAGACTGACCAAAACATAGACTGACAGGAACACAGACTGACAGGAACATAGACTGACTGAATCATAGACTTACAGGAACACAGACTGACAGGAACACAGACAGGCAGGAACACAGAGTGACAGAAACACAGACTGACAGGAACACATTCTGACAGGAACACAGGCTGACAGAAACACAGACTGACAGAATCAAAGACTGCAAGAAACACAGACTGACAGGAATACAGACTGACAGAAACGCAGACTGACAGGAACACAGACTGATAGGAACACAGACTGACTGAATCATAGACTTACAGGAACACAGACTGACAGGAACACAGACAGGCAGGAACACAGACTGACAGAAACACAGATTGACAGGACACTGACTGACAGAAAAACAGACTGACAGGAAAACAGTCTGACAGGAACACAGGCTGACAGCAACACAGACTGGCAGAATCAAAGACTGAAAGAAACACAGAGTGACAGGAATACAGACCGACAGAAACGCAGACTGACAGGAACACAGGCTGACAGAAACACAGATTGACAGATCACTGACTGACAGAAACACAGACTGACAGGAAGACAGACTGACAGAGACACAGACTGACTGAAAAACAGACTGACAGGAATACTGACTGACAGGTATACAGACTGACAGGAAGACAGACTGACAGGAACATAGACTGACAGGAACATAGACTGACCAAAACATAGTCTGACAGGAACATAGACTGATGGTAACAGAGACTGACAGGAACACAGACTGACAGAAACACAGACTGACAGAAACACAGACTGAAAGAAACACAGACTGACAGAAACAGAGTCGGACAGGAGCACAGACTGACAGGAACAGAGACTGACAGTAACACTGACTGACAGGAACACAGGCTGACAGAAACACAGACTGACAGGATCACATACTGAAAGAAACACAGACTGACAACACAGACTGACAGCAACACTGACTGACAGGAATACAGACTGACAGGAACACGGACTGACAGAAAAATAGACGGACAGGAATACAGACTGATAGAATCACAGACTGAATGGAACACAGACTGACAGGAACACAGACTGACAGAAACACAGACTGAAAGAAACACAGACTGACAGAAACATAGACAGAAAAAACATAGACTGACAGGAGTACAGACGAACAGAAACACAGACCGACAGGAACACAGACTGACAAGAACACTGACTGTCAGAAAACAGAGACTGACAACAAAACAGACTGACAGGAACACAGACTGACAGAAACACAGACTGAAAGAAACACAGACTGACAGGAATACAGACTGACAGAAACAAAGACCGACAGTAACACAGACTGACAAGAACAATGACTTAAAAGTATACACACTGACAGAAACGCCGAATAACAGGAACACAGACTGATAGAAACACAGACTGATAAGAGAACAGACTGTCAGGAACACAGACTGACAGGAGCACAAACTGACAGGAATACAGCCTGACAGAAATGCAGACTGACTGAAATAAAGACTGACAGGAACACATCCTGAGAGAAGCACAGACCGACAAGACACAGACTGACAACAACACTGACTGACAGGAAGACAGACTGACAGGAACACTGACAGACAGAAACATAGACTGACAGCAATACAGACTGACAGAAACACAGAATGAATGGAGCACAGACTGACAGGAATACAGACTGACAGAAACACAGTCTGACGGGACACAGACTGACAAGAACAATCACTTAAAAGTATACAGACTGACAGAAACGCCGAATAACAGGAACACAGACTGATAGAAATACAGACTGATAGGAAGACAGACTGACAGGAACACAGCCTGACAGGAAGGTAGATTGACAGGAACATTGACTGACAGGAAAACAGACTGACAGGAACATAGATTGACCGAAACAAAGATGGACAGGTACGAAGACTGAGAGGAACACAGACTGACCGGAATATAGACTGACAATAACATAGTCTGACAGGATCATGGACTGACAGAAACATAGACTGACAAGAACATGGACTGACAGGAACACAGACTGACAGAAGCATAGACTATCCAAAACATAGACTGACAGGAACATAGACTGACAGGAACCCAGAATTACAGGAACATGGACTGACAGGAACATAGACTGACCAAAACATAGACTGACAGGAACACAGACTGACAGGAACATAGACTGACTGAATCATAGACTTACAGGAACACAGACTGACAGGAACACAGACAGGCAGGAACACAGACTGACAGAAACACAGACTGACAGGAACATATTCTGACAGGAACACAGGCTGACAGAAACACAGACTGACAGAATCAAAGACTGCAAGATACACAGACTGACAGGAATACAGACTGACAGAAACGCAGACTGACAGGAACACAGACTGACAGGAACATAGACTGACTGAATCATAGACTTACAGGAACACAGACTGACAGGAACACAGA
This sequence comes from Heterodontus francisci, assembly GCF_036365525.1. Taxonomy (NCBI): domain Eukaryota; kingdom Metazoa; phylum Chordata; class Chondrichthyes; order Heterodontiformes; family Heterodontidae; genus Heterodontus; species Heterodontus francisci. The sequence continues at coordinate 21,016,565 of NC_090395.1, forward strand.
CAGGCAGGAACACAGACTGACAGAAACACAGATTGACAGGACACTGACTGACAGAAAAACAGACTGACAGGAAAACAGTCTGACAGGAACACAGGCCGACAGCAACACAGACTGGCAGAATCAAAGACTGAAAGAAACACAGAGTGACAGGAATACAGACCGACAGAAACGCAGACTGACAGGAACACAGGCTGACAGAAACACAGACTGACAGGAAGACAGACTGACAGAGACACAGACTGACTGAAAAACAGACTGACAGGAATACTGACTGACAGGTATACAGACTGACAGGTAGACAGACTGACAGGAACATAGACTGACAGGAACATAGACTGAACAAAACATAGTCTGACAGGAACATAGACTGATGGTAACAGAGACTGACAGGAACACAGACTGACAGAAAACAGAGACGAACAGCAAAACAGACCGACAGTAACACAGACTGACAGAAACACAGACTGAAAGAAACACAGACTGACAGAAACAGAGTCGGACAGGAGCACAGACTGACAGGAACGGAGACTGACAGTAACACTGACTGACAGGAACACAGGCTGACAGAAACACAGACTGACAGGATCACATACTGAAAGAAACACAGACTGACAACACAGACTGACAGCAACACTGACTGACAGGAATACAGACTGACAGGAACACGGACTGACAGAAAAATAAACTGACAGGAATACAGACTGATAGAAACACAGACTGAATGGAACACAGACTGACAGGAACACAGACTGACAGAAACACAGACTGAAAGAAACACAGACTGACAGAAACATAGACAGAAAAAACATAGACTGACAGGAGTACAGACGAACAGAAACACAGACCGACAGGAACACAGACTGACAAGAACACTGACAGTCAGAAAACAGAGACTGACAACAAAACAGACTGACAGGAACACAGACTGACAGAAACACAGACTGAAAGAAACACAGACTGACAGGAATACAGACTGACAGAAACAAAGACCGACAGTAACACAGACTGACAAGAACAATGACTTAAAAGTATACACACTGACAGAAACGCCGAATAACAGGAACACAGACTGATAGAAACACAGACTGATAAGAAGACAGACTGACAGGAACACAGACTGACAGGAAAGTAGTTTGATAGGAACATAGACTGACAGGAAAACAGACTGACAGGAACATAGATTGACCGAAACAAAGAGGGACAGGAACAAAGACTGACAGGAATACCGACTGACTGGAATATAGACTGATGATAACATAGTCTGACAGGATCATGGACTGACAGAAACATAGACTGACAAGAACATAGACTGACAGGAACACAGACTGACAGAAACATCGACTGACCGAAACATAGACTGACAGGAACATAGACTGACAGGAACACAGAATTACAGGAACATAGACTGACAGGTACATAGACTGACTGAAACATAGACTGACAGGAACACAGACTGACCGGAACATAGACTGACTAAACATCGACTTACAGGAACACAGACTGACAGGAACACAGACAGACAGGAACACAGCCTGACAGAAACACAGACTGACAGGAGCACAAACTGACAGGAATGCAGCCTGACAGAAATGCAGACTGACTGAAATAAAGACTGACAGGAACACATCCTGAGAGAAGCACAGACCGACAAGACACAGACTGACAACAACACTGACTGACAGGAAGACAGACTGACAGGAACACTGACTGACAGAAACATAGACTGACAGCAATACAGACTGACAGAAACACAGAATGAATGGAGCACAGACTGACAGGAATACAGACTGACAGAAACACAGTCTGACAGGACATAGACTGACAGAAACACAGACTGACAGGAACACAGACTGACAGGAATACAGACTGACAGGAATACAGAATGACAGAAACGCAGACTGACAGGACACAGAATGACAGAATCACAGACTGACAGGAACAGAGTCTGACTGGAATACGGACTGACAGGAATACAGACTGACAGGAACATAGACTGACAGGAATACAGACTGACAGGAATACAGAATGACAGAAACACAGACTGACTGGAATACAGACTGACAGGAATACAGACTGAAGGGGATACAGACTAACAGAAACACAGACTGACAAGAACACAGAATGACAAGAACAGTGACTGACAGTTACAGAGGCTGACTGAAACACAGACAGACCGGACACAGACTGACAGAACCTCAGACTGACAGGAGTATAGACTGACAGAAACACAGACTGACAGGAACACAGACTGACAGGAACACTGACTGTCAGGACAGAGACTGACAGGAACACTCATTGACAAGAACACAGACTGTCAGGGACACAGACAGACAGATTCAGAGTCGGAAAGGAAAAAAGACTGACAGAAACACTGACAGAAACACAGACTGACAGAAACACTCATTGACAAGAACACAGACTGTCAGGAACACAGACTGACAGATACAGAGTCGGACAGGAACACAGACTGACAGAAACACTGACAGAAACGCAGACTGACAGAAACACAGACTGACAGAAAACAGAAAATGACAGCAAAACATCGTGACAGGAACACCGACTGACAGGGTACACAGACTGATAGAAACACAGACTGACAGGAACATCGACTGACAGGAATGTAGACTGACAGGAACACTGACTGACAGAAACACAGACTGACAAGAACACTGAATGACAGGAATATAGACAAACAGAAACACAGACTGAAAGAAACACAGACTGACAGGAATACAGACTGACAGAAACACAGAACGACAGGAAGACAGACTGACAAGAACAATGACTTAAAAGTATACAGACTGACAGAAACGCCGAATAACAGGAACACAGATTGGTAGAAACACAGACTGATAGGAAGACAGACTGACAGGAACACAGCCTGACAGGAAAGTAGATTGACAGGAACATAGACTGACAGGAAAACAGACTGACAGGAGCATAGATTGACCGAAACAAAGATGGACAGGAACAAAGACTGACAGGTACACAGACTGACTGGAATATAGACTGACGATAACATAGTCTGACAGGATCATGGACTGACAGAAACATAGACTGACAAGAGCATGGACTGACAGGAACACAGACTGATAGAAGCATAGACTGAACGAAACATGGACTGACAGGAACATAGACTGACAGGAACACAGAATTACAGGAAGATAGACTGACAGGAACATAGACTGACTGAAACATAGACTGACAGCAACACAGACTGACAGGAACATAGACTGACTGAATCATAGACTTACAGGAACACAGACTGACAGGAACACAGACAGGCAGGAACACAGACTGACAGAAACACAGATTGACAGGACACTGACTGACAGAAAAACAGACTGACAGGAACACAGTCTGACAGGAACACAGGCTGACAGCAACACAGACTGGCAGAATCAAAGACTGAAAGAAACATAGACTGACAGGAATACAGACTGACAGAAACGCAGACTGACAGGAACACAGGCTGACAGAAACACAGATTGATAGACCACTGACTGACAGAAACACAGACTGACAGGAAGACAGACTGACAGAGACACAGACTGACTGAAAAACAGACTGACAGGAATACTGACTGACAGGAACACAGACTGACAGGAAGACAGACAGACAGGAACACGGAGCGACAGAAACACTGACTGACAGGTATACAGACTGACAGGAAGACAGACTGACAGGAACATAGACTGACAGGAACATAGACTGACCAAAACATAGTCTGGACAGGAACATAGACTGATGGTAACAGAGACTGACAGGAACACAGACTGACAGAAAACAGAGACGAACAGCAAAACAGACTGACAGTAACACAGACTGACAGAAACACAGACTGACAGGAACACATACTTAAAGAAACACAGACTGACAACACAGACTGGCAACAACACTGACTGACAGGAAGACAGACTGACAGGAACACGGGCTGACAGAAAAATAGACTGACAGGAATACAGACTGATAGAAACACAGACTGAATGGAACACAGACTGACAGGAGCACAGACTGACAGAAACACAGACTGAAAGAAACACAGACTGACAGAAACATAGACAGAAAAAACATAGACTGACAGGAGTACAGACTGACAGAAACACAGACTGACAGGAACACAGACTGACAAGAACACTGACTGTCAGAAAACAGAGACTGACAGCAAAACAGACTGACAGGAATACAGACTGACAGAAACACAGACTGAAAGAAACACAGACTGACAGGAATACAGACTGACAGAAAGAAATACCGACAGTAACACAGACTGACAAGAACAATGACTTAAAAGTATACAGACTGACAGAAACGCCGAATAACAGGAACACAGACTGATAGAAACACAGACTGATAAGAAGACAGACTGACAGGAACACAGACTGACAGGAAAGTAGATTGATAGGAACATAGACTGACAGGAAAACAGTCTGACAGGACATAGACTGACAGAAACACAGACTGACAAGAACACAGACTGACAGGAATACAGACTGACAGGAATACAGAATGACAGAAACGCAGACTGACAGGACACAGACTGACAAGAACAGTGACTGACAGTTACAGAGGCTGACTGAAACACAGACAGACCGGACACAGACTGACAGAACCTCAGACTGACAGGAATATAGACTGACAGAAACACAGACTGACAGGAACACAGACTGACAGGAACACTGACTGTCAGGACAGAGACTGACAGGAACACTCATTGACAAGAACACAGACTGTCAGGGACACAGACAGACAGATTCAGAGTCGGAAAGGAAAAAAGACTGACAGAAACACTGACAGAAACACAGACTGACAGAAACACTCATTGACAAGAGCACAGACTGTCAGGAACACAGACTGACAGATACAGAGTCGGACAGGAACACAGACTGACAGAAACACTGACAGAAACACAGACTGACAGAAACACAGACTGACAGAAAACAGAAAATGACAGCAAAACATCGTGACAGGAACACTGACTGACAGGGTACACAGACTGATAGAAACACAGACTGACAGGAACATCGACTGACAGGAATGTAGACTGACAGGAAAACTGACTGACAGAAACACAGACTGACAAGAACACTGAATGACAGGAATATAGACAAACAGAAACACAGAGTGAAAGAAACACAGACCGACAGGAACACAGACCGACAAGAACACTGACTGTCAGATAACAGAGACTGACAGCAAAACAGACTGACTGGAAAACAGACTGACAGAAACACAGACTGAAAGAAACACAGACTGACAGGAATACAGACTGACAGAAACACAGACCGACAGGAAGACAGACTGACAAGAACAATGACTTAAAAGTATACACACTGACAGAAACGCCGAATAACAGGAACACAGATTGGTAGAAACACAGACTGATAGGAAGACAGACTGACAGGAACACAGCCTGACAGGAAAGTAGATTGACAGGAACATAGACTGACAGGAAAACAGACTGACAGGAGCATAGATTGACCGAAACAAAGATGGACAGGAACAAAGACTGACAGGAACACAGACTGACTGGAATATAGACTGACGATAACATAGTCTGACAGGATCATGGACTGACAGAAACATAGACTGACAAGAGCATGGACTGACAGGAACACAGACTGATAGAAGCATAGACTGAACGAAACATGGACTGACAGGAACATAGACTGACAGGAATACAGAATTACAGGAAGATAGACTGACAGGAACATAGACTGACTGAAACATAAACTGACAGCAACACAGACTGACAGGAACATAGACTGACTGAATCATAGACTTACAGGAACACAGACTGACAGGAACACAGACAGGCAGGAACACAGACTGACAGAAACACAGATTGACAGGACACTGACTGACAGAAAAACAGACTGACAGGAACACAGTCTGACAGGAACACAGGCTGACAGCAACACAGACTGGCAGAATCAAAGACTGAAAGAAACACAGACTGACAGGAATACAGACTGACAGAAACGCAGACTGACAGGAACACAGGCTGACAGAAACACAGATTGATAGATCACTGACTGACAGAAACACAGACTGACAGGAAGACAGACTGACAGAGACACAGACTGACTGAAAAACAGACTGACAGGAATACTGACTGACAGGAACACAGACTGACAGGAAGACAGACAGACAGGAACACGGAGCGACAGAAACACTGACTGACAGGTATACAGACTGACAGGAAGACAGACTGACAGGAACATAGACTGACAGGAACATAGACTGACCAAAACATAGTCTGACAGGAACATAGACTGATGGTAACAGAGACTGACAGGAACACAGACTGACAGAAAACAGAGACGAACAGCAAAACAGACTGACAGTAACACAGACTGACAGAAACACAGACTGAAAGAAACACAGACTGACAGAAACAGAGTCGGACAGGAACACAGACTGACAGGAACAGAGATTGACAGTAACACTGACTGACAGGAACACAGGCTGACAGAAACACAGACTGACAGGAACACATACTGAAAGAAACACAGACTGACAACACAGACTGACAACAACACTGACTGACAGGAAGACAGACTGACAGGAACATGGACTGACAGAAAATTAGACTGACAGGAATACAGACTGATAGAAACACAGACTGAATGGAACACAGACTGACAGGAGCACAGACTGACAGAAACACAGACTGAAAGAAACACAGACTGACAGAAACATAGACAGAAAAAACATAGACTGACAGGAGTACAGACTGACAGAAACACAGACTGACAGGAACACAGACTGACAAGAACACTGACTGTCAGAAAACAGAGACTGACAGCAAAACAGACTGACAGGAATACAGACTGACAGAAACACAGACTGAAAGAAACACAGACTGACAGGAATACAGACTGACAGAAACAAATACCGACAGTAACACAGACTGACAAGAACAATGACTTAAAAGTATACAGACTGACAGAAACGCCGAATAACAGGAACACAGACTGATAGAAACACAGACTGATAAGAAGACAGACTGACAGGAACACAGACTGACAGGAAAGTAGATTGATAGGAACATAGACTGACAGGAAAACAGACTGACAGGAACATAGATTGACCGAAACAAAGAGGGACAGGAACAAAGACTGACAGGAATACCGACTGACCGGAATTTAGACTGACGATAACATAGTCTGACAGGATCATGAACTGACAGAAACATAGACTGACAAGAACATAGACTGACAGGAACACAGACTGACAGAAACACAGACTGACCAAAACATAGACTGACAGGAACATAGACTGACAGAAAAACAGACTGACAGGAACACAGTCTGACAGGAACATAGGCTGACAGGAACACAGACTGACAGAATCACTGACTGATAGAAACACAGACTGACAGGAAGACAGACTGACAGAGACACAGACTGACTGAAAAACAGACTGACAGGAATACTGACTGACAGGAACACAGACTGACAGGAAGACAGACTGACAGGAACACGGAGTGACAGAAACACTGACTGACAGGTATACAGACTGACAGGAAGACAGACTGACAGGAACATAGACTGACCAAAACATAGTTGACAGGAACATAGACTGATGCTAACAGAGACTGACAGGAACACAGACTGACAGAAAACAGAGACGAACAGCAAAACAGACTGACAGGAACACACACAACATGAACACAGACTGAAAGAAACACAGACTGACAGAAACAGAGTCGGACAGGAACACAGACTGACAGGATCATAGACTGACAGTAACACTGACTGACAGGAACACAGGCTGACAGAAACACAGACTGAAAGGAACACAGACTGACAGGAACACTGACTGTCAGGACACAGACTGACCGGAACAGTCATTGACAAGAACACAGACTGTCAGGGACACAGACAGACAGATTCAGAGTCAGAAAGGAAAAAAGACTGACAGAAACACTGACAGAAACACAGACTGACAGAAACACAGACTGACAGAAAACAGAAACTGAGAGCAAAACATCTTGACAGGAACACCGACTGACAGGGTACACAGACTGATAGAAACACAGACTGACAGGAACATAGACTGACAGGAATGTAGACTGACAGGAACACAGACTGACAGAAACACAGACTGACAAGAACACTGAATGACAGGAATATAGAAAAACAGAAACACAGAGTGACAGAAACACAGACCGACAGGAACACAGACGGACAAGAACACTGACTGTCAGAAAACAGAGACTGACAGCAAAACAGACTGACAGGAAAACAGACTGACAGAAACACAGACTGACAGAAACACAGACTGACAGGAATACAGACTGACAGAAACACAGACCGACAGGAACACAGACTGACAAGAACAATCACTTAAAAGTATACAGACTGACAGAAACGCCGAATAACAGGAACACAGACTGATAGAAATACAGACTGATAGGAAGACAGACTGACAGGAACACAGCCTGACAGGAAAGTAGATTGACAGGAACATTGACTGACAGGAAAACAGACTGACAGGAACATAGATTGACCGAAACAAAGATGGACAGGAACGAAGACTGACAGGAACACAGACTGACCGGAATATAGACTGACGATAACATAGTCTGACAGGATCATGGACTGACAGATACATAGACTGACAAGAACATGGACTGACAGGAACACAGACTGACAGATGCATAGACTGACCAAAACATAGACTGACAGGAACATAGACTGACAGGAACACAGAATTACAGGAACATAGACTGACAGGAACATAGACTGACCGAAACATAGACTGACAGGAACAAAGACTGACAGGAACATAGACCGACTGAATCATAGACTTACAGGAACACAGACTGACAGGAACACAGACAGGCAGGAACACAGACTGACAGAAACACAGACTGACAGGAACACATTCTGACAGGAACACAGGCTGACAGAAACACAGACTGACAGAATCAAAGACTGCAAGAAACATAGACTGACAGGAATACAGACTGACAGAAACGCAGACTGACAGGAACACAGGCTGACAGAAACACAGATTGACAGTTCACTGACTGATAGAACACAGACTGACAGGAACACAGACTGACAGAGACACAGACTGACTGAAAAACAGACTGACAGGAATACTGACTGACAGGAACACAGACTGACAGGAAGACAGACTGACAGGAACACGGAGCGACAGAAACACTGACTGACAGGTATACAGACTGACAGGTAGACAGACTGACAGGAACATAGACTGACAGGAACATAGACTGACCAAAACATAGTCTGACAGGAACATAGACTGATGGTAACAGAGACTGACAGGAAGACAGACTGACAGAAAACAGAGACGAACAGCAAAACAGACTGACAGGAACACAGACTGGCAGAAACACAGACTGAAAGAAACACAGACTGACAGAAACAGAGTCGGACAGGAACACAGACTGACAGGAACATAGACTGACAGTAACACTGACTGACAGGAACACAGGCTGACAGAAACACAGACTGACAGGAACACATACTGAAAGAAACACAGACTGACAACACAGAATGACAACAACACTGACTGACAGGAAGACAGACTGACAGGAACACGGACTGACAGAAACATAGACTGACAGTAATACAGACTGTTAGAAACACAGACTGAATGGAACACAGACTGACAGGAACACAGACAGACAGAAACACAGACTGAAATAAACACAGACGGACAGGAACACAGCCTGACTGAATCATAGACTAACACTAACACAGACTGACGGAACACGGACAGGCAGGAACACAGACTGACAGAAACACAGACTGACAGGAACACATTCTGACAGGAACACAGGCTGACAGAAACACAGACTGACAGAATCAAAGACTGCAAGAAACACAGACTGACAGGAATACAGACTGACAGAAACGCAGACTGACAGGAACACAGGCTGACAGAACACAGATTGACAGTTCACTGACTGATAGAAACACAGACTGACAGGAAGACAGACTGACAGAGACACAGACTGACTGAAAAACAGACTGACAGGAATACTGACTGACAGGAAGACAGACTGACAGGAAGACAGACTGACAGGAACACGGAGCGACAGAAACACTGACTGACTGGTATACAGACTGACAGGAAGACAGACTGACAGGAACATAGACTGACAGGAACATAGACTGACCAAAACATAGTCTGACAGGAACATGGACTGATGGTAACAGAGACTGACAGGAACACAGACTGACAGAAAACAGAGACGAACAGCAAAACAGACTGACAGGAACACAGACTGGCAGAAACACAGACTGAAAGAAACACAGACTGACAGAAACAGAGTCGGACAGGAACACAGACTGACAGGAACATAGACTGACAGTAACACTGACTGACAGGAACACAGGCTGACAGAAACACAGATTGACAGGAACACATACTGAAAGAAACGCAGACTGACAACACAGACTGACTACAACACTGACTGACAGGAAGACGGACTGACAGGAACACGGACTGACAGAAAAATAGTCTGACAGTAATACAGACTGATAGAAACACAGACTGAATGGAACACAGACTGACAGGAACACAGACTGACAGAAACACAGACTGAAAGAAACACAGACTGACAGGAACACAGACTGACAGAAACATAGACAGAAAAAACACAGACTGACAGGCACTGACAGAAACACAGACCGACAGGAACACAGACTGACAAGAACACTGACTGTCAGAAAACAGAGACTGACAGCAAAACAGACTGACAGGAACACAGACTGACAGAAACACTGACTGAAAGAAACACAGACTGACAGGAATACAGACTGACAGAAACACAGACCGACAGGAACACAGACTGACAAGAACAATGACTTAAAATATACAGACTGACAAAAACGCCAAATAACAGGAACACAGACTGATAGAAACACAGACTGATAGGAACACAGACTGACAGGAACACAGACTGACAGGAAAGTAGATTGATAGGAATAAAAGCAAAATACTGCGGTTGCTGGAAATCTGAAACAAAAACAAGAAATGTTGGATTCACTCATCAGGTCTGGCAGCATCTGGGGAAAGAGAAGCAGAGTTAACGTTTCGGGTCAGTGACCCTTCTTCAGAACTGACAAATATTAGAAAAGTCACAGATTATGAACAAGTGAGGTGGGGGTTGGGCAAGAGATAACAAAGGAGAAGGTGCAGATTGCACCAGGCCACATAGCTGACCAAAAGGTCACGGAGCAAAGGCAAGCAATATGTTAATGGTGTGTTGAAAGACAAAGCATTAGTACAGATTAGGTGTGAATATACTGAATATTGAACAGCAGCAAGTGCAAACCTGAAGAAAAACAACCTGAAAAAAACAGTGGGTAAGCAAACTGAACAAACTAAGATGAAATGAAATAAATGCAAAAAAAGATTGTAAAAAATGTAAAAAGGAATGTAAAAAAAAAAAAGGATGAAAAGATGACTAAAAATGAAAGTAAAGTGGGGGGCTGTCATACTCTGAAATTATTGAACTCAATGTTCAGTCCGGCAGGCTGTAGTGTGCCTAATCGGTAGATGAGGTGCTGTTCCTCGAGCTTGCGTTGATGTTCACTGGAACACTGCAGCAATCCCAGGACAGAGATGTGAGCATGAGAGCAGGGGGGAGTGTTGAAATGGCAAGCAACCGGAAGCTCAGGGTCCTGCTTGCGGACTGAGCGGAGATGTTCCGCAAAGCGGTCACCCAGTCTGCGCTTGGTCTCCCCAATGTAGAGGAGACCATACTGTGAGCAGCGAATACAGTATACTACATTGAAAGAAGTACAAGTAAATCGCTGCTTCACCTGAAAGGAGTGTTTGGGGCCTGGGATAGTGAGGAGAGAGGAGGTAAATGGGCAGGTATTACACCTCCTGCGATTGCAAGGGAAGGTGCCCTGGGACGGGGACGAGGTGGTGGGGGTAATGGAGGAGTGGACCAGGGTGTCGCGTAGGGAACGATCCCTTCGGAATGCTGACAGGGGAAGGGAGGGGAAGATGCGACTGGTAGTGGCATCACGCTGGAGGTGGCGAAAATGGCGGAGGATGATCCTTTGGATATGGAGGCTGGTGGGATGAAAAGTGAGGACAAGGGGAACCCTGTCACGGTTCTGGGAGGGAGGGGAAGGGGTGAGGGTAGAGGTGCGGGGAATGGGTCGGACACGGTTGAGGGCCCTGTCAACCACAGTGGGTGGAAATCCTCGGTTGAGGAAAAAGGAGGTCATATCAGACGCACCGTCATGGAAGGTAGCATCCTCAGAGCAGATGCGTCGGAGACAGAGAAACTGGGAGAATGGAATGGAGTCCTTACAGGAGGTAGGGTGTGAAGACGTGTAGTCGAGGTAGCTGTGGGAGTCAGTGGGCTTATAATGGATATTGGTAGACAACCTATCCCCAGAGATGGAGACAGAGAAGTCGAGGAAGGGAAGGGAAGTGTCAGAGATGGACCATGTAAAGGTGAGAGAAGGGTGGAAATTCGAAGCAAAGTTGATAAAGTTTTCTAGTTCGGGGCGGGAGCAGGAAATGGCACCGATACAGTAGATTGATAGGAACATAGACTGACAGGAAAACAGACTGACAGGAACATAGATTGACCGAAACAAAGAGGGACAGGAACATAGACTGACAGGAATACCGACTGACCGGAATATAGACTGACGATAACATAGTCTGACAGGATCATGGACTGACAGAAACATAGACTGACAAGAACATAGACTGACAGGAACACAGACTGACAGAAACATAGACTGACCGAAACATAGACTGACAGGAACATAGACAGACAGGAACACAGAATTACAGGAACATAGACTGACAGGAACACAGACTGACCGTAACATAGACTGACTAAACATCGACTTACAGGAACACAGACTGACAGGAACACAGACAGACAGGAACACAGAATGACAGAAACACAGCTGGACAGGACACTGACTGACAGAAAAACAGACTGACAGGAACACAGTCTGACAGGAACACAGGCTGACAGAAACACAGACTGACAGAATCACAGACTGAAAGAAACACGGACTGACAGGAATACAGACTGACAGAAACGCAGACTGACAGAAACACAGGCTGACAGAAACACAGATTGACAGATCACTGACTGATAGAAACACAGACTGACAGGAAGACAGACTGACAGAGACACAGACTGACTGAAAAACAGACTGACAGGAATACTGACTGACAGGAATACAGACTGACAGGAAGACAGACTGACAGGATAACGGAGTGACAGAAACACTGACTGACAGGTATACAGACTGACAGGAAGACAGACTGACAGGAACATAGACTGACAGGAACATAGACTGACCAAAACATAGTTGACAGGAACATAGCCTGATGCTAACAGAGACTGACAGAAAACAGAGACGAACAGCAAAACAGACTGACAGGAACACACACAACATGAACACAGACTGAAAGAAACACAGACTGACAGAAACAGAGTCGGACAGTAACACAGACAGACAAGAACATAGACTGACAGTAAAACTGACTGACAGGAGCACAGGCTGACAGAAACACAGACTGACAGGAACACTGACTGTCAGGACACAGACTGACAGGAACACTCAGTGACAAGAACACAGACTGTCAGGTACACAGACTGACTGATACAGAGTCGGACAGGAACAAAGACTGACAGAAACACTGACAGAAACACAGACTGACAGAAACACTCATTGACAAGAACAGAGACTGTCAGGAACACAGACTGACAGATACAGAGTCGGACAGGAACACAGACTGACAGAAACACTGACAGAAACACTGACTGAAAGAAACACGGACTGACAGAAACAGAGTCGGACAGGAACACAGACTGACAGGATCATAGACTGACAGTAACACTGACTGACAGTAACACAGGCTGACAGAAACACAGACTGACAGGAACACAGGCTGACAGGAACACTGACTGCCAGGACACAGACTGACAGGAACACTCATTGACAAGAACACAGACTGTCAGGGACACAGACAGACAGATTCAGAGTCGGAAACGAAAAAAGACTGACAGAAACACTGACAGAAACACAAACTGACAGACGCACTCATTGACAAGAACACAGACTGTCAGGAACACAGATTGACAGATACAGAGTCGGACAGGAACACAGACTGACAGAAACACTGACAGAAACACAGACTGACAGAAACACAGACTGATAGAAAACAGAAACTGACAGCAAAACATCGTGACAGGAACACCAACTGACAGGGTACACAGACTGATAGAAACACAGACTGACAGGAACATAGACTGACAGGAATGTAGACTGACAGAAACACAGACTGACAGAAACACAGACTGACGAGAACACTGAATGACAGGAATATAGACAAACAGAAACACAGAATGACAGAAGCACAGACAGACTGAAACACAGACTGACTGGACACAGACTGACTGAAACACAGACTGACAGGAATACAGACGGACAGAAACACAGACTGACAGGAACACTTCTGACAGGAACACAGACTGACAGAAACACAGATTTACAGGACACAGACTGACAGAAACACAGACTAACAGGAACACAGACTGACAGGAACACAGATTGACAGGACACTGACCGACAGAAACACAGACTGTCAGCAACACAGACTGACAGGAACACAGGCTGACAGAAACGCAGACTGACAGAATCACAGACTGAAAGAAACACAGACTGTGAGGAATACAGACTGACAGAAACACGGACTGACAGGAACACAGGCATACAGGAATACAGACTGACAGGAACACAGACTGACAGGAAGACAATATGACAGGAGCATGAACTGACAGAAACACAGCCTGACAGGAATACGGACTGACAGAAACACAGACTGACAGGAACATAGACTGACTGGAATATAGCCTGCCCAAAACATAGTCTGACAGGAACATAGACTGGCGGTAACAGAGACTGACAGGAACACAGAAAGATAGAAAACAGAGACTAACAGCAAAACAGACTGACAGGAACACAGACTGACAGAAACACAGACTGATAGAAACACTGACAGAAACAGAGACTGACAGGAACACAGGCTGACAGAAACACAGACTGACAGGAACACAGACTGACAGGAATACAGACTGACAGAAACACAGACTGACAGAAGCACAGACTGACAGGAACACAGACTGACAGGAACACTGACAGACAGGACATTGACTGACTGAAACACAGACTGACAGGAACACAGACTGACAAGAATAAAGACTGACAGAAACACAGCAAGACAGAAGCACAGACTGACAGGAACACAGACTGACAGGAACACAGGCTGGCAGAAACACAGACTGACAGAAACACAGGCTGACAGAAGCACAGACTGACAGGAACACAGACTGACAGGAAAACTGACAGACAGGACATTGACTGACTGAAACACAGACTGACAGGAACACAGACTGACAAGAATAATGACTGACAGAAACACAGCAAGACAGAAGCACAGACTGACAGGAACACAGACTGTCTGGAACACAGGCTGGCAGAAACACAGACTGACAGAAACACAGACTGACAGGAATACAGACTGACAGGAATACAGACGGACAAGAACATAGACTACGGGAGAACAGACTGACAGATACACAGACTGACTGAAACACAGACTGACAGGAACACAGACTGACAGGAAGACAGACTGACAGGAACATAGACTGACAGGAACATAGACTGACCAAAACATAGTTGACAGGAACATAGACTGATGCTAACAGGGACTGACAGAAAACAGAGACGAACAGCAAAACAGACTGACAGGAACACACACAACATTAACACAGACTGAAAGAAACACAGACTGACAGAAACAGAGTCGGACAGTAACACAGACAGACAGGAACATCGACTGACAGTAACACTGACTGACAGGAACACAGGCTGACAGAAACACAGACTGACAGGAACACTGACTGTCAGGACACAGACTGACAGGAACACTCAGTGACAAGAACACAGACTGTCAGGGACACAGACTGACAGATACAGAGTCGGACAGGAACAAAGACTGACAGAAACACTGACAGAAACACAGACTGACAGAAACACTCATTGACAAGAACAGACACTGTCAGGAACACAGACTGACAGATACAGAGTCGGACAGGAACACAGACTGACAGAAACACTGACAGAAACACTGACTGAAAGAAACACGGACTGACAGAAACAGAGTCGGACAGGAACACAGACTGACAGGATCATAGACTGACAGTAACACTGACTGACAGGAACACAGGCTGACAGAAACACAGACTGACAGGAACACAGACTGACAGGAACACTGACTGCCAGGACACAGACTGACAGGAACACTCATTGACAAGAACACAGACTGTCAGGGACACAGACAGACAGATTCAGAGTCGGAAAGGAAAAAAGACTGACAGAAACACTGACAGAAACACAGACTGACAGACGCACTCATTGACAAGAACACAGACTGTCAGGAACACAGACTGACAGATACAGAGTCGGACAGGAACACAGACTGACAGAAACACTGACAGAAACACAGACTGATAGAAAACAGAAACTGACAGCAAAACATCGTGACAGGAACACCAACTGACAGGGTACACAGACTGAAAGGAATACAGACTAACAGGAACATAGACTGCCAAAAACCATAGACAGACAGGAAAATAGACTGACAGGAACACAGACTGACAGGAACTTTAACTGACAGGAACACAGACAGACCGGAACATAGACTGAAAGGAACAAACACTGACAGGAAAGTATACTGAAAGGAACACCGACTGACACGGAACACAGACTGATAGAAACACAGAGTGACAGGAACATAGACTGACAGGAAGGTCGACTGACAGGAACACAGACTGACAGAAACACAGACTGACAAGAACACTGAATTAAAGGAATATAGTCAAACAGAAACACAGAATGACAGAAACACAGACAGACTGTAACACCGACTAACAGGACACAGACTGACTGAAACACAGACTGTTTGGACATAGACTGACAGAAACACAGACTGACAGGAATACAGACGGACAGAAACACAGACTGACAGAAACACAGATTGACAGAAACACAGACTGCCTGAAACACAGTCTGACAGGAACACAGACAGACAGAAACACAGAAATACAGAGACATAGCCTGACAGAAACACAGACTGACAGGAACACAAACTGACAGTAATACATCCTGACTGAAACACATACTGAGAGAAGCACAGACCGACAAGACACAGACTGACAACAACACTGACTGACAGGAAGACGGATTGACAGGAACACAGACTGACAGAAACATAGACTGAGAGGAATACAGACTGACAGAAACACAGAATGAATGGAACACAGACTGACAGGAATACAGACTGACAGAAACACAGAGTGACAGAAACAATGTGATACAGAGACAGAGACTGACAGGAACACTGAGTGACAGGAACACAGACTGACAAGAACACAGACTGACAGGTACACTGACTGACAAGAATACAGACTGACAGAAACGTAGATTGACAGGAACACAGACTGACAGGGACACAGACTGACAAGAACTCAGACTGACAGGAACACAGACTGACAGAAACACAGTCATACAGAGACATAGACTGACAGGAACACTGACTGACAGGAACACAGACTGACAGAAACACAGTCTGACAGGAACACTGAGTGACAGAAACACTGTGACACAGAGACATAGACTGAAAAGAACACTGAGTGACA
Source organism: Heterodontus francisci (assembly GCF_036365525.1). Lineage (NCBI taxonomy): Eukaryota > Metazoa > Chordata > Chondrichthyes > Heterodontiformes > Heterodontidae > Heterodontus > Heterodontus francisci. The sequence goes on from NC_090395.1 coordinate 21,034,296, forward strand.
GGAACATAGTCAGACAAGAAGAGGGACTGACAGAAACACAGACTGACAAGAATACAGACTGACAGAAACGCAGATTGGCAGGAACAAAGACATTCACGGACACAGACTGACAAGAACACAGACTGACAGAAACACCAACATACAGAGACATAGACTGACAGGAACGCTGACTGACAGAAGAACAGAATGACTGGAATGCAGTCTGACAGATACACAGACTGACCGAAACCCAGACTGACAGGAACACAGACTGACAGAAACACAGTCTGACAGGAACACAGAGTGACAGAAACACTGTGATACAGAGACTGAGACCGACAGGAACACTGACTGACACGAACATAGACTGACAAGAACACAGTCTGACAGGCACACAGACTGACAGGAATACAGACTGACAGAACCACAGACTGACAGAAACACAGACTGACAGATACACAGACTGACTGAAACACAGACGGACAGGAGCACAGACTAACAGAAACACAGTCTGACAGGAACACAGACTGACAGGAACACAGACCGACAGAAACACAGTCTGACAAGAATACAGACTGACAGGGACACAGACTGACAAGAACACAGACTGACAGGAACACATACTGACAGAAACACAGACTGACAGGACACAGGCTGACAGGAACACTGACTGACAGGAACACAGACTGACAGAAACACAAACTGACAGAAAGATAGACTGACAGCAACATAGACTGTCAGGAACACAGACTGACAGGAATACAGTCTAACAGGAGTATAGACTGACACGAACACAGACTGACAGGAATACAGTCTGACAGAAACACAGCCTGACAGAAACACAGACTGACAGGAACACAGCCTGACAGAGCCATAGACAGATGTAAACACAGACTGACAAGAACACAGGCTGACAGAAACACAGACATACAGAGACATAGACTGACAGGAACGCTGACTGACAGAAAAACAGAATGACTGGAATGCAGTCGGACAGATACGAAAAATGACAGGAACACAGACTAACAGGAACACAGAGTGACAGAAACACTGTGATACAGAAACATAGACTGACAGAAACACAGACTGACAGAAACACAGACTGATCGATACACAGACTGACTGAAACACAGACTGGCAGGAACACAGACTAACAGAAATACAGTCTGACACGAACACAGACTGACAGGAACACAGACTGACAGAACACAGACTGACAGGAACACAGAGTGACAGAAACACTGTGATACAGAAACATAGACTGACAGAAACACAGACTGACAGAAACACAGACTGATCGATACACAGACTGACTGAAACACAGACTGGCAGGAACACAGACTAACAGAAACACAGTCTGACACGAACACAGACTGACAGGAACACAGACTGACAGAAACACAGACTGACAGGAACACAGACTGACAGAAACACTGTGATGCAGAGACATAGACTGCCAGGAACACTGACTGATGGAAAAACAGAATGACTGGAATGCAGTCTGACAGAAACACAGACTGACTGAAACAAAGACTGACAGGAATATCGACTGACAAGAACACAGTCTGACAGGCACACAGACTGACAGGAATACAGACTGACAGAAACATAGACGGACAGATACACAGACTGACTGAAACTCTGACAGACAGGAACACAGAATAACTGAAACACCGCCTGACAGGAACACAGACTGACAGGAACACAGAGTGACAGATACACAGACTGACAGGAACACAGACTGACAGGAACACTGACTGACAAGAATACAAACTGACAGAAACACAGACTGACAGGACACAGGCTGACAGGAACACATACTGACAGAAACACAGACTGACAGGACACAGGCTGACAGGAACACTGACTGACACGAACATAGACTGACAAGAACACAGTCTGACAGGCACACAGACTGACAGGAATACAGACTGACAGAACCACAGACTGACAGAAACACAGACTGACAGATACACAGACTGACTGAAACACAGACTGACAGGAGCACAGACTAACAGAAACACAGTCTGACAGGAACACAGACTGACAGGAACACAGACCGACAGAAACACAGTCTGACAAGAATACAGACTGACAGGGACACAGACTGACAAGAACACAGACTGACAGGAACACATACTGACAGAAACACAGACTGACAGGACACAGGCTGACAGGAACACTGACTGACAGGAACACAGACTGACAGAAACACAAACTGACAGAAAGATAGACTGACAGCAACATAGACTGTCAGGAACACAGACTGACAGGAATACAGTCTAACAGGAGTATAGACTGACACGAACACAGACTGACAGGAATACAGTCTGACAGAAACACAGCCTGACAGAAACACAGACTGACAGGAACACAGCCTGACAGAGCCATAGACAGATGTAAACACAGACTGACAAGAACACAGGCTGACAGAAACACAGACATACAGAGACATAGACTGACAGGAACGCTGACTGACAGAAAAACAGAATGACTGGAATGCAGTCGGACAGATACGAAAAATGACAGGAACACAGACTAACAGGAACACAGAGTGACAGAAACACTGTGATACAGAAACATAGACTGACAGAAACACAGACTGACAGAAACACAGACTGATCGATACACAGACTGACTGAAACACAGACTGGCAGGAACACAGACTAACAGAAATACAGTCTGACACGAACACAGACTGACAGGAACACAGACTGACAGAACACAGACTGACAGGAACACAGAGTGACAGAAACACTGTGATACAGAAACATAGACTGACAGAAACACAGACTGACAGAAACACAGACTGATCGATACACAGACTGACTGAAACACAGACTGGCAGGAACACAGACTAACAGAAACACAGTCTGACACGAACACAGACTGACAGGAACACAGACTGACAGAAACACAGACTGACTGAAACAAAGACTGACAGGAATATCGACTGACAAGAACACAGTCTGACAGGCACACAGACTGACAGGAATACAGACTGACAGAAACATAGACGGACAGATACACAGACTGACTGAAACTCTGACAGACAGGAACACAGAATAACTGAAACACCGCCTGACAGGAACACAGACTGACAGGAACACAGAGTGACAGATACACAGACTGACAGGAACACAGACTGACAGGAACACTGACTGACAAGAATACAAACTGACAGAAACGCAGATTGACAGGAACACAGACTGACAGGGACACAGACTGACAAGAACTCAGACTGACAGGAACACAGACTGACAGAAACACAGTCATACAGAGACATAGACTGACAGGAACACTGACTGACAGGAACACAGAGTGACAGAAACATTGTGATACAGAGACAGAGACTGACAGGAACACTGAGTGACAGGAACACAGACTGACAAGAACACAGACTGACAGGAACACTGACTGACAAGAATACAGACTGACAGAAACGCAGATTGACAGGAACACAGATTGACAGGGACACCGACTGACAAGAACTCAGACTGACAGGAACACAGACTGACAGAAACACAGTCATACAGAGACATAGACTGACAGGAACACTGACTGACAGGAACACAGACTGACAGAAACACAGTCTGACAGGAACACTGAGTGACAGAAACACTGTGACACAGAGACATAGACTGAAAAGAACACTGAGTGACAGGAACATAGACAGACAAGAAGAGGGACTGACAGAAACACAGACTGACAAGAATACAGACTGACAGAAACGCAGACAGACTGAAACACAGACTGACAAGATCACAGGCTGACAGAAACACAGACATACAGATACATAGACTGACAGGAACGCTGACTGACAGAAAAACAGAATGACCGGAATGTAGTCTGACAGATACACAGACTGACTGAAACCCAGACTGACAGGAACACAGACTGACAGAAACACAGTCTGACAGGAACACAGAGTGATAGAAACACTGTGATACAGAGACATAGACTGACAGGAACACTGACTGACAGGAACACAGACTGACAAGAACACAGTATGACAGGCACACAGAATGACAGGAATACAGACTGACACAAACACAGTCTGACAGGCACACAGAGTGACAGGAACACAGACTGACAGAAACACAGACTGATAGAAACACTGTCATGCAGAGACATAGACTGACAGGAACACTGACTGACAGGAACACAGACTGACAGAAACACAGTCTGACAGGAACACAGAGTGACAGATACACTGTGATACAGAGACATAGACTGACAGGAACACTGAGTGACAGGAACACAGACTGACAAGTATACAGACTGACAGAAACGCAGATTGACAGGAACACAGACTGACACAAACACAGTCTGACAGGCACACAGAGTGACAGGAACACAGACTGACAGAAACACAGACTGATAGAAACACTGTCATGCAGAGACATAGACTGACAGGAACACTGACTGACAGGAACACAGACTGACAGAAACACAGTCTGACAGGAACACTGAGTGACAGAAACACTGTGACACAGAGACATAGACTGAAAAGTACACTGAGTGACAGGAACATAGACAGACAAGAAGAGAGACTGACAGAAACACAAACTGACAAGAACACAGACTGACAGAAATGCAGATTGGCAGGAACACAGACTTTCACGGACACAGACTGACGAGAACACAGACTGACAGGAACACAGACTGACAGGAATACAGACTGACAGAAACACAGACTGACAGAAACACAGACAGACTGAAACACAGACTGACAAGAACACAGGCTGACAGAAACACCGACATACAGAGACATAGACTGACAGGAACGCTGACTGACAGAAGAACAGAATGACTGGAATGCAGTCTGACAGATACACAGACTGACCGAAACCCAGACTGACAGGAACACAGACTGACAGAAACACAGTCTGACAGGAACACAGAGTGACAGAAACACTGTGATACAGAGACAGAGACTGACAGGAACACTGACTGACAGGAACATAGACTGACAAGAACACAGTCTGACAGGCACACAGACTGACAGGAATACAGACTGACAGAAACACAGACTGACAGCAACACAGACTGACAGATACACAGACTGACTGAAACACAGACTGACAGGAACACAGACTATCAGAAACACAGTCTGACAGGAACACAGACTGACAGGAACACAGACTGACAGAAACACAGTCTGACAAGAATACAGACTGACAGAAACGCATATTGACAGGAACACAGACTGACAGGGACACAGAGTGACAAGAACACAGACTGACAGGAACACAGGCTGACAGAAACACAGACAGACAACAACACAGACTGACAGGAACACATACTGACAGAAACACAGACTGACAGTTACACAGACTGACTGAAACACAGACAGACATGAACACAGAATAACTGAAACACAGCCTGACAGGAACACAGACTGACAGGAACACAGAGTGACAGAAACACAGACTGACAGGAACACAGACTGTCAGGAACACTGACGGACAAGAATACAGACTGACAGAAACGCAGATTGACATGAACACAGACTGACAGGGACACAGACTGACAAGAACTCAGACTGACAGGAACACTGACTGACAGGAACACAGAGTGACAGAAATATTGTGATACAGAGACAGAGACTGACAGGAACACTGAGTGACAGGAACACAGACTGACAAGAACACAGACTGACAGGAACACTGACTGACAAGAATACAGACTGACAGAAACGCAGATTGACAGGAACACAGACTCACATGGACACAGACTGACAAGAGCTCAGACTATCAGGAAAACAGACTGACAGAAACACAGTCATACAGAGACATAGACTGACAGGAACTCTGACTGACAGGAACACAGACTGACAGAAACACAGTCTGACAGGAACACTGAGTGACAGAAACACTGTGACACAGAGACATAGACTGAAAAGAACACTGAGTGACAGGAACATAGACAGACAAGACGAGAGACTGACAGAAACACAGACTGACAAGAATACAGACTGACAGAAACGCAGATTGGCAGGAACACAGACTTTCACGGACACAGACTGACAAGAACACAGACTGACATGAACACAGACTGGCAGGAATACAGACTGACAGAAACACAGACTGACAGAAACACAGACAGACTGAAACATAGACTGACAAGAACACAGGCTGACAGAAACACCGACATACAGAGACATAGACTGACAGGAACGCTGACTGACAGAAGAACAGAATGACTGGAATGCAGTCTGACAGATACACAGACTGACAGGAACACAGACGGACAGAAACACAGTCTGACAGGAACACAGAGTGACAGAAACACTGTGATACAGAGACAGAGACTGACAGGAACACTGACTGACAGGAACATATACTGACAAGAACACAGTCTGACAGGCACACAGACTGACAGGAATACAGACTGACAGAAACACAGACTGACAGAAACACAGACTGACAGATACACAGACTGACTGATACACAGACTGACAGGAACAGAGACTAACAGAAACACAGTCTGACAGGAACACAGACTGACAGGAACACAGACTGACAGAAACACAGACTGACAGAAACACAGACTGACAAATACACAGACTGACTGATACACAGACTGACAGGAACAGAGACTAACAGAAACACAATCTGACAGGAACACAGACTGACAGGAACACAGACTGACAGATACACAGACTGACTGATACACAGACTGACAGGAACAGAGACTAACAGAAACACAGTCTGACAGGAACACAGACTGACAGGAACACAGAGTGACAGAAACACTGTGATACAGAGACAGAGACCGACAGGAACACTGACTGACAGGAACATAGACTGACAAGAACACAGTCTGACAGGCACACAGACTGACAAGAATACAGACTGACAGAAACGCATATTGACAGGAACACAGACTGACAGGGACACAGACTGACAAGAACACAGACTGAAAGGAACACAGGCTGACAGAAACACAGACTGACAGAAACACAGACTGACAGGAACACATACTGACAGAAACACAGACTGACAGGACACAGGCTGACAGGAACACTGACTGACAGGAACACAGACTGACAGAAACACAAACTGACAGAAAGACAGACTGACAGCAACATAGACTGTCAGGAACACAGACTGACAGGAATACAGACTGATAGGAGTATAGACTGACACGAACACTGACTGACAGGAAGCCAGACTGACAGGAACACAGAATGACAGAATCATAGACTGTTAGGAATACAGACTGACAGAAACACAGAATGACTGGAACACAGACTGACAGAAACACAGTCATACAGAAACACAGTCTGACACGACCACAGACTGACAGGAACACAGACTGACAGAAACACAGCCTGACAGGAACACAGAGTGACAGAAACACTGTGATACAGAGACATAGACTGACAGGAACACTGACTGACGGAAAAGCAGAATGACTGGTATGCAGTCTGACAGATACACAGACTGACTGAAACACAGTCTGACAGGAACACAGAGTGACAGAAACACTGTGATACAGAGACATAGACTGCCAGGAACACTGACTGACAGGAACATAGAATGACAAGAACACAGTTTCACAGGCACACAGACAGACAGGGATAAAGACTGACAGAAACACAGACTGATAGATACACAGACTGACTGAAACACAGACTGGCAGGAACACAGACTTACAGAAACACAGTCAGACACGAACACAGACAGACAGGAACACAGACTGACAGAAACACAGACTGACAGGAACACAGACTGACAGAAACACTGTGATGCAGAGACATAGACTGCCAGCAACACTGACTGATGGAAAAACAGAATGACTGGAATGCAGTCTGACAGAAACACAGACTGACTGAAACACAGACTGACAGGAATATCGACTGACAAGAGCACAGTCTGACAGGCACACAGACTGACAGGAATACAGACTGACAGAAACACAGACTGACAGATACACAGACTGACTGAAACACAGGCAGACAGGAACACAGAATAACTGAAACACAGCCTGACAGAAACACAGACTGACAGGAACACTGACTGACAAAAATACAGACTGACAGAAACGCAGATTGACAGGAACACAGACTGACAGGGACACAGACTGACAAGAACTCAGACTGACAGGAACACTGACTGAAAGGAACACAGAGTGACAGAAACATTGTGATACAGAGACAGAGACTGACAGGAACACTGAGTGACAGGAACACAGACTGACAAGAACACAGACTGACAGGAACACTGACTGACAAGAATACAGACTGACAGAAACGCAGATTGACAGGAACACAGACTGACAGGGACACAGACTGACAAGAACTCAGACTGACAGGAAAACAGACTGACAGAAACACAGTCATACAGAGACATAGACTGACAGGAACTCTGACTGACAGGAACACAGACTGACAGAAACACACTCTGACAGGAACACTGAGTGACAGAAACACTGTGACACAGAGACATAGACTGAAAAGAACACTGAGTGACAGGAACATAGACAGACAAGAAGAGACACTGACAGAAACACAGACTGACAAGAATACAGACTGACAGAAACGCAGATTGGCAGGAACACAGACTTTCACGGACACAGACTGACAAGAACACAGACTGACATGAACACAGACTGGCAGGAATACAGACTGACAGAAACACAGACTGACAGAAACACAGACAGACTGAAACACAGGCTGTCAAGAACACAGGCTGACAGAAACACCGACATACAGAGACATAGACTGACAGGAACGCTGACTGACAGAAGAACAGAATGACTGGAATGCAGTCTGACAGATACACAGACTGACCGAAACCCAGACTGAAAGGAACACAGACTGACAGAAACACAGTCTGACAGGAACACAGAGTGACAGAAACATTGTGATACAGAGACAGAGACTGACAGGAACACTGACTGACAGGAACATAGACTGACAAGAACACAGTCTGACAGGCACACAGACTGACAGGAATACAGACTGACAGAAACACAGACTGACAGAAACACAGACTGACAGATACACAGACTGACTGAAACACAGACTGACAGGAACACAGACTAACAGAAACACAGTTTGACAGGAACACAGACTGACAGGAACACAGACTGACAGAAACACAGTCTGACAAGAATACAGACTGACAGAAACGCATATTGACAGGAACACAGACTGACAGGGACACAGACTGACAAGAACACAGACTGACAGGAACACAGGCTGTCAGAAACACAGACTGACAGAAACACAGACTGACAGGAACACATACTGACAGAAACACAGACTGACAGGACACAGGCTGACAGGAACACTGACTGACAGGAACACAGACTGACAGAAACACAAACTGACAGAAAGACAGACTGACAGCAACATAGACTGTCAGGAACACAGACTGACAGGAATACAAACTGAAAGGAGTATAGACTGACACGAACACTGACTGACAGGAAGCCAGACTGACAGGAACACAGAATGACAGAATCATAGACTGTTAGGAATACAGACTGACAGAAACACAGAATGACTGGAACACAGACTGACAGAAACACAGTCATACAGAGACATAGATTGACAGGAACACTGACTGACAGGAACAAAGACTGACAGAAACACCTGCCAGACAGAAACATAGAAAGACAGAAACAGCGACTCACAGGAACATGGACTGACTGAAACAGAGACTGACGGAAACACATAATGACATGAACACAAACTGACAGGAACTCAGACTGACAGAAACAAAGACAGACAGAAATGCTGAATTACATGAATACAGACTGACAGGAATACAGACTGACAGAAACGTAGAATGATAGGAAAGAGACTGAGAGGAACACAGACTGACAGAAACACAGGTTGACAGAAACACAGACTGAAGGGAACACAGACTGACAGAAACACAGACTGACAGGACACAGGCTGACAGGAACACTGACTGACAGTAACACAGACTGACAGAAACGCTAACTGACAGGAATACAGACTGACAGAAACACAGACTGACAGAAACACAGACTGACAGGAACACAGACTGACAGAGTCACAAACAGACGGAAACACAGACTGACAAGAACACAGGCTGACAGTAACACAGACATACAGAGACATAGACTGACAGGAACGCTGACTGACAGAAAAACAGAATGGCAGGAATGCAGTCGGACAGATACACAGAATGACTGGAACACAGACTGACTGAAACACAGACTGACAGGAACACAGACTAACAGAAACGCAGTCTGACAGAAACACAGACTAATAGGAACACAGCCTGACAGGAGCACAGACTGACAGAAACACAGTCTGACAAGAACACAGAGTGACAGAAACACTGTGATACAGAGACATAGACTGACAGGAACACTGACAGACAGGAACACAGACTGACAAGAACACAGACTGACAGAAACATAGACTGATAGGAATACAGACTGACAGAAAGACAGAATGACTGGAAGACAGACTGACAGGAACACAGACAGACTGAAACAAAGACTGACAAGAACACAGGCTGATAGAAACACAGACATACAGAGACATAGACTGACAGGAACGCTGACTGACAGGAACACAGACTGACGGAAACATAAACTGATAGGAATACAGACTGACAGAAAGACAGTCTGACAGGAACACAGAGTGATAGAAACACGGTGATACAGAGACATAGACTGACAGGAACACTCACTGACAGGAACACAGACTGACAGAAATACAGTCTGACAGGAACACAGAGTGACAGAAACACTGTGGTACAGACACATAGACTGACAGGAACACAGAGAGACAGGAACACAGACTGACAAGTATACAGACTGAAAGAAACGCAGATTGACAGGAACACAGACTGACAGGAACACAGACTGACAGAAACACAGAATGACAGTAACACAGACTGAGATGAAGACAGACTGACAAGAACACAGACTGACTGAAACACAGACTGACAGAAGCACAGTCATACAGAGGCATGGACTGACAGGAACATAGACCGACAGAAACAAAGACTGACAGAAACATCGAAAGACAGAAACAGCGACTCACAGGAACACAGACTGACAGAAACAGAGACTGACGGAAACAAATAATGACATGAACACAAACTGACCGGAACACAGACTGACAGAAACAAAGACAGACAGAAATGCTGAATGACATGAATACAGACTGACAGGAATACAGACTGACAGAAACGTAGAATGATAGGAACCAGACTGAGAGGAACACAGACTGACAGAAACACAGGTTGACAGAAACACAGACTGACAGAAACACAGACTGACAGGACACAGGCTGATAGGAACACTGACTGACAGTAACACAGACTGACAGAAACGCAAACTGACTGGAACACAGACCGACAGAAACATAGACTGATAGGAATACAGTCTGACAGAAACACAGAATGACTGGAACACGGACTGACAGAAACACAGACTGACAGGAATACAGACTAACAGAAACACAGACTGACAGGACACAGGCTGACAGGAGAGCTGACTGACAGAAACACCGACTGACAGAAAAGAAAACTGACAGGAACACAGACTGACAGAAACATAGACTGATAGGATTACAGACTGATGGAAACACAGAATGACTGGAAACACCGACTGACAGAAACACAGACAGACTGAAATGCAGACTGACAAGAACACAGGTTGACAGAAACATACAGAGACATAGACTGACAGGAACGCTGAGTGACAGGAACAAAGACTGACATGTATACAGACTGACAGAAACGCAGATTGACAGGAACACAGACTGACAGGGACACAGACTGACAAGAACACAGACTGACAGGAACACAGACTGACAGAAACACTGAATGACAGTAACACAGACTGACAGGAACACAGACTGCCAAGAACACAGACTGACAGAAACACAGACTGACAGAAACACAGTCATACAGAGATATAGACTGACAGGAACACTGACTGACAGGAACACAGACTGACAGAAACACAGACTGACAGAAACATAGAAAGACAGAAACAGCGACTCACAGGAACACAGACTGACTGAAACACAGACTGACGGAAACACATAATGACATGAACACAAACTGACAGGAACACAGTTTGACAGAAACAAAGACAGACAGAAATGCTGAATGACATGAATACAGACTGACAGGAATACAGACTGACAGAAACGTAGAATGATAGGAACCAGACTGAGAGGAACACAGACTGACAGATACACAGGTTGACAGAAACACAGACTGAAGGGAACACAGACTGACAGAAACACAGACTGACAGAAACGCAAACTGACAGGAACACAGACTGACAGAAACATCGACTGGCAAGAACACATTCTGACAGGCACACAGACTGACAGGAATACAGACTGACAGAAACACAGACTGATAGATACACAGACTGACTGAAACACAGTCTGACAGGAACACAGACTGACAGGAACACAGACTAACAGCAACACAGACTGACAGCAACACAGTCTGACAAGAACACAGAGTGACAGAAACATTGTGATACAGAGACAGAGACTGACAGGAACACTGAGTGACAGGAACACAGACTGAAAGGAATACAGACTGACAGTAACACAGACTGACAGATACACAGACTGACTGAAACACAGACTGACAGGAACACAGACTAACAGAAACACAGTCTGACAGGGAAACAGACTGACAGGAACACAGACTGACAGTAACACAGACTGACAGAAATACAGTCTGACAAGAGCACAGAGTGACAGAAACATTGTGATGCAGATACCGAGACAGACAGGAACACTGAGTGTCAGGAACACAGACTGACAAGACACAGACTGACAGGAACACTGATTGACAGGAACACAGACTGACAAGAACTCAGACTGACAGGAACACAGACTGACAGAAACACAGTCTGACAGGAACACTGAGTTACAGAAACACTGTGAAACAGAGACATAGACTGACAAGAACACTGAGTGCCAGGAACACAGACAGACAACAACACAGACTGACAGGAACACAGACTGACAGGAACACAGACTGACAGGAACAATGACTGACAGTAACACAGACTGACAAGCACACAGACTGACAGGAACACAGACTGACAGGAATACAGAGTGACAGAAACACTGTGATACAGAGACATAGACTGACAGGAACACTGAATGACAGGAACACAGACTGACAAGTATACAGACTGACAGAAACGCAGATTGACAGGAACACAGACTGACAGGGACACAGACTGACAAGAACACAGACTGACAGGAACACAGAATGACAGAAACACAGACTAACAGAAACACTGTCATGCAGAGAGATAGATTGACAGGAACACAGTCTGACAGGAACACTGAGTGACAGAAACACTGTGAAACAGAGACATAGACTGACAAGAACACTGAGTGCCAGGAACACAGACAGACAAGAACACAGACTGACAGGAACTCTGACTGACAGGAACACAGACTGACAGGAACAATGACTGACAGTAACACAGACTGACAAGCACACAGACTGACAGGAACACAGACTGACAGGAATACAGAGTGACATAAACACTGTGATACAGAGACATAGACTGACAGGAACACTGAGTGACAGGAACACAGACTGACAAGTATACAGAGTGACAGAAACGCAGATTGACAGGAACACAGACTGACAGGGACACAGACTGACAAGAACACAGACTGATAGGAACACAGACTGACAGAAACACTGTCATGCAGAGACATAGACAGACAGAAACACTGACTGACAGAAGTGCAGAATGACAGTAACACAGACTGAGAGGAACACAGACTGACAAGAACACAGACTGACAGGAACACAGTCATACAGAGACATAGACTGACAGGAACACTGACTGACAGGAACACAGACTGACAGAAACACAGACTGACAGGAACACAGTCATACAGAGACATAGACTGACAGGAACACTGACTGACAGGAACACAGACTGACAGAAACATAGAAAGACAGAAACAGCGACTCACAGGAACACAGTCTGACTGAAACACAGACTGACGGAAACACATAATGACATGAACACAAACTGACAGGAACACAGACTGACAGAAACACAGACAGACAGAAATGCAGAATGACATGAATACAGACTGACAGGAATACAGACTGACAGAAAAACAGGTTGACAGAAACACAGACTGACAGAAACACAGACTGACAGGACAGAGGCTGACAGGAATGCTGACTGACAATAACACAGACAGACAGAAAAGCAAATTGACAGGAACACAGACTGACAGAAACATAGACTGATAGGAACACAGACTGACAGAAACACAGACTGACAGGACACAGGCTGACAGGAATGCTGACTGACAATAACACAGACAGACAGAAAAGCAAATTGACAGGAACACAGACTGACAGAAACATAGACTGATAGGAATACAGACTGATGGAAACACAGAATGACTGGAACACAGACTGACAGAAACACAGTCATACAAAGACATAGACTGACAGGAACACTGACTGACAGGAACACAGACTGACAGAAACACAGTCTGACAGGAACACTGAGTGACAGAAACACTTTGAAACAGAGACCTAGACTGACAAGAACACTGAGTGACAGGAACACAGACAGACAAGAACACAGACTGACAGGAACTCAGACTGACAAGAATACCGCCTGACAGAAATGCAGATTGGCAGGAACACAGACTTACACGGACACAGACTGACAAGAACACAGACTGACAGGAACACAGACTGACAGGAACAATGACTGACAGTAACACAGACTGACAAGCACACAGAATGACGGGAGCACAGACTGACAGGAATACCGAGTGACAGAAGTGCAGAATGACAGTAACACAGACTGAGAGTAACACAGACTGAGAAGAACACAGACTGACAGGGACACAGACTGACAGAAACTCAGACTGACAGAAAGACAGTCATGCAGAGACATAGACTGACAGGAACACAGACTGACAGAAACACAGACTGACAGAAACATAGAAAGACAGAAACAGCGACTCACCGGAACACAGACTGACTGAAGCACAGACTGACAGAAACACAGAATGACATGAATACAGACTGACAGGAACACAGACTGACAGAAACAAAGACAGACAGAAACGCAGAATGACATGAATACAGACTGTCAGGAATACAGACTGACAGAAACGTAGAATGATAGGAACACAGACTGACAGGAACACAGACTGACAGAAACACAGACTGACAGGACACAGACTGACAGAAGCACTGACTGACAGGAACACTGACTGACAGGAACACAGACATACAGAGCCATAGTCTGAAAGGAACACTGAATGACAGAAACACAGACTGAAAGTAACACAGACTGACAGAAACATACACTGACTGAAACACAGACTGACAGGAACACAGACTGACAGAAACACAGACTGACAGGAAAACAGACTGACAGGAACATAGACTGACAGGAACACAGATGGACAGGAACGCAGATGGACAGAAACACTGACTGACAGTAACACAGACTGACAGAAACACAGACTGACAGGAGAACAGACTGACATGAACACAGGACAGAAACACAGACTGACAGAAACACAGACTGACAGGAACACAGACGGGCAGCAACCCAGGCTGACAGGAACACAGACTGACAGAAACACAGACTGACAGGAACACAGGCTGACAGGAACACTGACTGACAGAAACACAGACTGACAGGAACACAGGCTGACAGGAACACTGACTGACGGGAACACTGACTGACAGGAACACAGGCTGACAGGAACACAGATTGACAGGAACACTGACAGAAACATAGTCTGACAGGAACACAGACTGACAGAAACACAGGCTGACAGGAACACTGACTGACAGGAACAAAGACTGACAGGAACACTGACTGACAGGAACACAGACTGGCAGAAACACTGACAAGGACACAGACTGACACTGACAGAGACACTGATTGAGAAATACATTGGCCGGAATTTCATACCCCCAATAGAGCGGGCTGGTGATGGGGACAGGGGATGCGGCGTAAAATGGAGTTTGAGGCTGAGGCGTCCCTTCCTGACGCGGTCTCGCTTTCACTGCCAATTTACGTGGTGTGCTGACAGCAAGAAACGGCTCGCCCACCCCAGGCCAATCAAGGCCCTTAGGTTCCTCAACCCTCCGCGACGGCGATTTTACAGTTGGCTGTTGGCAGCTGAGACCTTTGAAATGCTGCCTGATAAAACTCAGTGGGTTTTTGGTGGCTTGTAGGGTGCACCCTCCTGATCGGGCACTCTGTGCCCCATGGAGGGCGGCACCGGAAGCCCCAACTACCCCCACGCCCAACATGCCTTCCACCCCCCTATCCAACCCCCTTTGCCTCACTGGGGCTCAACTGATTGCCCCCGGCGAGGCCCCAAAAACATACCTCTTTTCCACTACTCCCCATCATCTTCATCGGTGGCGATGCTGGAACTGAGAGCTGCCGGCCCGCTGATTGGCTGGCAGCTTCATTAGACCGGACTTCCTGCCTCACTGAGGTGGAAATCCTGCCCAAGACCATTTAAGGGCCTGGGAAACAAAAAAACTGGTCTGGATGCCCAGGCCCGGCAGAGGCAGGATCGCCACCGACATTTTGGCCAGTGGACGGCTCCCCCCGCCACTGCCCACTGTAAATTCCAGCTCATTGATTGACAGAGGTACTGACATAGACCCTGAATGATAGAGACACTGACTGACAGTGACACTCACAGAGACACTGACTGACTGTGACACCGAGAGGCATTGACTGTCAGAAACTCTCACAGAGACATTGACTGACACAGTCACTGAATGACAGAGACACTGACTGACTGTGGCCGAGAGAGACATTGACTGACAGAAACACTCACAGAGACATTGACTGACACAGTCACTGACTGACGGAGACACTCACTGACAGTCAACGATAGAGACATTGGCTGACAGAAACACTCACAGAGACATTGACTGACACAGTCACTGAATGACAGAGACACTGACTGACTGTGACACTGAGAGAGATATTGACTGACACAGTCACTGACTGACGGAGACACTCACTGACAAATTCAACGATAGAGACATTGGCTGACAGAAACACTGCCAGAAATACCGACAGAGACACTGACTGGCAGAGCCGTGAACTGATAGAGACACTGTTTGACAGAGACTCTGACAGAAGCCCTGACTGACAGAAACACAGACTGATAGAGAGACTGAAGGGCACTGATTGACTGGCAGGTACAGTGACTGATGGAAAATATGCCTGATAGATACTGTTAGAAATATTGACTGACAGAAACAGCCAAAGAAACACTTAATGACAGAGACACTGAGTGACACGGTCACTGACTGACGTAGACACTGACTGACTGAAACATCGACACAGATATTGACTGACAGAAACACTGGCAGAGGTATTGGCTGGGATTTTACTAAGCTCCTGATGTCAGGCTCCGTGGCAGGAGGGTGTGGGAGGGTGTTGCAGGGGGGTGCCCGAAGGTCATTCTGGCAGCGGCCTGCAACCGAGTTCTGCGCTGGGATTGCCGGGCCCAATCTTCCTGACCGCTGGGTGATGGGACCCGGATTAACATATTTTAATTAAGTAAATTAGTACATTTTAATCAAATACACCGAGATCTTACCTTCGGGCCGCAATCGTCTGAGCGATGGCCGGCACTCACACATCTTCACTTTCCCGTCTAGGGAAAGCAGGCGCCACCGCGGTGGGGAAGGGGGGAAACGTATGATTATTAGTGCAGTGGCGGGGTGGGTCAGATTTACATTACTAGTGTAGGGATGGTGAGAAGGCGTGACCTCTGCACTTTGTTCAGTTTGTGCGGGGGAAAGGTCAGTGTTTTTGTGGGGGGGAGAGGGCAAATATTAAATTTAATTGTTACTGGGGTGGGAAAGGGGTGATAGATTTTTAATCTGTACCATATGGGGTGTGGGGGGGGGCGGGGTATAACTTTCAAAGTGTAAATGAGTCGGCAAGGCTGGCTGCCCTTTTAAAAGGTGCCAGCGTCTGCGCACAGGCAGCTGACGCCATTGTCCATGTGATTGGTGAGGGGGGGGGGGTGCGGCCCGACTGGCATATTATTGTGGGCCGCCGTGAGGACAATCGCGGGGGTGTGGCAGCGCGCGGGTCGCCATTTTTGTCACCGACCGCTGTTCCCGAGTGCGGGAGAGGAAAATCCAGCCCATTGACAGATGCACTGGCTGAAAGAGATAATGGCTGACAGAAACAGAGAATGACAGAGACACTGAGTGATGCTGACTGACAGAGACAGTGACTGGTGGAGTAAGCAGCACAAAGTTCGGCTCGGCTGATTCCTGCAAGACAGAGTGCTTAACTCGAGAATTAGGTAAGTGTGGGAATTTGTTGCAGTAAGGGAAGAGGTGCTGTTTTGGTCTTTTACAGTAGAGACAGAGAGAGGGAACCAGAGGTAATGAGACACGATTAAGGCATTAATTAGGTGAGCAGGTAGGTGATGGGTTGATGAGTTTTAAGGGTTTTTTTTCCTTTCTAAGCTGGGACAGTAGTTTAAGCTGGTACTGGGGAGATATAAATATTGTACTAGATTTGTAGCTTAACTAGTTAAACTAAATAATATAACTACAAATTATCAGTGATATTTCTAAACTTGAAACCTAATTAGTTAAATGAAAGACAATAGAGGTGGCAGGGCAAGTGATGTGTTGCAGCTGGTGACCACCAGCGTGATCCACTGCGACCACATCTACAGTGACTCAGAGTTTTTTTTTTAGAGATACAGCACTAAAACAGGCCCTTCGGCCCACCGAGTCTGTGCCGACCATCAACCACCCATTTATACTAATCCTACACTAATCCCAGATTCCTACTACATCCCCACCTGTCCCTATATTTCCCTACCACCTACCTATACTAGGGGCAATTTTATAATGGCCAATTAACCTATCAACCTGCAAGTCTTTGGCATGTGGGAGGAAACCAGAGCACCCGGAGGAAACCCACGCAGACACAGGGAGAACTTGCAAACTCCACACAGGCAGTACCCAGAATCGAACCCGGGTCCCTGGAGCTGTGAGGCTGCGGTGCTAACCACTGCGCCACTGTGCTGCTGGATGAGCTGGAGTCCGAGATTTGGACATTGTGATGCATCGGGAGGGGGAGAGTTACCTGGGCACTTTGTTCCAGGAGGCAGATGCACCCCTTAGCTTAGGTACTTCAGATTTGGTCCATTCTCAGGGACAGGAGGGTGTGATTACAAATGAGAGAAGTATGGGGATCGAGAAGGATGCAACGGAGGGGTCTCAGCCCTTACACTTGTCCAACAGGTTGAATAAGAGCAGGGATTGCAGGGAGGATGAGCAAACTGACCACAGCACCATAGGGGGCCATTCAAGTGGGTGGAAGCAAAAGGGAATGTAGTAATAGTAGGGGACAGTATAGTTAGGGGGATAGATACTATTCTCTGCAGCTGAAAGCGTGAGTCCTGAAGGCTGTGTTGGCTGCCCAGTTCCACGGTTAAGGACATTTCCTTGGGATTGGAGAGGAACTTGGAGTGGGAGGGGAAGGATCCAGTTGTCATCCATGTGAGTACCAATGACATGGTAGGACTAAGACAGATTACTTGCAGGTACAGCAGGTAATAAAGAAGGCTAATGGAATGCTATCCTTTATTATGAGAGGAATTGAAAATAAAAGTAAGGATATTATGCTTCAGTTATACAGGGCATTGGTGAGACCACATCTCGAATACTGTGTGCAGTTTTGGTCTCCTTATTTAAGGATGGATGTGAATGCATTGGAAGCGGTGTTCAGAGGAGGTTTACTAGATTGATACCTGGAATGAGCCGTTTGTTTTATGAGGAAAGGTTGGACAGACTTGGCTTGTTTTCACTGGAGTTTAGAAAAGTGAGGGAAGACTTGATTGAAGTATATAAGATCCTAAACGTCTTGACAGGGTGAATGTGGAGGGGATATTTTCTCTTGTAGGTGAGTCCAGAACAAGGGGGTACTGTTTGAGAATTAGGGGTCGCCCTTTTAGGACAGACGTGAGGAGAAATTGTTCGCTCAGAGGGTTGTGTGACTTTGGAATTCTCTGCCTCAGAAGGTGGTGGAGGTGGGGTCATTGAATATTTTTAAGGTGGGGGTAGATAAATTCTTGTTAGGCAAGGGAATCAAAGGTTATCGAGAGTAGATGGGAGCGTGGAATTCGAGACAGAAACAGATCAGCCATGATCCGATTGAATGGTGGAGCAGGCTCGAGGGGCCGAATGGCCTACTTCGGTTCCTAATTTGTATGTTCCTACGTATGTTCATATGGTCGTATGTTCTGCTGCGTGAATATGAGCAACTAGGAGCTAAATTAAAAAGCAGAACCACAAAGATAATAATCTCTGGATTACGACCTGAACCATGAGCAAATTGGCATAGGATAAATAAGATCAAAAAGTTGAATGTGTAACTCAAGGATTGGCGTGGGAGAAATGCATTTCAATTCATGGGGCACGGGCACTAGTACTGGGGAGAGAGAAAGCTGTACCACTGGGACGACCTTTACCTGAATCGCACTGGGACCAGTGCCCTGGCGAGTCGTATAACTAGAGCAGTAGAGAGGGCTTTAAAGCAATTAGCAGGGGGGAGGGTTCAGGTCAGGGGAAATTTATAAAATTAATGAGAAAGGACAAGGCAATAGTGCAGGATAGTGATACAGGTAATGGTAACCAGAGTATGACAGTAAGGGACAGAACTTACAAACATAAGAATGCACCAGCAAATAAAGTCAGAGTACAGAAAAATGATAAAAAAACAGAATTAAAAGCTCTTATTTTTGAATGCATGTGACATACATAACAAAATGATGAATTGATAGCACAAATAGAAATAAATGTATATGATAGACATTACAGAGATATGGTTACAAGGTGACCAAGGCTGGGAACTAAATATTCAAGGGTATTTGACATTTCAGAAGGATAGGGAGAAAAGAAAAAAAGAGTGGGTTAGCTCTGTTAATAAAGGATGAGATCAGTACAGTAGTGAGCAATGATCTTGGTTTGGAAGATCAAGATGTAGAATCAGTTTGGGTGGAGATAGGAAACAGCAAAGGAAAGAACTCAATGGTGGGCGTAGTTTAATCGGCCCCCTAATAGTAGTCACACTGTAGGACAGAATATAAATCAAGAAATAATGGGGCTTGTAGGAAAGTTACTTCAATAATTGTTGGCAATTTTAATCTTCATGTAGATTAGACTAATCAAATTGGCAAAGGTAGCCTGGAGGATGAGTTAATAATATTAAGAACAGTTTCTTAGAACAATACATTCTGGAACTAACCCGAGAGCAGGCTATTTTAGACGTGGTAATGTGTAGTGAGGCAAGATTAATAAATGACCTCATAGTAAAGGATCTTGTCGGCCAAAGTGATCATAACATGATAGAATTTCACATTCAGCTTGGAGATGAAAAGTTTGCGTCTGAAACTCATGTCTTAAAGTTAAATAAAAGCAATTAGAGGGTATAAAGACAGAGTTGGCTTAAGTGGAATGGGAAAATATGTTATAAGTAAGTCAATAGAGAAGCAGTGGTAAACATTTAAGGCGATATTTCATAACTCTCAGCAAAGATATATTCCATTGATAAAGAAAGCCTCTATGTGAAGTTTGCACCATCCATGCTAACTAAGGAAGTTAATGATGGTATCAAATTGAAAGTAAACGTGTACAATACACAAAGATTAGTGGTAGGTCAGAAGATTGGGAAAATTTTCGAAACTAGCAGAAGACAACTGCAAAAAATAAAGAGGGAGAAATTAGAGTATGAGAGTAAACTAGCAAGAAATATAAATGCAGACAGTAAAAGCTTCGACAAATATATAACAAGGAAGAGAGTAGCTAAAGTATGTGTTGGTCCCTTCGCAGATGAGACTGGGGAATTAATAATGGGAAACAAGGAAATGGCAGAGACTTTGAACAAGTATTTTGTATCTGTCTTTACAGTAGAAGACATTAAAATCATCATCCCAAGAATAGCAGAAAATCAACAGGCAAAAGGGAGGGAGGAACTTAAATCAACCACTATCACCAGAGAAAAAGTACTAGAAAAACTAATGGGACGAAAGGCTGACAAGTCCCCTGGACCTGATGGCCTGCATTTTAAAAGAAGCGTCCGTAGAGATAGTGGATGCGTTGGTTGCAGTTTTCCAAAATTCTCTAGATTCCGGAATGGTCGCAGCAGCTTAGAAAACTGCAAATGTAATACCTCTATTCAAGAAAGGGGGTGGGGGGGAGGGGGTGCATGGCGAGACAGACGGCAGAAAACTATAATAAAATAAAAGATGGGTCACTGACCCGAAACGTTAACTCTGCTTCTCTTTCCACAGATGCTGCCAGACCTGCTGAGTGATTCCAGCATTTCTTGTTTTTGTGGCAGAAAACTATAGGCCAGTTATCCTACCATCAGTCATTGGGAACATGCTAGAATCCATTATTAAGGAAGTAGTAGGGCATTACAATTTAAATTTTTAATAACACTTTGAATTTATTACAAAATGTAATTTAAATCCCCCCCACGAAAATACTTGCCTTGTGTACCTGAACTTCCCCCACCCACCCCTGCCCAAAATTCAGAAACATTTAACTTTACCTATTCCCATCTCCCCCTAGACCAATCAGGTGTTTTTGACCCCACTTGGCCCCTCCCACACGGATGAACTGACCTGCACCCCCTCTCCCCACCAGTGTTCCGCCTTGCATGATTGATTGGAGAGCCAATGGCTCGGGAGTGCTGACCGCCGACCAAAATATCAGAGCGGGACGGCTGGTGGGAGCAGGTAAATCAATAATTCGTTACTTCGCATTGATTAACATGCTTAAATTTGGTTCCTGTTGCCGACCGGCGGAGGGGCCGCCATGAGGCCTCACTGCCGCCGGCAATATGGAGCCGGCCCTTCCCGGTCTCAAGGTCCGTGGTGGGCCTCTCCCGGAGCATTTTACGACGCCCCTGCCATGACCTCTGACACTGGGGGGGGATGTAAAATCCAGTCAGGATAAATGGGGCAATTACAGGTTGGCAACTGTAACTAGTAGAATACCACAGGGATTGGTGCTGAGGCCTTAACTATTTACAATCAATAACTTGGACGAAGGGACTGAGTCTATTGTAATCAAATTTTGCAGGCGATACAAAGATAGGTAGGAAAGTAAGTTGTGAGAAAGACACAAAGAGTCTGCAAAGGGATATAAATAGGTTATGTGAGTGGGCAAAAAATTGGCAGATGTACTACAATGTGGGAAAATGTGAGGCTGTCCACTTTGTCAGGAAGAATAGAAAAGCAGAATATTATTGACATGGTGAGCAACTGCGCAATGCTGTGGTACAGAGGGATCTGGGTGTCCTTACACATGAATCACAAAATGTTAGTATGCAGGTAAAGCAAGTAATTAGGAAGGCAAATGGAATGTTGGCCTATATTGCACAGGGAATGGAGTATAAAAGAAGGGAGGTCTTGCTAAAACTGTACAGGGCATTGGTGAGACCGCACCTAGAGAACTGCGCAGAATTTTGGTCTCTTTATTTAAGGAGGGATCTACTTGTACTGGAAGCAGTTCAGAGAAGGTTCGTTAGGCTGATTCCTGGGATGAAGAGGTTGTCTTATGAGTAAAGCTTGAGCAGGTTGGGTCTATATTCACTGGAGTTTAGAAGAATGAGAGGTGATCTTATTAAAACATAAAGATGCTGAGGGGCTTGACAAGTTAAATGCTGAGAGGATGTATCCCCTCATGCAAATTTAGAACTAGGGGGCACAGTTTCAAAATAAGGGTTAGGGTTAGGGTTTTACGACAGAGATGAGGAAGAATTTCTTCCCTCAGAGAGTCGTTTTAATTGTTGGAATTCTCTTCCCCAGAGAAGAGGATTCTGGGTTATGGAATATATTCAAGGCTGAGTTAGACAGATTTTCAATTAACAAGGGAGTCAAGGGGAGGGGGTGGGGTAGCAAGCAGGAAAGTGGAGTTAAGGCCACAATCAGTTCAGCCATGATCTTATTGATTGGCGGAGCAGGCTCGAGGGGCCAAGTGGCCTACTCCTGCTTCTATTTCTTATACTCTTATGTTTTTATAGTCAGTGACCGACAGAGTCAGTGACCGACAGAGACAGTGACTGACAGAGACTGATTGATTATCCCTGACTGGGTCACTTTTGCTTTCTTTTTTAAAGATGGCAGTGACATCTTCCTCCCGCATGGCTTCAGGTAACTCTCCAGTTATCAGTGATTTCTGAAGATTTGCAGCAGCATTCCTGCAATTTCTTCCCTTTGTTTCTTGATGATACCCGAATGTATCTTATCCAGCCCTTGAAAATTTGACAACTTAAATTGCCATATCTGTTCAGCAAGCAGGCAGATAATATTGAGAATAGTGTCACAACTTACCTCAGTAACACCTTCTAGCTACTTTCCCAGATTAAATGTTACTTGTCTCTTCCTTTGTAAAAACTCTGGCCTAAAACTAATTTCACACTTTTTGTGGCATCAGCTGTCATTGCCATCGCCGAATCGTACTTTCAGTGGCCCCACTCCATCCCTACTTTTCCTGTTCATTTTAAAATGATTAAAACTTTTCTTTACTCATTATTTCTCTCGCCAATATGATTTGAAACTTCTCTTTGACATTCTGACAGCCTTTTGGTATTGAGTCCAATTTAATTCTGTATTATCGTTCTCCATGCCTTCAAACACCTTTTTTTTACACTTTGTGTATTTAGCCTCTCAGTTTGGTGCCTTTTCTTTGCATGGATACATATTGGACCATTGCATTAAAATCACCACCTCTCCCGATCACTCCATTGTCTCTAAATTGTCAGACTGCTTGCCTGACATCCAGTACTGGATTAGCAGAAATTCCTCCAACTAAATATTAGGAAGATTGAAGCCATTTTCATTGGTCCCTGCTACAAACTCCATTGCCTAGACACCATCTCCCACACTCTCTCTGGCAAAAGCTGAGCCAGATAATTGACAACCATGGCCTCATGTTTGACTCCAAGATAAGCTTCTAACTACTCCCCTAGTCATATTCAAACCTGCCAAACTCACTAACAGGAAATCTCAAGCCCATGAATTTGGCCCTCTTTATTGAACATGTGCTGTACTTGCCCTGGGAGTGATTGATGAGACAGTGTAGAGGGAGCTTTACTCTGTATCTAACCTGTGCTGTCCCTGCCCTGGGAGTATTTGATAGGAGAGCGGAAAGGCAGCTTTACCCTATATCTAATCATGCTTTACCTCCCTTAGAGTATTTGATGGGACAGTTTAGGGGGCAATTTACTCTGTATCTAGCCACTGCTCTTCCTCCCAAGCGAGTGTTTGATGGGACATTGTAGAAGGTATTGTGCTCTGTATCTGTATCAATGCTGAGCACGCCATAGGAGTGTTTAATGGGACAATATAGAGGGAGTTTTACTCTGTATCTAACTTGTGCTGTAAATGCCCTGGGAGTTTTTGATTGGACAGCGTTGACCGTGTTAGTGAGTATAGGAATAGGCGGATAGAGCAGATCAATGCGTGGCTGAGGAGATAGTGCAGAGCTTTAGTTTCCTGGATCACTGGGTCTGTTTATGGCGAAGTTGGGATCTGTACAAGTTGAACGGGTTGCACATGAACTGAAACGGGACCAACATCCTTGCTAGGAGGTTTGCTAGTGCTGTTGGGGGGTGCGTTTAAACTAATTTGGCAGGGGGATAGGATACAGAGTGGAGGTACAGTAGGGGGTAATGCACAGTCAAATATGGAAGATAAACTAAGTCAGTCTGGAAGGCAGAGAAAATATAGACCTGCTAATGTACAAGCGAATAATGCGAGGCTGGATTGCATCTATTTTAACGCAAGGAGTCTTACTAGTAAGGCAGATGAATTGAGGGCATTGATTAACACATAGGAATATGATATTATTGCTATCACAGAGACATGGTCAAGGGAAGGGCAGGACTGACAGCTCAATATTCCAGGGTATAGACTCTTCAGGCGTGACTGGGGAGGGTATAAAAGAGGAGGTGGCATTGCACTGTTGATCAAGGAGTCAATTACTGCAGTAAGGAGGGATTATATCTTAGAAGGTTCCTCAAATGAGGCCATATGGGTAGAACATAAAAACAAAAAGGGGGCAATCACTTGGCTGGGAGTGTACTACAGGCCTCCAAACAGTCAGGGAGAGATAGAGGAACAGATATGTAAGTAAATTTCAGAGAAGTGTAAAAATAATAGGGTAATTAATAATAGCAGGGGATTTCAACTTCCCCAATATTAACTGGGATAGTCTTCGTGCAAAAGGCTTAAAGGGGGCGGAATTCTTAAAGTGCATCCAGGAGAGCTTTTTGAGCCAGCACGTAGTAAGTCCTACAAGAGAAGGGGCGGGACTGGACCTAATCTTAGGGAATGAAGCCTGACAAGTGGTAGAAGTGTCAGTGGGGGAGCATTTTGGGGATAGTAACCATAACTCTGTAAGATTTAAAGTAATTATGGATAAGGACAAAGAGGGACCGGAAATAAAAATACTGAATTGGGGGAAGGCCGATTTCAATATGATAAAACAGGATCTGGCCAAAGTGGACCGGGAGCAGCTACTTGTAGGAAAGTCTACATCAGACCAGTGGGAGTCATTCAAAAAGGAAATAGTGAGAGTTCAGGGCCAACATGTTCCTGTAAAGATGAAGGGTAGGACCAACAAGTCCAGGGAATCTTGGATGTCGAGGAGATAGAGGATTGGATAAGGGAAAAAAAGGAGGCTTATGGCAGATTCAGAGTGCTGAAAACAGTGGAGGCCATCGAGGAGTATAGAAAGTGTAGGGGAGTACTTAAAAAAGTAATTAGGAGAGCGAAGAGGGGACATGAAAAAATACTGGCGGGCAAGATAAAGAAAAATCCCAAGGTGTTTTACAAGTATATTAAGGGCAAGAGGAGAACCAGGGAAAGAGTAGGGCCCATTAGGGACTAAAGTGGCAATCTGTGTGTGGAGCCGGAGGAAATAGGTGAGGTTTTAAATGATTACTTTTCATCTGTGTTCACTATGGAGAAGGACGATGTAGGTTTAGGGATCAGGGAGGGGGATTGTGATATACTAGAACAAATTAGCATTGAAAGGGAGGAAGTATTAACTGTTTTAGCAGGCTTAAAAGTGGATAAATCCCCAGGCCCACATGAGATGTATCCCAGGCTGCTATGTGAGGCAAAGGAGGAGATAGCAGGGGCTCAGACCAAATTTTCAAATCCTCCCTGGCCACAGGAGAGGTACCAGAGGATTGGAGGACAGCGAATGTGGTACCATTATTCAAGAAGGGTAGCAGGGATAAACTAGGTAATTACAGGCCAGAGAGTCTAACATCAGTGGTAGGGAAACAATTGGAAAAAATTCTGAGGGACAGGATTAATCTCCACTTGGAGAGGCAGGGATTACTCAAGGATAGTCAACATGGCTTTGTCAGCGGGAGATCGTGTCTAACTAACTTGATTGAATTTTTTGAGGAGGTGACTAGATGTGTAGATGAGGGTAAAGCAGTTGATGTAGTTTAGTTTAGTTTAGAGATACAGCACTGAAACAGGCCCTTCGGCCCACCGAGTCTCTGCCGACCATCAACCACCCATTTTTACTAATCCTACACTAATTCCATATTCCTACTACATCCCCACCTGTCCCTATATTTCCCTACCACCTACCTATACTAGGGGCAATTGCTAATGGCCAATTTACCTATCAACCTGCAAGTCTTTGGCATGTGGGAGGAAACCGGAGCACCCGGAAGAAACCCATGCAGACACAGGGAGAACTTGCAAACTCCACACAGGCAGTACCCAGAATTGAACCCGGGTCGCTGGAGCTGTGAGGCTGCGGTGCTAACCACTGCGCCACTGTGCCGCCCATGGACTTCAGTAAGGCTTTTGATAAGGTCCCGCATGGGAGATTGGTTAAGAAGTTAAGAGCCCATGGGATCCAGGACAATTTGGCAAATTGGATCAAAAATTGGCTTAGTGGCAGGAGGCTGAGGGTGATGGTCAAGGGTTGTTTGTGCGAGTGGAAGCCTGTGACCAGTGGTGTACCGAGGGGTCGGTGCTGGGACCCTTGCTGTTTATAGTGTACATTAATGATTTAGACGTGAATATAGGATCAGTAAGATCACAGATGGCACGAAAATTGGTTGTGTCCTAAATAGTGAGGAGGAAAGCCTTAGATTACAGGACGATATAGATGGGCTGGTAAGATGGGTGGAGTAGTGGCAAATGGAATTTAATGCTGAGAAGTGTGAGGTGATGCATTTTGGGAGGACTAACAAGGCAAGGGAATATACAATGGAGGGTAGGACACTAGGAAGTGCAGAGGGTCAGAGAGGCCTTGGTATACTTGTCCATAGATCGCTGAAGGCAGCAGCACAGGTAGATAAGGTGGTTAGGAAGGCATATGGGATACTTGTCTTTATTAGCCGAGGCACAGAATATAAGAGCAGGGAGGTTATGATGGAGCTGTATAAAACGCTAGTTAGGCCACAGCTGGAGTTCTGTGTACAGTTCTGGGCACCACACAATAGGAAGGATATGATTGCACTGGAGAGGGTGTAGAGGAGATTCACCAGGATGTTGCCTGGGCTGGAGCATTTCAGCTATGAAGAGAGACTGGATAGGCTAGGGTTTTTTACTTAGAGCAGAGAAGGCTGAGGGGAGTCCTGATTGAGGTATACTAAACTATGAGGGGCATTGATAGGATAGATAGGAAGAAACTTTTCCCTTAGCGGAGGTGACAATAACCAGGGGCACCCTCACAACATTTAAAAAATATTTAGATGACCACTTGAAATGCTACAGGATACAAGGCTACGGGCCACATGCTGGAAAATGGGATTAGAATAGATAGGTGCTTGATGGCCGGCACAGACACGATGGGCTGAAGGCCTATTTCTGTGCTGTATAACTCTATGGCTCTACGACTGAGTTTTCTCAGGGACAGTGTAGATGGAGCATTACTCTAACCTGTGCTATATCTTTCAATGAAAACAAGAGAACTTGTATTTATATATTGCATTTAACATAATAAAGTGTCCCATGGCACTTGACAGAAGCAAAATTTGACACCGAGCCACGAAAGAGATATTAGGGAAGATGACCAAAAGCTTGGCCAAACTGGTAGGTCGTAAAGAACATCTTAAAGGCGGTAGAGAGTTGGAGAGGTTTAGATTCCAGAGTTTAGATGCAGGCACTACTGCTGGAACGATTAAAGTCAGGGATGATCAAGAAGCCAGAATTGAAGGAGAGTAGACTTTTGGAACTGGAGAAGATTACAGAGATGAAGAGCTGTGAGGCTCTGGGGGATTTGAAAACATATGTGAGAATTTTAAAATCGTCATAGTTTAACCAAGAGCTAATGTATTTTGACCAGCTGATGAGCTGACGCGGAGCTGAGTCGGGTGATGTAATGGCGGTGAAATAGGCAGTCTTAATAAGGGTGCAGATATGTTGTCAGAAGCCCATCTTGGGTTCAAACATAAAGCCAAGGCTGTAAACTGTCTGGTTCAGCCTCAGACAATTGGCAGGGAAAGTGTGTGGGAGGCGGTGTCTAGGGAACAAATTTTGTGACAGGGACCTTGAAGACAAAGGCTTCAGTCTTCCCACTATCTAATTGGAAGAGATTTCTGTTCATGTCTGACACTGTATTTTCAGATGATGTCAATGAGAAATGGAAGGGGGCCAAGATAGATCTTTGTAGAATTGCAGAGGTAACAGTGTAGGAGAGGAAGCGAAGCCATTTCAGGTGTTTCTCTGGCTACTATTAGATAAGAATGGAACCAGGTGA
The DNA here is from genome assembly GCF_036365525.1 of Heterodontus francisci. Taxonomy (NCBI): domain Eukaryota; kingdom Metazoa; phylum Chordata; class Chondrichthyes; order Heterodontiformes; family Heterodontidae; genus Heterodontus; species Heterodontus francisci. The sequence continues at coordinate 21,064,067 of NC_090395.1, forward strand.
GTGCAGTCCCATCAAGCTGGACAATGGTGGCGAGGTTTTGGAGAGCATGCTTTGATCAAATGTTGAGAGTGCTTGATGGGACAGTGTAGAGGGAGCTTTACTCTATACCTAACCTGTGCTGTACATGCCCTGGGAGTGTTTGATGGGACAGTGTAGAGGAAGTTTTACTCTGTATCTAACCCTTGCTGTACCCCACCTGGGATCTCTTGTGCCTGAACTGCAAAGTACTCCCTTCCCCACCATTCAGTCTGTCACCTAAATGAGCACAAATCTCACAGTACTAAAAAGCAGGAGAAAACAAAAACAGCATCACATTTATCCCAGTCAAATACACAAGAATAAATTAAAATATTCTTACCTGGAATGAGAAACAGATCAGGCTGGAACTATTGTGAGCGGTTGGGTAAATGCTGCTCCAAGACCGTCAAGGAGTAGGTTTCAAGGAGCTGGCACAATGATCTGTGGGATGTTGCTGTGGCCTCATTGTGATTCACTTCACACATGTGTGGCATTGTGAGGTCAGCAGCTGGCGTGGATGCCCTGCAAAGTTTTCTGGGAGTTGTGTCTGCCAGATGGCCGCTGGGGGTGGATGAAAGCTCCCGCCGAACACTCCACCCTCTCCCATTAACAAAGTGGTCGTGTCTTTCCTGTGCTTCTCGGCTGCCTGTGGCTGTTGTGCCACTGCCCCATGCTGACCACTCTCACATGCAATCCTCCCTCCACCACCAACAACATTCGCTTGGATGTTTTCAGATGATTTAAAAAGCCAATGTATCCCAGCATTCCTTTCTTTTAGCACTTTTAGTGGGTGCGTTAATGTGAGAGAAAGGGAACTCAATCTTGTCGATATATGAACAACAGCTCTAGGGAACATTTAGGAAAGGGATAAACATTTGGCTTAAGCACTAACTGTGCTATAAACAGAGCTTGTAGCAGAGACAAGGGTTAAACAGATGATAAACTGGGTAAACACCTAAAAATTGTGGCCTCGGCTAAATGTGCAAACTCGTATTATATAAGCACAGGCCAAGGTTGTATTACAGTATAACAATAGAACCAGGTCCCCTTTAACTTCGGGGCGTTCTCTAGCATTAAGAGAAATGCAGCCAAGCGGAGAAACTGGAGGGCAGAAGCTGGTCACTCTAGTTGTGCTTTCTCTGATATCAGAGAGCGTTCTTGGAAGTAGTTGGAACCTGGGAAACATGTTGTGTTATTTGCATGTCATTATAGTAAATGGAAGATCAAATCAGTCACTGGAATAAAATTTGTTCTGATAATAAACATCGTGTGTGGATCAGGAGCGGAGTTTATTGGGCTGGATTTTGTGGTCAGTGGCGAAACAAGGGCTCTCACCTCTGACCTCAAAGAAAGTTGCCCACAAAGATCCAGCGATATCTGTGGTGGGGTTCCCCCTTTCCTGACAGCTGTTTTAATCCGGCGCCAAGTTAAAGGGGAGGTCCTGCCAGCAGCAGCAGCAGCAGCAGCAGTGATATCAGCAAGCAGGTAAGCAGCCAATCATATTGAAGTATTCAGACACAGCAAGCCAGGAAGTTAAAACTACTGGATCCCTTCATTAAATTCTCAGAGAGTGAAAGACATGATTATGATTGGATTAAAATAGAAGCTAAAATAAAGATAAATAAACTTAAAAAAAAAATTTTTTTCAAACTTTTGTTGAATTTTTTCTCATCATGGGGAAATTTGAAATTCCACAACTAGCTTCCCAGGGTTACTGAGGGTGTTTAGCAGTAATTATGAAGTTAGTACACTGTTAAAACCCACTTACACCTCATTAAATAAGATGTAACCGTTTCAAGGGTTTTTACAGTGAGACTTTAAGCACCTTGGAATGTTTAACTACATTAAATATGCCATATAAATGTATGCTGTTGTGGATAAGACTAGCAGCCTAAGAGTGGAAGTTCTCATCAATTCAATTGATTTCCCATGGATTGCAATCTGGGGATACCTCAACTGCACAGCCTCTGGAGAAGTGCGGGATCACTGACAGCATCTTTCGGGTTTCCACATTATTCTGTGCATGTGTGGACTCCAGAAGTTGCTGTCAGTTTCAGCAGAGTGATGACAGTTTCATTGTCATTACTACTGCAAAAGTCGAGCCATTGTCACCCGAGTAACACCCCTTGTTGTGAAGGTAACCACACAAAAATTTGCTAACGGCTTCTAATCCTTCCACTCTGAGAAGTTGACAGCTGTGTCACCTGGAGAATGAGTCTTTCTACAAGGATCCGCACCTTAGTAAGACAGGGAAACCACAGTGAAAATACAAAATACCACTTGCATGAAAGCAGCTTCAATACAATTTTGTTGCTGATCTAACTTGCCCCATGAACTCATACCTCCCTCTGATGCGACCTTATTTGGTGTACATACTTTCCAAATTGAATTTCATGGAACAGTTTCAATCCCTGTTCTGTGCTGTAGATACTTCAGATACACAAACTCCAAACACATTAAGACACTGGCACTCTGACTCAATTCCACATAAGGTCCTGCACATTCTCAGGACAGTAATGACCAACCGCCTATGTAGATTGATTTAAATTCTAGTACACTCCTGGGATCCCCTGTGAATAATGACACATTCCTGGGCCTACAAATCCTGGCACACCTCAAGGATCCTCCACCAATAGTGACACACACCTGGGGTTCTTTGTAAATCCTGACACACTCCTGGAATTCCCTGTTAATCCTGACAAACTCCAGGGATTCCCTGTAAATCATGACAAACTCCTGGGATTCCCAGTAAATCCTGACACACTCCTGGGAATTCCTTTCCAAAAACTCTGGGCCCATGAAATTCAAAGAAGGCAAGCCACAAACCAGAGTATAAAAGTGCTCAAATTGGCACGACTAAGGCGAGCAGTAGTTTGGACTCCCTTAACCGAGTCCATTCCAAATTCCCATCACAGAGCGCTCTCTCCTTTAGCATTGTAAAAGTAGCACACATCGAAAACACAGGTCCCTTTGCATTTCCTTTTTATTTTCCAATCTCATTGTCTGTTTATGCTTTGCATACTTAAGAGCCAAGAGTCATTGGTTTATTGGTCCCTTACGCGTTCAGGGCCAGCAAGTGCTCTTCAGAGGGTAATTCTTAAAATAAATCTGCCGCTTGTTGCCATAGATCCAGAAGCGTCCACTCAAATCCTCCCAGGAGAAGAGCACCTTACTGACTGGGATAGCCTTCAGGCTGTGCTTCTGCTGGAGGATTCTGGAATCGGGCCAGGCAAAGTGTGACTCCTCTATCAGGCCCTGAGATGCCAGGTTGACCTCCTCACTGCAGGTGCTGATGGGTGTGAGTAACTCCGAGGTATGGTCAAATATCACCTGCCAATTGGCCTTCTCGGCTGCCGAGCTGGGGAAATCCTCATCAGCGATCAGTTTGTACTTGCGGTGGGTCATGTACTCCACCTTCAGGTTGGTGAAGTACCAAACCTTGCCCTTGCCACCACACCGGAGGCACTGAGTGTGGCCAATGGCTGAGCATTTCTCGCAGTTGGCTACATTGTTCCCCGTGCACTCTGGGCAAAGGCGCATCATGCCACTCCTCCCAAGGGAATGAACTCTCTGGCAGTCAACTTCGCCTGAACCCCAACACCTTGCGCAAAGAACGAGGCCTCGCCCATAGCAGCTGATGCACATCCCCTTCTTGTCACTGTTGGGCATGTGGAAATACTTGGTTTCATCTTGAAACAACTTGACGGGAAAACACTGTACCTCCCAAGCTTTCAGTTTCTTGTTGGGTGGGAGTGCAGTTCCAATTGCTGGGCTTTCCTGATAGGAGAAACTCAAAGCCCTTTTCTCGATGTAGGTATCCAGTACATAGTAAAATATTATTGATGGTATGATTTCCGTGATCTGCATCCTTCGAGCCAATACATTTTTATAATGTAGCTTTCGTCTCACCCAAGCCATCAAGATTCTCCTAACTTCTTCCTCAGTCAGGATTTCTGGTGCCACTGACTGCATAGGGTCCTCCAACTCATAGTTGTCAGGCTTTTTGATGACTCTTGGAGCAGGAATATAGGTCCACTCATGTGCATCTCCACAGCCCGAATCTTTGAGATTCTTTTCTAGATGTGTTTCTTCTGACCACCTGAATATCCTTTAAAGAAGAAGGTACATTGAGTTACATCGTGTCTACAGCACAGGAGCAGGTAAAGCCTGGCTACCCGACCCGAACCCGACTAGACCCAACTATATGTGTCGGGTTCGGGTCGGATCGGGTCAAAATTCCGAGGCCAGCATTCGAACTCGGGTCGGGTCGGGCTGGATACTGCTTCTGGGAAGTCACAGGATCAGGCTTACCCATAATTCCCCACAACTCCAGCTGCAGGAATAGCCTGCTGCTGGAATGGATGAAGGAGCTTCGTGTCGGGTCGGGTGCGAAAAAAAATTAAAGGGCTCAGGGTCAGTTCGGGTTCGGGTTGGCTGTGGTCAGGTTGGGTCTGGGTCGGGTTTTAATTTTATACCCAAGCCAGGCATTAGGAACAGGCCATATGGGCCAACTGGTCAATACCAGCATTTATACTTCACACAGCCTCCTACCACCCCATCAGCATATCCTTCATTCCATCCTCCATCATGTGCTTATCTCGCTCCCATTAAATTGCATCGAGACGATTTGTCTCAACTACTCCTTGTAACAGGGTGTTCCACATTCTTACCACATTTCCCCAATCATCAAGCACTTTTGAACATCCTGTAAGATTCTATTGCATATCTCGGCCCCAAGAGAACACAGAGCATTTTTGTACTGGCTAAGAATATTGTAAGCTGCACCTTGTGTTGGATCAACAGATTATGATGTCACGCAGTTCATCATCTACTACAGGGGATGACATCACGTTGGCACTGTGATGATGCTGGCCCCACTGCTTATTACTCTGCCATTGTCCTACATGCTAATAGCTGCAGTTCCAAGAACCAATCTGCCCAGTGATGGGTGCCAGCATGTGCCATGAGGGCCCACTGTCCTGGTGCTCACTCCCTCAGAAAGCCCATCAGCCGAGAAGGCACTGGATATAAAGTATGCGTGAACTGGTCACAGTCATTCTCACAACCCAATGAAATATCAAAATGAACCATCATTTACAGAATCCCAGGAGAAGCTTACTAATGGAAAATACACCAGCCCTGATTGTTTGGGGGTAAATACACCACTCCTGATGGTTTGGGGGTAAATAAACTAGCCCTGAAAGATTGGGGGTCAATAAACCAGCACTGATGGTTTCAGGGAAAAGACTGCAGCCCTGAAAGTTTCAGGGCAAATACAACATCCCTGATTGTTTGCGCATAAAAGGTTTTGGGGGTAAATACACCAACCCTGATTGTTTCGAGGTAAATATACCAGCTCAGAGGTTTTGGAGGTAAATACACCAGCCCAGAAATTCTGGGGTAAATACTCCGGCCATGATCATCTGGGGGTAAATACTCCAGCCCTGATGATCAGGGGTAAATACTCCAGAGCTGATCACCTGGGGTAAATGCACGAGCCCTGATAATCTGGGGGTAAATACTCCAGCCCTGATGATCTGGGGGTAAATACTCCAGACTTGGTCACCAGGGGTAAATACTCCAGCCTTGATGATTTGGGGTAAATACTCCAGCCCTGCTGATCTTAGGGTAAATACTGCAGCCATGACAGTTTGGGGGCAAATACTCGAGCCTTGATGATTTGGGGTAACTACACCAGCCCTGATGATCTGTGGGTAAATACTCCAGCCCTGATGATCTGTGGGTAAATACACCAGCCCTGATGATTTGGGGGAACTACACCAGCCCTGAGAATCTAGGGGTAAATGCACCAGCCCTGATGGTCTTGGGGTAAATACATTAGACGTGAAGATTTATCGTAAATACACTAGCCCTGATGATCTTGGGGTAAATACACCAGCCCTGAAGATTTGGGGTAAATACACCAGCCCTGAAGATCTGGGGTAAATACACTAGCCCTGAAGAACTGGGGTAAATAGTGCAGCCCTGAGAATCTGGGGGCAAATACACCAGCCCTGATGATCTGGGGTAAATACAGCAGCCCTGAGAATCTGGGGGTAAATACACCAGCACTGAATATCTGGGGGTAAGTACACCAGCCCTGATGATCTGGGGATAAATACACCAGCCATGACGATCTTGGGGTAAATACACCAGCCCTGAAGATTTGGGGTAAATACACCAGCCCTGAAGATCGGGGGTAAATACACCAGCCCTGAAGATCTGGGGGTAAATACACCAGCCCTGATGACCTGGGGGTAAATACACCAGCCCTGATGATCTGGGGTAAATACACCAGCCCTGATGAATTGGGGTAAATACTCCAGCCATGACAGTTTGGGGGCAAATACTCCAGCCCTGATGATTTGGGGTAAATACAACAGCCCTGATGATTTGGGGTAAATACTCCAGCCCTGATGATCTGTGGGGAAATACTCCAGCCCGGATGATCTGGGGTAAATACTCCAACCCTGATGATCTGCGGTAAATACTCCAGCCCTGATGATTTGGGGTAAATACATCTGCCCTGATGATCTGGGGTAAATACACCAGCCCTGATGATTTGCACTAAATACTCCAGCCCTGATGATCTGTGGGGAAATACTCCAGCCCTGATGATCTGAGGGGAAATACTCCAGCCCGGATGATCTGGGGTAAATACTCCAACCCTGATGATCTGGGGTAAATACTCCAGCCCTGATGATTTGGGGTAAATACATCTGCCCTGATGACCTGGGGTAAATACACAAGCCCTGACGATTTGGGGTAAATAAACCAGCCCTGATGATCTGGGGTAAATACACAAGCCCTGATTATTTGGGGTAAATGCAGCAGCCCAGATTGATCTGGGGTAAATACGCCAGCCCTGATGATCTCTGGGTAAATACTCCAGCCCTGATGATCTGGGGGTAAATACTCCAGCCCTGATGATTTGGGGGAAATACTCCAGCCCTGATGAGCTTGGGGTAAATACTCCAGCCCTGATGATCTGGGGTAAATACAGCAGCCCTTAGAATCTGACGGTAAATACACCATGCCTGAAGACCTGGGGGTAAATACACCAGCCCTGATGATCTGGGGTAAATACACCAGCCCTGATGATTTGGGGTAAAAACTCCAGCCCTGATGATCTTTGGGTAAATACTCCAGCCAAGACAGTTTGGGGGCAAATACTCCATCCCTGATGATTTGTGGGTAAATACTCCAGCCCTGATGATCTATGGGGAAATACTGCAGCCCTGATGATCTGTGGGGAAATACTCCAGCACGGATGATCTGTGGGTAAATACACCAGCCCTGATGATTTGGGGGAACTACACCAGCCCTGAGAATCTAGGGGTAAATGCACCAGCCCTGATGGTCTTGGGGTAAATACATTAGACGTGAAGATTTATCGTAAATACACTAGCCCTGATGATCTTGGGGTAAATACACCAGCCCTGAAGATTTGGGGTAAATACACCAGCCCTGAAGATCTGGGGTAAATACACTAGCCCTGAAGAACTGGGGTAAATAGAGCAGCCCTGAGAATCTGGGGGCAAATACACCAGCCCTGATGATCTGGGGTAAATACAGCAGCCCTGAGAATCTGGGGGGAAATACACCAGCACTGAATATCTGGGGGTAAGTACACCAGCCCTGATGATCTGGGGATATATACACCAGCCCTGACGATCTTGGGGTAAATACACCAGCCCTGAAGATTTGGGGTAAATACACCAGCCCTGAAGATCGGGGGTAAATACACCAGCCCTGAAGATCTGGGGTAAATACAGCAGCCCTGAGAATCTGGGGGTAAATACACCAGCCCTGATGACCTGGGGGTAAATACACCAGCCCAGATGATCTGGGGTAAATACTCCAGCCATGACAGTTTGGGGGCAAATACTCCAGCCCTGATGATTTGGGGTAAATACAACAGCCCTGATGATTTGGGGTAAATACTCCAGCCCTGATGATCTGTGGGGAAATACTCCAGCCCTGATGATCTGTGGGGAAATACTCCAGCCCGGATGATCTGGGGTAAATACTCCAACCCTGATGATCTGCGGTAAATACTGCAGCCCTGATGATTTGGGGTAAATACATCTGCCCTGATGATCTGGGGTAAATACACCAGCCCTGATGATTTGCGCTAAATACTCCAGCCCTGATGATCTGTGGGGAAATACTCCAGCCCTGATGATGTGAGGGGAAATACTCCAGCCCGGATGATCTGGGGTAAATACTCCAACCCTGATGATCTGGGGTAAATACTCCAGCCCTGATGATTTGGGGTAAATACATCTGCCCTGATGATCTGTGGTAAATACACCAGCCCTGACGATTTGGGGTAAATACACCAGCCCTGATGATCTGGGGTAAATACACAAGCCCTGATTATTTGGGGTAAATGCAGCAGCCCAGATTGATCTGGGGTAAATACGCCAGCCCTGATGATCTCTGGGTAAATACTCCAGCCCTGATGATTTGGGGGAAATACTCCAGCCCTGATGACCTTGGGGTAAATACTCCAGCCCTGATGATCTGGGGTAAATACATCAGCCCTGATGATTTGGGGTAAATACTCCAGCCCGGATGATCTGGGGGTAAATACTCCAGCCCTGATGATCTGGGGGTAAATAATCCAGCCCTGAAGATCTGGGGTAAATACAGCAGCCCTTAGAATCTGACGGTAAATACACCATGCCTGATGATCTGGGGTAAATACACCAGCCCTGATGATTTGGGGTAAAAACTCCAGCCCTGATGATCGTTGGGTAAATACTCCAGCCAAGACAGTTTGGGGGCAAATACTACATCCCTGATGATTTGTGGGTAAATACTCCAGCCCTGATGATCTATGGGGAAATACTGCAGCCCTGATGATCTGGGGTAAATACACCAGCCCTGAAGATCTGTGGTAAATACAGCAGCCCTGAGAATCTGGGGGTAAATACACCAGCCCTGATGACCTGGGGGTAAATACACCAGCCCTGATGATCTGGGGTGAATACACCAGCCCTGATGATTTGGGGTAAATACTCCAGCCATGAAAGTTTGGGGGCAAATACTCCAGCCCTGATGATTTGGGGTAAATACAACAGCCGTGATGATTTGGGGTAAATACTCCAGCCCTGATGATCTGTGGGGAAATACTCCAGCCTGATGATCTGTGGGGAAATACTCCAGCCCGGATGATCTGGGGTAAATACTCCAACCCTGATGATCTGGGGTAAATACTCCAGCCCTGATGATTTGGGGTAAATACATCTGCCCTGATGATCTGGGATAAATACACCAGCCCTGATGATTTGGGGTAAGTACCCCAGCCCTGATGATCTGTGGGGAAATACACCAGCCCTGATGATCTGTGGGGAAATACTCCAGCCCGGATGATCTGGGGTAAATACTCCAACCCTGATGATCTGGGGTAAATACTCCAGCCCTGAAGATTTGGGGTAAATACATCTGCCCTGATGATCTGGGGTAAATACACCAGCCCTGATGATTTGCACTAAATACTCCAGCCCTGATGATCAGTGGGGAAATACTCCAGCCCTGATGATCTGAGGGGAAATACTCCAGCCCGGATGATCTGGGGTAAATACATCTGCCCTGATGATCTGGGGTAAATACACCAGCCCTGATTATTTGGGGTAAATGCAACAGCCCAGTTTGATCTGGGGTAAATACGCCAGCCCTGATGATCTGTGGGTAAATACTACAGCCCTGATGATCTCTGGGTAAATACTCCAGCCCTGATGATCTGGGGGTAAATACTCCAGCCCTGATGATTTGGGGGAAATACTCCAGCCCTGATGATCTGGGGGTAAATACTCCAGCCCTGATGATCTGGGGTAAATACATCAGCCCTGATGATTTGGGGTAAATACATCTGCCCTGATGATCTGGGGTAAATACACCAGCCCTGATGATTTGCGCTAAATACTCCAGCCCTGATGATCTGTGGGGAAATACTCCAGCCCTGATGATGTGAGGGGAAATACTCCAGCCCGGATGATCTGGGGTAAATACTCCAACCCTGATGATCTGGGGTAAATACTCCAGCCCTGATGATTTGGGGTAAATACATCTGCCCTGATGATCTGTGGTAAATACACCAGCCCTGACGATTTGGGGTAAATACACCAGCCCTGATGATCTGGGGTAAATACACAAGCCCTGATTATTTGGGGTAAATGCAGCAGCCCAGATTGATCTGGGGTAAATACGCCAGCCCTGATGATCTCTGGGTAAATACTCCAGCCCTGATGATTTGGGGGAAATACTCCAGCCCTGATGACCTTGGGGTAAATACTCCAGCCCTGATGATCTGGGGTAAATACATCAGCCCTGATGATTTGGGGTAAATACTCCAGCCCGGATGATCTGGGGGTAAATACTCCAGCCCTGATGATCTGGGGGTAAATAATCCAGCCCTGAAGATCTGGGGTAAATACAGCAGCCCTTAGAATCTGACGGTAAATACACCATGCCTGATGACCTGGGGGTAAATACACCAGCCCTGATGATCTGGGGTAAATACACCAGCCCTGATGATTTGGGGTAAAAACTCCAGCCCTGATGATCGTTGGGTAAATACTCCAGCCAAGACAGTTTGGGGGCAAATACTACATCCCTGATGATTTGTGGGTAAATACTCCAGCCCTGATGATCTATGGGGAAATACTGCAGCCCTGATGATCTGGGGTAAATACACCAGCCCTGAAGATCTGTGGTAAATACAGCAGCCCTGAGAATCTGGGGGTAAATACACCAGCCCTGATGACCTGGGGGTAAATACACCAGCCCTGATGATCTGGGGTGAATACACCAGCCCTGATGATTTGGGGTAAATACTCCAGCCATGAAAGTTTGGGGGCAAATACTCCAGCCCTGATGATTTGGGGTAAATACAACAGCCGTGATGATTTGGGGTAAATACTCCAGCCCTGATGATCTGTGGGGAAATACTCCAGCCTGATGATCTGTGGGGAAATACTCCAGCCCGGATGATCTGGGGTAAATACTCCAACCCTGATGATCTGGGGTAAATACTCCAGCCCTGATGATTTGGGGTAAATACATCTGCCCTGATGATCTGGGATAAATACACCAGCCCTGATGATTTGGGGTAAGTACCCCAGCCCTGATGATCTGTGGGGAAATACTCCAGCCCTGATGATCTGTGGGGAAATACTCCAGCCCGGATGATCTGGGGTAAATACTCCAACCCTGATGATCTGGGGTAAATACTAAAGCCCTGAAGATTTGGGGTAAATACATCTGCCCTGATGATCTGGGGTAAATACACCAGCCCTGATGATTTGCACTAAATACTCCAGCCCTGATGATCAGTGGGGAAATACTCCAGCCCTGATGATCTGAGGGGAAATACTCCAGCCCGGATGATCTGGGGTAAATACATCTGCCCTGATGATCTGGGGTAAATACACCAGCCCTGATTATTTGGGGTAAATGCAACAGCCCAGTTTGATCTGGGGTAAATACGCCAGCCCTGATGATCTGTGGGTAAATACTACAGCCCTGATGATCTCTGGGTAAATACTCCAGCCCTGATGATCTGGGGGTAAATACTCCAGCCCTGATGATTTGGGGGAAATACTCCAGCCCTGATGATCTGGGGGTAAATACTCCAGCCCTGATGATCTGGGGTAAATACATCAGCCCTGATGATTTGGGGTAAATACACCAGCACTGAAGATCTGGGGTAAATACAGCAGCCCTGAGAATCTGGGGGTAAATACACCAGCCCTGATGACCTGGAGGTAAATACACCAGCCCTGATGATCTGGGGTGAATACACAAGCCCTGATGATTTGGGGTAAATACTAAAGCCATGACAGTTTGGGGGCAAATACTCCAGCCCTGATGATTTGGGGTAAATACTCCAGCCCTGATGATCTGTGGGGAAATACTCCAGCCCTGATGATCTGTGGGGAAATACTCCAGCCCGGATGATCTAGGGTAAATACTCCAACCCTGATGATCTGGGGTAAATACTCCAGCCCTGATGATTTGGGGTAAATACATCTGCCCTGATGATCTGGGGTAAATACATCAGCCCTGATGATTGGGGGTAAATACTCCAGCCCTGATGATCTGTGGGGAAATACTCCAGCCCGGATGATCTGGGGTAAATACTCCAGCCCTGATGATTTGGGGTAAATACATCTGCCCTCATGATCTGTGGGGAAATACTCCAGCCCTGATGATCTGGGGTAAATACTCCAGCCCTGATGATCTGGGGTAAATACACCAGCCCTGATGATTTGGGGTAAATACTCCAGCCCTGATGATCTGTGGGGAAATACTCCAGCCCTGATGATCTGTGGGGAAAAACTCGAGCCCGGATGATCTGGGGTAAATACACCAGCCCTGATGATTTGGGGTAAATACTCCAGCCCTGATGATCTGTGGGGAAATACTCCAGTCCTGATGATCTGTGGGGAAATACTCCAGCCCGGATGATATAGGGTAAATACTCCAACCCTGATGATCTGGGGTAAATACTCCAGCCCTGATGATTTGGGGTAAATACATCTGCCCTGATGATCTGGGGTAAATACATCAGCCCTGATGATTGGGGGTAAATACTCCAGCCCTGATGATCTGTGGGGAAATACTCCAGCCCGGATGATCTGGGGTAAATACTCCAGCCCTGATGATCTGGGGTAAATACATCAGTCCTGATGATTTGGGGTGAATACTGCAGCCCGGAAGATCTGGGGGTAAATACTCCAGCCCTGATGATCTGGGGGTAAATACTCCAGCCCTGATGATCTGGGGTAATTGCATCAGCCCTGATGATCTGTGGGTAAAAACACCAGCCCTGATGATTTGGGGTAACTACACCAGCCCTGAGAATCTAGGTGTAAATGCACCAGCCCTGATGGTCTTGGGGTAAATACATTAGACGTGAAGATTTATCGTAAATACAGTAGCCTTGATGATCTTGGGGTAAATACACCAGCCCTGATGATCTGGGGTAAATACATCAGTCCTGATGATTTGGGGTAAATACTGCAGCCCGGAAGATCTGGGGGTAAATACTCCAGCCTTGATGATGTGGGGGTAAATACTCCAGCCCTGATGATCTGGGGTAAATACAGCAGCCCTGATGATCTATGGGCAAATACACCAGCCCCGATGATTTGGGGTAACTACACCAGCCCTGAGAATCTAGGCGTAAATGCACCAGCCCTGATGGTCTTTGGGTAAATACATTAGACGTGAAGATTTATCGTAAATACACTAGCCCTGATGATCTTGGGGTAAATACACCAGCCCTGAAGATTTGGGGTAAATACACCAGCCCTGAAGATCTGGGGTAAATACACCTGCCCTGAAGAACTGGGGTAAATAGAGCAGCCCTGAGAATCTGGGGGTAAATACACCAGCCCTGATGATCTGGGGTAAATACAGCAGCCCTGCGAATCTGGGGGTAAATACACCAGCCCTGAATATCTGGGGGTAAATACACCAGCCCTGATGATCTGGGGATAAATACACCAGCCCTGATGATCTTGGGGTAAATACACCAGCCCTGAAGATCTGGGGTAAATACACCAGCACTGAAGATCTGGGGTAAATACAGCAGCCCTGCGAATCTGGGGGTAAATACACCAGCCCTGAATATCTGGGGGTAAATACACCAGCCCTGAAGAACTGGGGTAAATAGAGCAGCCCTGAGAATCTGGGGGTAAATACACCAGCCCTGATGATCTGGGGTAAATACAGCAGCCCTGAGAATCTAGGGGTAAATGCACCAGCCCTGTTGGTCTTGGGGTAAATACATTAGACGTGATGATTTATCGTAAATACACTAGCCCTGATGATCTTGGGGTAAATACACCAGCCCTGAAGATTTGGGGTAAATACACCAGCCCTGAAGATCTGGGGTAAATACACCAGCCCTGAAGAACTGGAGTAAATAGAGCAGACCTGTGAATCTGGGGGTAAATACACCAGCCCTGAATATCTGGGGGTAAATACACCAGCCCTGATGATCTGGGGATAAATACACCAGCCCTGATGATCTTGGGGTAAATACACTAGCCCTGAAGATTTGGGGTAAATACACCAGCCCTGAAGATCTGGGGTAAATACACCAGCCCTGAAGATCTGGGGTAAATACAGCAGCCCTGAGAATCTGGGGGCAAATACACCAGCCCTGATGACCTGGGGGTAAATACACCAGCCCTGATGATCTGGGGTGAATACACCAGCCCTGATGATTTGGGGTAAATACTCCAGCCATGCCAGTTTGGGGGCAAATACTCCAGCCCTGATGATTTGGGGTAAATACTCCAGCCCTGATGATCTGTGGGGAAATACTCCAGCCCTGATGAACTGTGGGGAAATACTCCAGCCCGGATGATCTGGGGTAAATACTCCAACCCTGATGATCTGGGGTAAATACCCCAACCCTGATGATCTGGGGTAAATACTCCAGCCCTGATGATTTGGGGTAAATACATCTGCTCTGATGATCTGGGGTAAATACACCAGCCCTGATGATTTGGGGTAAATACTCCAGCCCTGATGATCTGTTGTGAATACACCAGCCCTGTAGATCTGTGGGGAAATACTCCAACCCAGATGATCTGGGGTAAATACTCCAACACTGATGATCTGGGGTAAATACTCCAGCCCTGATGATTTGGGGTAAATACATCTGCCCTGATGATCGTGGGTAAATACATCAGCCCTGATGATTGGGGGTAAATACTCCAGCTCTGATGATCTGTGGGGAAATACTCCAGCCCGGATGTTCTGGGGTAAATACTCCAGCCCTGATGATTTGGGGTAAATACATCTGCCCTGATGATCTGTGGGGAAATACTCCAGCCCTGATGATCTGGGGTAAATACTCCAGCCCTGATGATCTGGGGTAAATACACCAGCCCTGATGATTTGGGGTAAATACTCCAGCCCTGATGATCTTGGGGTAAATACACCAGCCCTGAAGATTTGGGGTAAATACACCAGCCCTGAAGATCTGGGGTAAATACACCTGCCCTGAAGAACTGGGGTAAATAGAGCAGCCCTGAGAATCTGGGGGTAAATACACCAGCCCTGATGATCTGGGGTAAATACAGCAGCCCTGCGAATCTGGGGGTAA
Organism: Heterodontus francisci; assembly: GCF_036365525.1. Taxonomy (NCBI): domain Eukaryota; kingdom Metazoa; phylum Chordata; class Chondrichthyes; order Heterodontiformes; family Heterodontidae; genus Heterodontus; species Heterodontus francisci. Next base: position 21,079,212 of record NC_090395.1, read on the forward strand.
ATACACCAGCCCTGAATATCTGGGGGTAAATACACCAGCCCTGATGATCTGGGGATAAATACACCAGCCCTGATGATCTTGGGGTAAATACACCAGCCCTGAAGATCTGGGGTAAATACACCAGCACTGAAGATCTGGGGTAAATACAGCAGCCCTGAGAATCTGGGGGTAAATACACCAGCCCTGATGACCTGGAGGTAAATACACCAGCCCTGATGATCTGGGGTGAATACACAAGCCCTGATGATTTGGGGTAAATACTAAAGCCATGACAGTTTGGGGGCAAATACTCCAGCCCTGATGATTTGGGGTAAATACTCCAGCCCTGATGATCTGTGGGGAAATACTCCAGCCCTGATGATCTGTGGGGAAATACTCCAGCCCGGATGATCTAGGGTAAATACTCCAACCCTGATGATCTGGGGTAAATACTCCAGCCCTGATGATTTGGGGTAAATACATCTGCCCTGATGATCTGGGGTAAATACATCAGCCCTGATGATTGGGGGTAAATACTCCAGCCCTGATGATCGGTGGGGAAATACTCCAGCCCGGATGATCTGGGGTAAATACTCCAGCCCTGATGATTTGGGGTAAATACATCTGCCCTGATGATCTGTGGGGAAATACTCCAGCCCTGATGATCTGGGGTAAATACTCCAGCCCTGATGATCTGGGGTAAATACACCAGCCCTGATGATTTGGGGTAAATATTCCAGCCCTGATGATCTGTGGGGAAATACTCCAGCCCTGATGATCTGTGGGGAAAAACTCGAGCCCGGATGATCTGGGGTAAATACACCAGCCCTGATGATTTGGGGTAAATACTCCAGCCCTGATGATCTGTGGGGAAATACTCCAGCCCTGATGATCTGTGGGGAAATACTCCAGCCCGGATGATATAGGGTAAATACTCCAACCCTGATGATCTGGGGTAAATACTCCAGCCCTGATGATTGGGGGTAAATACTCCAGCCCTGATGATCTGTGGGGAAATACTCCAGCCCGGATGATCTGGGGTAAATACTCCAGCCCTGATGATCTGGGGTAAATACATCAGTCCTGATGATTTGGGGTGAATACTGCAGCCCGGAAGATCTGGGGGTAAAAATACCAGCCCTGATGATCTGGGGGTAAATACTCCAGCCCTGATGATCTGGGGTAATTGCATCAGCCCTGATGATCTGTGGGTAAAAACACCAGCCCTGATGATTTGGGGTAACTACACCAGCCCTGAGAATCTAGGTGTAAATGCACCAGCCCTGATGGTCTTGGGGTAAATACATTAGACGTGAAGATTTATCGTAAATACACTAGCCCTGATGATCTTGGGGTAAATACACCAGACCTGAAGATTTGGGGTAAATACACCAGCCCTGAAGATCTGGGGTAAATACACCAGCCCTGAAGAACTGGGGTAAATAGAGCAGCCCTGAGAATCTGGGGGTAAATACACCAGCCCTGATGATCTGGGGTAAATACAGCAGCCCTGAGAATCTAGGGGTAAATGCACCAGCCCTGTTGGTCTTGGGGTAAATACATTAGACGTGATGATTTATCGTAAATACACTAGCCCTGATGATCTTGGGGTAAATACACCAGCCCTGAAGATTTGGGGTAAATACACCAGCCCTGAAGATCTGGGGTGAATACACAAGCCCTGATGATTTGGGGTAAATACTAAAGCCATGACAGTTTGGGGGCAAATACTCCAGCCCTGATGATTTGGGGTAAATACTCCAGCCCTGATGATCTGTGGGGAAATACTCCAGCCCTGATGATCTGTGGGGAAATACTCCAGCCCGGATGATCTAGGGTAAATACTCCAACCCTGATGATCTGGGGTAAATACTCCAGCCCTGATGATTTGGGGTAAATACATCTGCCCTGATGATCTGGGGTAAATACATCAGCCCTGATGATTGGGGGTAAATACTCCAGCCCTGATGATCGGTGGGGAAATACTCCAGCCCGGATGATCTGGGGTAAATACTCCAGCCCTGATGATTTGGGGTAAATACATCTGCCCTGATGATCTGTGGGGAAATACTCCAGCCCTGATGATCTGGGGTAAATACTCCAGCCCTGATGATCTGGGGTAAATACACCAGCCCTGATGATTTGGGGTAAATATTCCAGCCCTGATGATCTGTGGGGAAATACTCCAGCCCTGATGATCTGTGGGGAAAAACTCGAGCCCGGATGATCTGGGGTAAATACACCAGCCCTGATGATTTGGGGTAAATACTCCAGCCCTGATGATCTGTGGGGAAATACTCCAGCCCTGATGATCTGTGGGGAAATACTCCAGCCCGGATGATATAGGGTAAATACTCCAACCCTGATGATCTGGGGTAAATACTCCAGCCCTGATGATTTGGGGTAAATACATCTGCCCTGATGATCTGGGGTAAATACATCAGCCCTGATGATTGGGGGTAAATACTCCAGCCCTGATGATCTGTGGGGAAATACTCCAGCCCGGATGATCTGGGGTAAATACTCCAGCCCTGATGATCTGGGGTAAATACATCAGTCCTGATGATTTGGGGTGAATACTGCAGCCCGGAAGATCTGGGGGTAAAAATACCAGCCCTGATGATCTGGGGGTAAATACTCCAGCCCTGATGATCTGGGGTAATTGCATCAGCCCTGATGATCTGTGGGTAAAAACACCAGCCCTGATGATTTGGGGTAACTACACCAGCCCTGAGAATCTAGGTGTAAATGCACCAGCCCTGATGGTCTTGGGGTAAATACATTAGACGTGAAGATTTATCGTAAATACACTAGCCCTGATGATCTTGGGGTAAATACACCAGACCTGAAGATTTGGGGTAAATACACCAGCCCTGAAGATCTGGGGTAAATACACCAGCCCTGAAGAACTGGGGTAAATAGAGCAGCCCTGAGAATCTGGGGGTAAATACACCAGCCCTGATGATCTGGGGTAAATACAGCAGCCCTGAGAATCTAGGGGTAAATGCACCAGCCCTGTTGGTCTTGGGGTAAATACATTAGACGTGATGATTTATCGTAAATACACTAGCCCTGATGATCTTGGGGTAAATACACCAGCCCTGAAGATTTGGGGTAAATACACCAGCCCTGAAGATCTGGGGTAAATACACCAGCCCTGAAGAACTGGAGTAAATAGAGCAGACCTGTGAATCTGGGGGTAAATACACCAGCCCTGAATATCTGGGGGTAAATACACCAGCCCTGATGATCTGGGGATAAATACACCAGCCCTGATGATCTTGGGGTAAATACACTAGCCCTGAAGATTTGGGGTAAATACACCAGCCCTGAAGATCGGGGGTAAATACACCAGCCCTGAAGATCTGGGGTAAATACAGCAGCCCTGAGAATCTGGGGGCAAATACACCAGCCCTGATGACCTGGGGGTAAATACACCAGCCCTGATGATCTGGGGTGAATACACCAGCCCTGATGATTTGGGGTAAATACTCCAGCCATGCCAGTTTGGGGGCAAATACTCCAGCCCTGATGATTTGGGGTAAATACTCCAGCCCTGATGATCTGTGGGGAAATACTCCAGCCCTGATGAACTGTGGGGAAATACTCCAGCCCGGATGATCTGGGGTAAATACTCCAACCCTGATGATCTGGGGTAAATACCCCAACCCTGATGATCTGGGGTAAATACTCCAGCCCTGATGATTTGGGGTAAATACATCTGCTCTGATGATCTGGGGTAAATACACCAGCCCTGATGATTTGGGGTAAATACTCCAGCCCTGATGATCTGTTGGGAATACACCAGCCCTGTAGATCTGTGGGGAAATACTCCAACCCAGATGATCTGGGGTAAATACTCCAACACTGATGATCTGGGGTAAATACTCCAGCCCTGATGATTTGGGGTAAATACATCTGCCCTGATGATCTGGGGTAAATACATCAGCCCTGATGATTGGGGGTAAATACTCCAGCTCTGATGATCTGTGGGGAAATACTCCAGCCCGGATGTTCTGGGGTAAATACTCCAGCCCTGATGATTTGGGGTAAATACATCTGCCCTGATGATCTGTGGGGAAATACTCCAGCCCTGATGATCTGGGGTAAATACTCCAGCCCTGATGATCTGGGGTAAATACACCAGCCCTGATGATTTGGGGTAAATACTCCAGCCCTGATGATCTGTGGGGAAATACTCCAGCCCTGATGATCTGTGGGGAAAAACTCGAGCCCGGATGATCTGGGGTAAATACACCAGCCCTGATGATTTGGGGTAAATACTCCAGCCCTGATGATCTGTGGGGAAATACTCCAGCCCTGATGATCTGTGGGGAAATACTCCAGCCCGGATGATATAGGGTAAATACTCCAACCCTGATGATCTGGGGTAAATACTCCAGCCCTGATGATTTGGGGTAAATACATCTGCCCTGATGATCTGGGGTAAATACATCAGCCCTGATGATTGGGGGTAAATACTCCAGCCCTGATGATCTGTGGGGAAATACTCCAGCCCGGATGATCTGGGGTAAATACTCCAGCCCTGATGATCTGGGGTAAATACATCAGTCCTGATGATCTGGGGGTAAATACTCCAGCCCTGATGATCTGGGGTAATTGCATCAGCCCTGATGATCTGTGGGTAAAAACACCAGCCCTGATGATTTGGGGTAACTACACCAGCCCTGAGAATCTAGGTGTAAATGCACCAGCCCTGATGGTCTTGGGGTAAATACATTAGACGTGAAGATTTATCGTAAATACAGTAGCCTTGATGATCTTGGGGTAAATACACCAGCCCTGATGATCTGGGGTAAATACATCAGTCCTGATGATCTATGGGCAAATACACCAGCCCCGATGATTTGGGGTAACTACACCAGCCGTGAGAATCTAGGGGTAAATGCACCAGCCCTGATGGTCTTTGGGTAAATACATTAGACGTGAAGATTTATCGTAAATACACTAGCCCTGATGATCTTGGGGTAAATACACCAGCCCTGAAGATTTGGGGTAAATACACCAGCCCTGAAGATCTGGGGTAAATACACCTGCCCTGAAGAACTGGGGTAAATAGAGCAGCCCTGAGAATCTGGGGGTAAATACACCAGCCCTGATGATCTGGGGTAAATACAGCAGCCCTGCGAATCTGGGGGTAAATACACCAGCCCTGAATATCTGGGGGTAAATACACCAGCCCTGATGATCTGGGGATAAATACACCAGCCCTGATGATCTTGGGGTAAATACACCAGCCCTGAAGATCTGGGGTAAATACACCAGCACTGAAGATCTGGGGTAAATACAGCAGCCCTGAGAATCTGGGGGTAAATACACCAGCCCTGATGACCTGGAGGTAAATACACCAGCCCTGATGATCTGGGGTGAATACACAAGCCCTGATGATTTGGGGTAAATACTAAAGCCATGACAGTTTGGGGGCAAATACTCCAGCCCTGATGATTTGGGGTAAATACTCCAGCCCTGATGATCTGTGGGGAAATACTCCAGCCCTGATGATCTGTGGGGAAATACTCCAGCCCGGATGATCTAGGGTAAATACTCCAACCCTGATGATCTGGGGTAAATACTCCAGCCCTGATGATTTGGGGTAAATACATCTGCCCTGATGATCTGGGGTAAATACATCAGCCCTGATGATTGGGGGTAAATACTCCAGCCCTGATGATCGGTGGGGAAATACTCCAGCCCGGATGATCTGGGGTAAATACTCCAGCCCTGATGATTTGGGGTAAATACATCTGCCCTGATGATCTGTGGGGAAATACTCCAGCCCTGATGATCTGGGGTAAATACTCCAGCCCTGATGATCTGGGGTAAATACACCAGCCCTGATGATTTGGGGTAAATATTCCAGCCCTGATGATCTGTGGGGAAATACTCCAGCCCTGATGATCTGTGGGGAAAAACTCGAGCCCGGATGATCTGGGGTAAATACACCAGCCCTGATGATTTGGGGTAAATACTCCAGCCCTGATGATCTGTGGGGAAATACTCCAGCCCTGATGATCTGTGGGGAAATACTCCAGCCCGGATGATATAGGGTAAATACTCCAACCCTGATGATCTGGGGTAAATACTCCAGCCCTGATGATTTGGGGTAAATACATCTGCCCTGATGATCTGGGGTAAATACATCAGCCCTGATGATTGGGGGTAAATACTCCAGCCCTGATGATCTGTGGGGAAATACTCCAGCCCGGATGATCTGGGGTAAATACTCCAGCCCTGATGATCTGGGGTAAATACATCAGTCCTGATGATTTGGGGTGAATACTGCAGCCCGGAAGATCTGGGGGTAAAAATACCAGCCCTGATGATCTGGGGGTAAATACTCCAGCCCTGATGATCTGGGGTAATTGCATCAGCCCTGATGATCTGTGGGTAAAAACACCAGCCCTGGTGATTTGGGGTCACTACACCAGCCCTGAGAATCTAGGTGTAAATACACCAGCCCTGATGATTTGGGGTAAATACTCCAGCCATGCCAGTTTGGGGGCAAATACTCCAGCCCTGATGATTTGGGGTAAATACTCCAGCCCTGATGATCTGTGGGGAAATACTCCAGCCCTGATGAACTGTGGGGAAATACTCCAGCCCGGATGATCTGGGGTAAATACTCCAACCCTGATGATCTGGGGTAAATACTCCAACCCTGATGATCTGGGGTAAATACTCCAGCCCTGATGATTTGGGGTAAATACATCTGCTCTGATGATCTGGGGTAAATACACCAGCCCTGATGATTTGGGGTAAATACTCCAGCCCTGATGATCTGTTGGGAATACACCAGCCCTGTAGATCTGTGGGGAAATACTCCAACCCGGATGATCTGGGGTAAATACTCCAACACTGATGATCTGGGGTAAATACTCCAGCCCTGATGATTTGGGGTAAATACATCTGCCCTGATGATCTGTGGGGAAATACTCCAGCCCTGATGATCTGTGGGGAAATACTCCACCCCTGATGATCTGTGGGGAAATACTCCAGCCCTGATGATCTGTGGGGAAATACTCCAGCCCGGATGATCTGGGGTAAATACTCCAACCCTGATCATCTGGGGTAAATACTCCAGCCCTGATGATTTGGGGTAAATACATCTGCCCTGATGATCTGGGTTCAATACACCAGCCCTGAAGATTTGGGGTAAATGCACCAGCCCTGATGATCTGGGGTAAATACACCAGCCCTGATTATTTGGGGCAAATGCACCAGCCCTGAATATCTGGGGGTAACTACACCAGCCCTGATGATCTCGGGTAAATAAACCAGCCCTGATTATTAGGGGTAAATGCACCAGCCCAGATTGATCTGGGGTAAATACGCCAGCCCTGATGATCTGTGGGTAAATACTACAGCCCTGATGATCTCTGGGTAAATACTCCAACCCTAATGATCTGGGGGTAAATACTCCAGCCCTGATGATTTGGGGGAAATACTCCAGCCCTGATGATCTGTGGGGAAATACTCCAGCACGGATGATCTGGGGTAAATACTCCAGCCCTGATGATCTGGGGTAAATACATTAGTCCTGATGATTTGGGGTAAATACTGCAGCCCGGAAGATCTGGGGGTAAATACTCCAGCCTTGATGATCTGGGGGTAAATACTCCAGACCTGATGATCTGGGGTAATTACATCAGCCGTGATGATCTGTTGGTAAATACACCAGCCCTGATGATTTGGGGTAACTACACCAGCACTGAGAATCTAGGGGTAAATGCACCTGCCCTGATGGTCTTGGGGTAAATACATTAGATGTGAAGATTTATCGTAAATACACTAGCCCTGATGATCTTGGGGTAAATACACCAGCCCTGAAGATTTGGGGTAAATACACCAGCCCTGAAGATCTGGGGTAAATACACCAGCACTGAAGAACTGGAGTAAACAGAGCAGCCCTTAGAATCTGGGGGTAAATACACCAGCCCTGATGATCTGGGGTAAATACAGCAGCCCTGATAATCTGGGGGTAAATACACCAGCCCTGAATATCTGGGGGTAAATACACCAGCCCTGATGATCTGGGGATAAATACACCAGCCCTGATGATCTTGGGGTAAATACACCAGCCCTGATAATTTGGGGTAAATACACCAGCCCTGAAGATCTGGGGTAAATACACCAGCCCTGAAGATCTGGGGTAAATACAGCAGCCCTGAGAATCTGGGGGTAAATACACCAGCCCTGATGATCTGGGGTAAATACACCAGCCCTGATTATTTGGGGTAAATGCACCAGCCCTGAAGATTTGGGGGAAATACACCAGCCCTGATGATCTGGGGTAAATACACCAGCCCTGATTATTTGGGGTAAATGCACCAGCCCAGATTGATCTGGGTGTAAATACGCCAGCCCTGATGATCTGTGGGTAAATACTACAGCCCTGATGATCTCTGGGTAAATACTCCAGCCCTGATGATCTGGGGGTAAATACTCCAGCCCTGATGATTTGGGGGCTATACTCCAGTCCTGATGATCTGGGGGTAAATACTCCAGCCCTGATGATCTGCGGGTAAATACTCCAGCCCTGATGACCTGGGGTAAATACATCAGCCCTGATGATTTGGGGTAAATACTCCAGCCCGGATGATCTGGGGGTAAATACTCCAGCCCTGAAGATCTGGGGAAAATACAGCAGCCCTGAGAATCTGGGGGTAAATACACCAGCCCTGATGACCTGGGGGTAAATACACCTGCCCTGATGATTTGGGGTAAAAACTCCAGCCCTGATGATCTTTGGGTAAATACTCCAGCCATAACAGTTTGGGGGCAAATACTCCAGCCCTGATGAATTGGTGTTAAATATTTCAGCCCTGATGATTTGGGGTAAAAATACCAGCCCTGATGATTTGGGGTAAATACATCAGCCCTGATGATCTGTGGGGAAATACTCCAGCACGGAAGATCTGGGATAAATACTCCAGCCCTGATGATCTGTGGGGAAACACTCCAGCACGGATGATCTGGGGTAAATACTCCAGCCCTGATGATCTGTGGGGAAATACACCAGCACGGATGATCTGGGGTAAATACTCCAGCCCTGATGATCTGGGGTAAATACATCAGCCCTGATGATCTTGGGGAAAATACACCAGCACTGAAGATTTGGGGTAAATACACCAGCCCTGAAGATCTGGGGTAAATACACCAGTCCTGAAGATCTGGGGTAAATACAGAAGCCCTGAGAATCTGGGGGTAAATACTCCAGCCCTGATGACCTGGGGGTAAATACACCAGCCCTGATGATCTGGGGTGAATACACCAGCCCTGATGATTTGGGGTAAATACACAAGCCATGACAGTTTGGGGGCAAATACTCCAGCCCTGATGATTTGGGGTAAATACAACAGCCCTGATGATTTGGGGTAAATACACCAGCCCTGATTATCTGTGGGGAAATACTCCAGCCCAGATTATCTGTGGAGAAATACTCCAACCCTGATGATCTGGGGTAAATACTCCAGCCCTGATGATTTGGGGTAAATACATCTGCCCTGATGATCTGGGGTAAATACACCAGCCCTGAAGATTTGGGGTAAATACACCAGCCCTGATGATCTGGGGTAAATACACCAGCCCTTATTATTTGGGGTAAATGCACCAGCCCTGAAGATTTGGGGTAAATACACCAGCCCTGATGATCTGGGGTAAATACACCAGCCCTAATTATTTGGGGTAAATGCACCAGCCCAGATTGATCTGGGGTAAATATGCCAGCCCTGATGATCTGTGGGTAAATACTACAACCCTGTTGATCTGGGGGTAAATACTCCAGCCCTGATGATTTGGGGGAAATACTCCAGCCCGGATGATCTGTGGCTAAATACTCCAGCCCTGATGATCTGGGGGTAAATACTCCAGCCCTGATGATCTGGGATAAATACAGCAGCCCTGAGAATCTGGGGGTAAATACACCAGCCCTGAATATCTGGGGGTAAATACACCAGCCCTGATGATCTGGGGATAAATACACCAGCCCTGAAGATCTGGGGTAAATACAGCAGCCCTGAGAATCTGGGCGTAAATACACCAGCCCAGATGACCTGGGGGTAAATACAGCAGCCCTGACGATCTGGGGTAAATACACGAGCCCGGATGATTTGGGGTAAATACTCCAGCCATGACAGTTTGGGGACAAATACTCCAGCCCTGATGATTTGGAGTAAATACAACAGCCCTGATGATTTGGGATAAATACTCGAGCCCGGATGATTTGGGGTAAATACATCTGCCCTGATGACCTGGGGTAAATACACCAGCCATGAAGATTTGGGGTAAATACACCAGCCCTGAAGATCTGGGGTAAATACAGCAGCCCTGAAGATCTGGGGTAAATACAGCAGCCCTGGGAATCTGGGCGTAAATACACCAGCCCAGATGACCTGGGTGTAAATACACCAGCCCTGATGATCTGGGGTAAATACACCAGCCCGGATGATTTGGGGTAAATACTCCAGCCATGACAGTTTGGGGGCAAATACTCCAGCCCTGATGATTTGGAGTAAATACAACAGCACTGATGATTTGGGATAAATACTCCAGCCCTGATGATTTGGGGTAAAGACATCTGCCCTGATGACCTGGGGTAAATACACCAGCCCTGATGATTTGGGGTAAATACTCCAGCCCTGATGATCTGTGGGGAAATACTCCAGCCCTGATGATCTGTGGGGAAATACTCCAGCCCGGATGATCTGGGGTAAATACTCCAACCCTGATGATCTGGGGTAAATACTCCAGCCCTGATGATTTGGGGTAAATACATCTGCCCTGATGATCTGGGGTAAATACACCAGCCCTGACGATTTGGGGTAAATACATCAGCCCTGATGATCTGGGGTAAATACACCAGCACTGATTATTTGGGGTAAATGCACCAGCCCTGAAGATTTGGGGTAAATACACCAGCCCTGATGATCTGGGGTAAATACACCAGCCCTGATTATTTGGGGTAAATGCACCAGCCCAGATTGATCTGGGTGTAAATACGCCAGCCCTGATGATCTGTGGGTAAATACTACAGCCCTGATGATCTCTGGGTAAATACTCCAGCCCTGATGATCTGGGGGCAAATGCTCCAGCCCTGATGATTTGGCGGAAACACTCCAGTCCGGATGATCTGGGGGTAACTACTCCAGCCCTGATGATCTGGGGGTAAATACTCCAGCCCTGATGATCTGGGGTAAATACATCAGCCCTGATGATTTGGGGTAAATACTCCAGCCCGGATGATCTGGGGGTAAATACTCAAGCCCTGATGATCTGTGGGTAAATACTCCAGCCCTGAAGATCTGGGGTAGATACAGCAGCCCTGATAATCTGGGGGTAAATACACCAGCCCTGATGACCTGGGGGTAAATACACCAGCCCTGATGAACTGGGGTAAATACACCAGGCCTGATGATTTGGGGTAAAAACTCCAGCCCTGATGATCTTTGGGTAAATACTCCAGCCATGACAGTTTGTGGGCAAATACTCCAGCCCTGATGAAGTGGGGGTAAATATTCCAGCCCTGATGATTTGGGGTAAAAATACCAGCCCTGATGATTTGGGGTAAATACATCAGCCCTGATGATCTGTGGGGAAATACTCCAGCCCGGACGATCTGGGGTAAATACTCCAACCCTGATGATCTACGGGGAAATACTGCAGCCCTGATGCTCTGTGGCGAAATACTCCAGCACGGATGATCTGGGGTAAATACTCCAGCCCTGATGATCTGGGGTAAATACATCAGTCCTGATGATTTGGGGTAAATACTCCAGCCCTGATGATTTGGGGTAAATACATCTGCCCTGATGATCTGTGGGTAAATACACCAGCCCTGATGATTTGGGGTAAATATTCCAGCCCTGATGATCTGTGGGGAAATACTCCAGCCCTGATGATCTGTGGGGAAATACTCCAGCCCGGATGAACTGGGGTAAATACTCCAAAACTGATGATCTGGGGTAAATACTCCAGCCCTGATGATTTGGGGTAAATACATCTGCCCTGATGATTTGGGGTAAATACACCAGCCCTGATGATCTGGGGTAAATACACCAGCCCTAATTATTTGGGGTAAATGCACCAGCCCTGATGATCTGTGCGTAAATACTACAGCCCTGATGATCTCTGGGTAAATACTCCAACCCTGATGATCTGGGGTAAATACACCAGCACTGATTATTTGGGGTAAATGCACCAGCCCTGAAGATTTGGGGTAAATACACCAGCCCTGATGATCTGGGGTAAATACACCAGCCCTGATTATTTGGGGTAAATGCACCAGCCCAGATTGATCTGGGTGTAAATACGCCAGCCCTGATGATCTGTGGGTAAATACTACAGCCCTGATGATCTCTGGGTAAATACTCCAGCCCTGATGATCTGGGGGCAAATGCTCCAGCCCTGATGATTTGGCGGAAACACTCCAGTCCGGATGATCTGGGGGTAAATACTCCAGCCCTGATGATCTGGGGGTAAATACTCCAGCCCTGATGATCTGGGGTAAATACATCAGCCCTGATGATTTGGGGTAAATACTCCAGCCCGGATGATCTGGGGGTAAATACTCCAGCCCTGATGATCTGTGGGTAAATACTCCAGCCCTGAAGATCTGGGGTAGATACAGCAGCCCTGATAATCTGGGGGTAAATACACCAGCCCTGATGACCTGGGGGTAAATACACCAGCCCTGATGATCTGGGTTAAATACACCAGGCCTGATGATTTGGGCTAAAAACTCCAGCCCTGATGATCTTTGGGTAAATACTCCAGCCATGACAGTTTGTGGGCAAATACTCCAGCCCTGATGAAGTGGGGGTAAATATTCCAGCCCTGATGATTTGGGGTAAAAATACCAGCCCTGATGATTTGGGGTAAATACATCAGCCCTGATGATCTGTGGGGAAATACTCCAGCCCGGACGATCTGGGGTAAATACTCCAACCCTGATGATCTACGGGGAAATACTGCAGCCCTGATGCTCTGTGGCGAAATACTCCAGCACGGATGATCTGGGGTAAATACTCCAGCCCTGATGATCTGGGGTAAATACATCAGTCCTGATGATTTGGGGTAAATACTCCAGCCCTGATGATTTGGGGTAAATACATCTGCCCTGATGATCTGGGGTAAATACACCAGCCCTGATGATTTGGGGTAAATATTCCAGCCCTGATGATCTGTGGGGAAATACTCCAGCCCTGATGATCTGTGGGGAAATACTCCAGCCCGGATGAACTGGGGTAAATACTCCAAAACTGATGATCTGGGGTAAATACTCCAGCCCTGATGATTTGGGGTAAATACATCTGCCCTGATGATTTGGGGTAAATACACCAGCCCTGATGATCTGGGGTAAATACACCAGCCCTAATTATTTGGGGTAAATGCACCAGCCCTGATGATCTGTGGGTAAATACTACAGCCCTGATGATCTCTGGGTAAATACTCCAACCCTGATGATCTGGGGGTAAATACTCCAGCCCTGATGATTTGGGGGAAATACTCCAGCCCTGATGATCTGTGGGGAAATACTCCAGCACGGATGATCTGGGGTAAATACTCCAGCCCTGATGATCTGGAGTAAATACATCAGTCCTGATGATTTGGGGTAAATACTGCAGCCCGGAAGATCTGGGGGTAAATACCCCAGCCTTGATGATCTGGGGGTAAATACTCCAGCCCTGATGATCTGGGGTAAATACATCAGCCCTGATGATCTGTGGGTAAATACACCAGCCCTGATGATTTGGGGTAACTACACCAGCCCTGAGAATCTAGGGGTAATTGCACCAGCCCTGATGGTCTTGGGGTAAATACATTAGACGTGAAGATTTATCGTAAATACACTAGCCCTGATGATCTTGGGGTAAATACACCAGCCCTGAAGATTTGGGGTAAATACAACAGCCCTGAAGATCTGGGGTAAATACACCAGCCCTGAAGAACTGGGGTAAATAGAGCAGCCTTGAGAATCTGGGGGTAAATACACCAGCCCTGATGATCTGGGGTAAATACAGCAGCCCTGAGAATCTGGGGGTAAATACTCCAGCCCTGAATATCTGGGGGTAAATACACCAGCCCTGAAGATTTGGGGTAAATACACCAGCCCTGAAGATCTGGGGTAAATACACCAGTCCTGATGACCTGGGGTAAATACACCAGCCCTGATGATCTGGGGTGAATACACCAGCCCTGATGATTTGGGGTAAATACTCCCGCCATGACAGTTTGGGGGCAAATACTCCAGCCCTGATGATTTGGGGTAAATACAACAGCCCTGATGATTTGTGGTAAATACTCCAGCCCTGATGATCTGTTGGGAAATACTCCAGCCCTGATGATCTGTCGGGAAATACTCCAACCCTGATGATCTGGGGTAAATACATCTGCCCTGATGATCTGGGGTAAATACACGAGCCATGATGATTTGGGGTAAATACTCCAGCCCTGATGATCTGTGGGGAAATACTAGAGCTCTGATGATCTGTGGGGAAATACTCCAGCCCGGATGATCTGGGGTAAATACTCCAACCCTGATGATCTGGGGTAAATACTCCAGCCCTGATGATTTGGGGTAAATACATCTGCCCTGATGATCTGGGGTAAATACACCAGCCCTGAAGATTTGGTGTAAATACACCAGCCCTGATGATCTGGGGTAAATACACCAGTCCTGATTATTTGGTGTAAATTCACCAGCCCTGAAGATTTGGGGTAAATACACCAGCCCTGATGATCTGGGGATAAATACACCAGCCCTGATGATCTTGGGGTAAATACACCAGCCCTAAAGATTTGGGGTAAATACACCAGCCCTGAAGATGTGGGGTAAATACACCAGCCCTGAAGATCTGGGGTAAAAATAGCAGCCCTGATGATTTGGGGTAAATACATCAGCCCTGATGATCTGTGGGGAAATACTCCAGCCAGGAAGATCTGGGGTAAATACAGCAGCCCTGAGAATCTGGGGGTAAATACTCCAGCCCTGATGATCTGGGTTAAATACATCAGCCCTGATGATTTGGGGTAAACACACCAGCCCTGATAACCTGGGGGTAAACACACCTGCCCTGATGATTTGGGGTAAATACAACAGCCCTGATGATTTGGGATAAATACTCCAGCCCTGATGATCTGTGGGGAAATACTCCAGCCCTGATGATCTGTGGGGAAATACTCCAGCCCAGATGATCTGGGGTAAATACTCCAACCCTGATGATCTGGGGTAAATACTCCAGCCCTGATGATTTGGGATAAATACATCTGCCCTGATGACCTGGGGTAAATACACCAGCCCTGGTGATTTGGGGTAAATACTCCAGCCCTGCTGATCTGTGGGGAAATACTCCAGCCCTGATGATCTGTGGGGAAATACTCCAGCCCGGATGATCTGGGGTAAATACTCCAACCCTGATGATCTGGGGTAAATACTCCAGCCCTGAGGATTTGGGGTAAATACATCTGCCCTGATGATCTGGGGTAACTACACCAGCCCTGAAGATTTGGGGTAAATACAGCAGCCGTGATGATCTGGGGTAAATACACCAGCCCTGATTATTTGGGGTAAATGCACTAGCCCTGAAGATTTTGGGGTAAATCCACCAGCCCTGATGATCTGGGGTAAATACACCAGCCCTGATGATCTCTGGGTAAATACTCCAGCCCTTATGATCTGGGGGTAAATGCTCCAGCCCTCATGATTTGGGGGAAATACTCCAGTCCGGATGATCTGGGGGTAAATACTCCAGCCCTGATGATCTGGGTGTAAATACTCCAGCCCTGATGGTCTGGGTTAAATACATCAGCCCTGATGATTTGGGGTAAATACTCCAGCCCTGAAGATCTGGGGTAAATACAGCAGCCCTGAGAATCTGGGGGTAAATACACCAGCCCTGATGATCTGGGTTAAATACATCAGCACTGATGATTTGGGGTAAATACTCCAGCCCGGATGATCTGGGGGTAAATAGTCCAGCCCTGATGATCTGGGGGTAAATACACCAGCCCTGAAGATCTGGGGTAAATACAGCAGCCCTGAGAATCTGGGGGTAAATACACCAGCCCTGATGATTTGGGGTAAAAACTCCAGCCCTGATGATCTTTGGGTAAATACTCCAGCCATGACAGTTTGGGGGCAAATACTCCTGCCCTGATGATTTGGGGGTAAATATTCCAGCCCTGATGATTTGGGGTAAAAATACCAGCCCTGATGATTTGGGGTAAAAACATCAGCCCTGATGATCTGTGGGGAAATACTCCAGCCCGGAAGATCTGGGGTAAATACTCCAGCCCTGATGATCTGGGGTAAATACATCAGCCCTGATGATCTGTGGGTAAATACACCAGCCCTGATGATTTGGGGTAAATACATCAGCCCTGATGATCTGGGGTAAATACACCAGTCCTGATGATATGGGGTAAATACTACAGCACGAATGATTTGGTGTAAATATATCAGTCGTCATGATTTGGGCTAAATACTCCAGACCGGAAGATCTGGGGGTAAATACTGCAGCCTTGATGATCTGGGGGTAAATACTCCAGCCCTGATGATCTGGGGTAAATGCATCAGCCATGATGATCTGGGGTAAATACACCAGCCCTGATGAGTTGGGGTAAATACTCCAGCCCTGAATATCTGGGGGTAAATACACCAGCCCTGAAGATTTGGGGTAAATACACCAGCCCTGAAGATCTGGGGTAAATACACCAGTCCTGATGACCTGGGGTAAATACACCAGCCCTGATGATCTGGGGTGAATACACCAGCCCTGATGATTTGGGGTAAATACTCCCGCCATGACAGTTTGGGGGCAAATACTCCAGCCCTGATGATTTGGGGTAAATACAACAGCCCTGATGATTTGTGGTAAATACTCCAGCCCTGATGATCTGTTGGGAAATACTCCAGCCCTGATGATCTGTCGGGAAATACTCCAACCCTGATGATCTGGGGTAAATACATCTGCCCTGATGATCTGGGGTAAATACACGAGCCATGATGATTTGGGGTAAATACTCCAGCCCTGATGATCTGTGGGGAAATACTAGAGCTCTGATGATCTGTGGGGAAATACTCCAGCCCGGATGATCTGGGGTAAATACTCCAACCCTGATGATCTGGGGTAAATACTCCAGCCCTGATGATTTGGGGTAAATACATCTGCCCTGATGATCTGGGGTAAATACACCAGCCCTGAAGATTTGGTGTAAATACACCAGCCCTGATGATCTGGGGTAAATACACCAGTCCTGATTATTTGGTGTAAATTCACCACCCCTGAAGATTTGGGGTAAATACACCAGCCCTGATGATCTGGGGATAAATACACCAGCCCTGATGATCTTGGGGTAAATACACCAGCCCTAAAGATTTGGGGTAAATACACCAGCCCTGAAGATGTGGGGTAAATACACCAGCCCTGAAGATCTGGGGTAAAAATAGCAGCCCTGATGATTTGGGGTAAATACATCAGCCCTGATGATCTGTGGGGAAATACTCCAGCCAGGAAGATCTGGGGTAAATACAGCAGCCCTGAGAATCTGGGGGTAAATACTCCAGCCCTGATGATCTGGGTTAAATACATCAGCCCTGATGATTTAGGGTAAACACACCAGCCCTGATAACCTGGGGGTAAACACACCTGCCCTGATGATTTGGGGTAAATACAACAGCCCTGATGATTTGGGATAAATACTCCAGCCCTGATGATCTGTGGGGAAATACTCCAGCCCTGATGATCTGTGGGGAAATACTCCAGCCCGGATGATCTGGGGTAAATACTCCAACCCTGATGATCTGGGGTAAATACTCCAGCCCTGATGATTTGGGATAAATACATCTGCCCTGATGACCTGGGGTAAATACACCAGCCCTGGTGATTTGGGGTAAATACTCCAGCCCTGCTGATCTGTGGGGAAATACTCCAGCCCTGATGATCTGTGGGGAAATACTCCAGCCCGGATGATCTGGGGTAAATACTCCAACCCTGATGATCTGGGGTAAATACTACAGCCCTGAGGATTTGGGGTAAATACATCTGCCCTGATGATCTGGGGTAACTACACCAGCCCTGAAGATTTGGGGTAAATACAGCAGCCGTGATGATCTGGGGTAAATACACCAGCCCTGATTATTTGGGGTAAATGCACTAGCCCTGAAGATTTGGGGTAAATCCACCAGCCCTGATGATCTGGGGTAAATACACCAGCCCTGATGATCTCTGGGTAAATACTCCAGCCCTTATGATCTGGGGGTAAATGCTCCAGCCCTGATGATTTGGGGGAAATACTCCAGTCCGGATGATCTGGGGGTAAATACTCCAGCCCTGATGATCTGGGGGTAAATACTCCAGCCCTGATGGTCTGGGTTAAATACATCAGCCCTGATGATTTGGGGTAAATACTCCAGCCCTGAAGATCTGGGGTAAATACAGCAGCCCTGAGAATCTGGGGGTAAATACTCCAGCCCTGATGATCTGGGTTAAATACATCAGCCCTGATGATTTGGGGTAAATACTCCAGCCCGGATGATCTGGGGGTAAATAGTCCAGCCCTGATGATCTGGGGGTAAATACACCAGCCCTGAAGATCTGGGGTAAATACAGCAGCCCTGAGAATCTGGGGGTAAATACACCAGCCCTGATGATTTGGGGTAAAAACTCCAGCCCTGATGATCTTTGGGTAAATACTCCAGCCATGACAGTTTGGGGGCAAATACTCCTGCCCTGATGATTTGGGGGTAAATATTCCAGCCCTGATGATTTGGGGTAAAAATACCAGCCCTGATGATTTGGGGTAAAAACATCAGCCCTGATGATCTGTGGGGAAATACTCCAGCCCGGAAGATCTGGCGTAAATACTCCAGCCCTGATGATCTGGGGTAAATACATCAGCCCTGATGATCTGTGGGTAAATACACCAGCCCTGATGATTTGGGGTAAATACATCAGCCCTGATGATCTGGGGTAAATACACCAGTCCTGATGATATGGGGTAAATACTACAGCACGAATGATTTGGTGTAAATATATCAGTCGTCATGATTTGGGCTAAATACTCCAGACCGGAAGATCTGGGGGTAAATACTGCAGCCTTGATGATCTGGGGGTAAATACTCCAGCCCTGATGATCTGGGGTAAATGCATCAGCCATGATGATCTGGGGTAAATACACCAGCCCTGATGAGTTGGGGTAAATACTCCAGCCCTGATGATCTGTGGGTAAATACACCAGCCCTGATGATTTGGGGTAACTACACCAGCCCTGAGAATCTGGGGGTAAATGCACCATCCCTGATGATCTTGGGGTAAATACATTAGCCGTGAAGAGTTATCATAAATACACTAGCCCTGATGATCTGGGGTAAATACACCAGCCCTGATGATCTTGGGGTAAAGACACCAGCCCTGAAGATTTGGGGTAAATACACCAGCCCTGAAGATCTGGGGTAAATACACCAGCCCTGAAGAACTGGGGTAAATAGAGCAGCCATGAGAATCTGGGGGTAAATACACCAGCCCTGATGATCTGGGGTAAACACAGCAGCCCTGAGAATCTGGGGGTAAATACACCAGCCCTGAATATCTGGGGTTAAATTCACCAGCCCTGATGATCTGGGGGTAAATACTCCAGCCCTGATGATCTTGGGATAAATACACCAAGCCTGATGATCTTGGGGTAAATACACCTGCCCAGAAGATTTGGGGTAAATACACCAGCCCTGAAGATCTGGGGTAAATACACCAGCCCTGAGAATCTGGGGGTAAATACACCAGCCCTGATGATCTGG
The DNA here is from genome assembly GCF_036365525.1 of Heterodontus francisci. NCBI lineage: Eukaryota > Metazoa > Chordata > Chondrichthyes > Heterodontiformes > Heterodontidae > Heterodontus > Heterodontus francisci. The sequence continues at coordinate 21,099,004 of NC_090395.1, forward strand.
GGGTAAATACATCAGCCCTGATGACCTGGGGGTAAATACTACAGCCCTGATGATCTGGGGGTAAATACTCCAGCCCTGATGATCTGGGGTAAATACATCAGCCCTGATGATTTGGGGGAAACACTCCAGCCCGGATGATCTGGGGGTAAATACTCCAGCCCTGATGATCTGGATGTAAATACTCCAGCCCTGAAGATCTGGGGGAAATACAGCAGCCCTGAGAATCTGGGGGTAAATACACCAGACCTGATGACCTGGGGGTAAATACACCAGCCCTGAAGATCTGGGGTAAATACACCAGCCCTGATGATTTGGGGTAAAAACTCCTGCCCTGATGATCTTTGGGTAAATACTCCAGCCATGACAGTTTGGGGGCAAATACTGCAGCCCTGATGATTTGGGGGTAAATATTCCAGCCCTGATGATTTGGGGGAAAAATACCAGCCCTGATGATTTGGGGTAAATGCACCAGCCCTGAAGATTTGGGGTAAATACACCAGCCCTGATGATCTGGGGTAAATACACCAGCCCTAATTATTTGGGGTAAATGCACCAGCCCAGATTGATCTGGGGTAAATATGCCAGCCCTGATGATCTGTGGGAAATACTCCAGCCCGGATGATCTGTGGCTAAATACTCCAGCCCTGATGATCTGGGGGTAAATACTCCAGCCCTGATGATCTGGGATAAATACAGCAGCCCTGAGAATCTGGGGGTAAATACACCAGCCCTGAATATCTGGGGGTAAATACACCAGCCCTGATGATCTGGGGATAAATACACCAGCCCTGAAGATCTGGGGTAAATACAGCAGCCCTGAGAATCTGGGCGTAAATACACCAGCCCAGATGACCTGGGGGTAAATACACCAGCCCTGACGATCTGGGGTAAATACACGAGCCCGGATGATTTGGGGTAAATACTCCAGCCATGACAGTTTGGGGACAAATACTCCAGCCCTGATGATTTGGAGTAAATACAACAGCCCTGATGATTTGGGATAAATACTCGAGCCCGGATGATTTGGGGTAAATACATCTGCCCTGGTGACCTGGGGTAAATACACCAGCCCTGAAGATTTGGGGTAAATACAGCAGCCCTGGGAATCGGGGCGTAAATACACCAGCCCAGATGACCTGGGGGTAAATACACCAGCCCTGATGATCTGGGGTAAATACACCAGCCCTGATGATTTGGAGTAAATACAACAGCCCTGATGATTTGGGATAAATACTCCAGCCCTGATGATTTGGGGTAAATACATCTGCCCTGATGACCTGGGGTAAATACACCAGCCCTGATGATTTGGGGTAAATACTCCAGCCCTGATGATCTGTGGGGAAATACTCCAGCCCTGATGATCTGTGGGGAAATACACCAGCCCTGACGATTTGGGGTAAATACACCTGCCCTGATGATCTGGGGTAAATACACCAGCACTGATTATTTGGGGTAAATGCACCAGCCCTGAAGATTTGGGGTAAATACACCAGCCCTGATGATCTGGGGTAAATACACCAGCCCTGATTATTTGGGGTAAATGCACCAGCCCAGATTGATCTGGGTGTAAATACGCCAGCCCTGATGATCTGTGGGTAAATACTACAGCCCTGATGATCTCTGGGTAAATACTCCAGCCCTGATGATCTGGGGGCAAATACTCCAGCCCTGATGATTTGGCGGAAACACTCCAGTCCGGATGATCTGGGGGTAACTACTCCAGCCCTGATGATCTGGGGGTAAATACTCCAGCCCTGATGATCTGGGGTAAATACATCAGCCCTGATGATTTGGGGTAAATACTCCAGCCCGGATGATCTGGGGGTAAATACTCCAGCCCTGATGATCTGTGGGTAAATACTCCAGCCCTGAAGATCTGGGGTAAATACAGCAGCCCTGATAATCTGGGGGTAAATACACCAGCCCTGATGACCTGGGGGTAAATACACCAGCCCTGATGATCTGGGGTAAATACACCAGCCCTGATGATTTGGGGTAAAAACTCCAGCCCTGATGATCTTTGGGTAAATACTCCAGCCATGACAGTTTGTGGGCAAATACTCCAGCCCTGATGAAGTGGGGGTAAATATTCCAGCCCTGATGATTTGGGGTAAAAATACCATCCCTGATGATTTGGGGTAAATACATCAGCCCTGATGATCTGTGGGGAAATACTCCAGCCCGGACGATCTGGGGTAAATACTCCAGCACGGATGATCTGGGGTAAATACTCCATCCCTGATGATCTGGGGTAAATACATCAGTCCTGATGATTTGGGGTAAATACTCCAGCCCTGATGATTTGGGGTAAATACTCCAGCCCTGATGATTTGGGGGAAATACTCCAGCCCTGATGATCTGTGGGGAAATACTCCAGCACGGATGATCTGGGGTAAATACTCCAGCTCTGATGATCTGGGGTAAATACATCAGTCCTGATGATTTGGGGTAAATACTGCAGCCCGGAAGATCTGGGGGTAAATACTCCAGCCTTGATGATCTGGGGGTAAATACTCCAGCCCTGATGATCTGGGGTATATACATCAGCCCTGATGATCTGTGGGTAAATACACCAGCCCTGATGATTTGGGGTAACGACACCAGCCCTGAGAATCTAGGGGTAAATGCACCAGCCCTGATGGTCTTGGGGTAAATACATTAGACGTGAAGATTTATCGTAATTACACTAGCCCTGATGATCTTGGGGTAAATACACCAGCCCTGAAGATTTGGGGATATATAAACCAGCCCTGATGATCCTGGGGTAAATGCACCAGCCCTGATGATTTGGGGTTAAATACACCAGCCCTGAAGATCTGGGGTAAATACAGATGCCCTGAGAATCTGGGGGTAAATACACCAGCCCCGATGACCTGGGGGTAAATACACCAGCCCTGATGTTTTGGGGTAAATACTCCAGCCCGGATGATCTGTGGTGAAATACTCCAGCCCTTATGATCTGTGGGGAAATACTCCAGCCCGGATGATCTGGGGTAAATACTCCAACCCTGATGATTTGGGGTAAATACATCTGCCCTGATGATCTGGGGTAAATACACCAGCCCTGATGATTTGGGGTAAATACTCCAGCCCTGATGATCTGTGGGGAAATACTCCAGCCCTGATGATCTGAGGGGAAATACTCCAGTATGGATGATCTGGGGTAAATACTCCAACCCTGATGATCTGGGGTAAATACCCCAGCCCTGATGATTTGGCATAAATACATCTGCCCTGATGATTTGGGGTAAATACACCAGCCCTGAAGATTTGGGGTAAATACAACAGCCCTGATGATCTGGGGTAAATACACCAGCCCTGATTATTTGGGGTAAATGCACCAGCCCTGAAGATTTGGGGTAAATACACCAGCCCTGATGATCTGGGGTAAATACACCAGCCCTGATTATTTGGGGTAAATGCACCAGCCCAGATATATCTGGGGTAAATACGCCAGCCCTGATGATCTGTGGATAAATACTACAGCCCTGATGATCTCTGGGTAAATACTCCAACCCTGATGATCTGGGGGTAAATACACCAGCCCGGATGATCTCAGGTAAATACTCCAACCCTGATGATCTGGGGTAAATACACCAGCCCTGATTATTTGGGGTAAATGCACCAGCCCAGATTGATCTGGGGTAAATACGCCAGCCCTGATGATCTGTGGGTAAATACTACAGCCCTGATGATCTCTGGGTAAATACTCCAACCCTGATGATCTGGGGGTAAATACACCAGCCCGGATGATCTCAGGTAAATACTCCAACCCTGATGATCTGGGGTAAATACTCCAGCCCTGATGATCTGTGGGGAAATCCTCCAGCCCGGATGATCTGGGGTAAATACTCCAGCCCTGATGATCTGTGGTGAAATACTCCAGCCCTGATGATCTGTGGGGAAATACTCCAGCCCGGATGATCTGGGGTAAATACTCCAACCCTGATGATCTGGGGTAAATACACCAGCCCTGATGATTTGGGGTAAATACTCCAGCCCTGATGATCTGTGGGGAAATACTCCAGCCCTGATGATCTGTGGGGAAATACTCCAGCCCGGATGATCTGGGGTAAATACTCCAACCCTGATGATCTGGGGTAAATACTTCAACCCTGATGATATGGGGTAAATACATCAGCCCTGATGATCTGGGGTAAATACACCAGCACAGATGATCTGGGGTAAATACACCAGCCCTGATTATTTGGGGTAAATGCACCACCCCTGAAGATTTGGGGTAAATACACCAGCCCTGATGATCTGGGGTAAATACACCAGCCCTAATTATTTGGGGTAAATGCACCAGCCCAGATTGATCTGGGGTAAATACACCAGCCCTGATGATCTCTGGGTAAATACTCCAACCCTGATGATCTGGGGGTAAATACTCCAGCCCTGATGATCTGGGGGTAAATACTCCAGCCCTGATGATCTGGGGTAAATACAGCAGCCCTGAGAATCTGGGGGTAAATACACCAGCCCTGAATATCTGGGGGTAAATACACCAGCCCTGATGATCTGGGGATAAATACACCAGCCCTGATGATCTTGGGGTAAATACACCAGCCCTGAAGATTTGGGGTAAATACACCAGCCCTGAAGATCTGGGGTAAATACACCAGCCCTGAAGATCTGGGGTAAATACAGATGCCCTGAGAATCTGGGGGTAAATACACCAGCCCTGATGACCTGGGGGTAAATACACCAGCCCTGATGATCTGGGGTAAATACTCCAGCCCTGATGATCTGGGGGTAAATACTCCAGCCCTGATGATCTGGGGTATATACAGCAGCCCTGAGAATCTGGGGGTAAATACACCAGACCTGATGACCTGGGGGTAAATACACCAGCCCTGAAGATCTGGGGTAAATACACCAGCCCTGATGATTTGGGGTAAAAACTCCTGCCCTGATGATCTTTGGGTAAATACTCCAGCCATGACAGTTTGGGGGCAAATACTGCAGCCCTGATGATTTGGGGGTAAATATTCCAGCCCTGATGATTTGGGGGAAAAATACCAGCCCTGATGATTTGGGGTAAATGCACCAGCCCTGAAGATTTGGGGTAAATACACCAGCCCTGATGATCTGGGGTAAATACACCAGCCCTAATTATTTGGGGTAAATGCACCAGCCCAGATTGATCTGGGGTAAATATGCCAGCCCTGATGATCTGTGGGAAATACTCCAGCCCGGATGATCTGTGGCTAAATACTCCAGCCCTGATGATCTGGGGGTAAATACTCCAGCCCTGATGATCTGGGATAAATACAGCAGCCCTGAGAATCTGGGGGTAAATACACCAGCCCTGAATATCTGGGGGTAAATACACCAGCCCTGATGATCTGGGGATAAATACACCAGCCCTGAAGATCTGGGGTAAATACAGCAGCCCTGAGAATCTGGGCGTAAATACACCAGCCCAGATGACCTGGGGGTAAATACACCAGCCCTGACGATCTGGGGTAAATACACGAGCCCGGATGATTTGGGGTAAATACTCCAGCCATGACAGTTTGGGGACAAATACTCCAGCCCTGATGATTTGGAGTAAATACAACAGCCCTGATGATTTGGGATAAATACTCGAGCCCGGATGATTTGGGGTAAATACATCTGCCCTGATGACCTGGGGTAAATACACCAGCCCTGAAGATTTGGGGTAAATACAGCAGCCCTGGGAATCGGGGCGTAAATACACCAGCCCAGATGACCTGGGGGTAAATACACCAGCCCTGATGATCTGGGGTAAATACACCAGCCCTGATGATTTGGAGTAAATACAACAGCCCTGATGATTTGGGATAAATACTCCAGCCCTGATGATTTGGGGTAAATACATCTGCCCTGATGACCTGGGGTAAATACACCAGCCCTGATGATTTGGGGTAAATACTCCAGCCCTGATGATCTGTGGGGAAATACTCCAGCCCTGATGATCTGTGGGGAAATACTCCAGCCCGGATGATCTGGGGTAAATACTCCAACCCTGATGATCTGGGTAAATACTCCAGCCCTGATGATTTGTGGTAAATACATCTGCCCTGATGATCTGGGGTAAATACACCAGCCCTGACGATTTGGGGTAAATACACCTGCCCTGATGATCTGGGGTAAATACACCAGCACTGATTATTTGGGGTAAATGCACCAGCCCTGAAGATTTGGGGTAAATACACCAGCCCTGATGATCTGGGGTAAATACACCAGCCCTGATTATTTGGGGTAAATGCACCAGCCCAGATTGATCTGGGTGTAAATACGCCAGCCCTGATGATCTGTGGGTAAATACTACAGCCCTGATGATCTCTGGGTAAATACTCCAGCCCTGATGATCTGGGGGCAAATACTCCAGCCCTGATGATTTGGCGGAAACACTCCAGTCCGGATGATCTGGGGGTAACTACTCCAGCCCTGATGATCTGGGGGTAAATACTCCAGCCCTGATGATCTGGGGTAAATACATCAGCCCTGATGATTTGGGGTAAATACTCCAGCCCGGATGATCTGGGGGTAAATACTCCAGCCCTGATGATCTGTGGGTAAATACTCCAGCCCTGAAGATCTGGGGTAAATACAGCAGCCCTGATAATCTGGGGGTAAATACACCTGCCCTGATGACCTGGGGCTAAATACACCAGCCCTGATGATCTGGGGTAAATACACCAGCCCTGATGATTTGGGGTAAAAACTCCAGCCCTGATGATCTTTGGGTAAATACTCCAGCCATGACAGTTTGTGGGCAAATACTCCAGCCCTGATGAAGTGGGGGTAAATATTCCAGCCCTGATGATTTGGGGTAAAAATACCATCCCTGATGATTTGGGGTAAATACATCAGCCCTGATGATCTGTGGGGAAATACTCCAGCCCGGACGATCTGGGGTAAATACTCCAGCACGGATGATCTGGGGTAAATACTCCATCCCTGATGATCTGGGGTAAATACATCAGTCCTGATGATTTGGGGTAAATACTCCAGCCCTGATGATTTGGGGTAAATACTCCAGCCCTGATGATTTGGGGGAAATACTCCAGCCCTGATGATCTGTGGGGAAATACTCCAGCACGGATGATCTGGGGTAAATACTCCAGCTCTGATGATCTGGGGTAAATACATCAGTCCTGATGATTTGGGGTAAATACTGCAGCCCGGAAGATCTGGGGGTAAATACTCCAGCCTTGATGATCTGGGGGTAAATACTCCAGCCCTGATGATCTGGGGCATATACATCAGCCCTGATGATCTGTGGGTAAATACACCAGCCCTGATGATTTGGGGTAACGACACCAGCCCTGAGAATCTAGGGGTAAATGCACCAGCCCTGATGGTCTTGGGGTAAATACATTAGACGTGAAGATTTATCGTAATTACACTAGCCCTGATGATCTTGGGGTAAATACACCAGCCCTGAAGATTTGGGGATATATAAACCAGCCCTGATGATCCTGGGGTAAATGCACCAGCCCTGATGATTTGGGGTTAAATACACCAGCCCTGAAGATCTGGGGTAAATACAGATGCCCTGAGAATCTGGGGGTAAATACACCAGCCCCGATGACCTGGGGGTAAATACACCAGCCCTGATGTTTTGGGGTAAATACTCCAGCCCGGATGATCTGTGGTGAAATACTCCAGCCCTGATGATCTGTGGGGAAATACTCCAGCCCGGATGATCTGGGGTAAATACTCCAACCCTGATGATTTGGGGTAAATACATCTGCCCTGATGATCTGGGGTAAATACACCAGCCCTGATGATTTGGGGTAAATACTCCAGCCCTGATGATCTGTGGGGAAATACTCCAGCCCTGATGATCTGAGGGGAAATACTCCAGTATGGATGATCTGGGGTAAATACTCCAACCCTGATGATCTGGGGTAAATACCCCAGCCCTGATGATTTGGCATAAATACATCTGCCCTGATGATTTGGGGTAAATACACCAGCCCTGAAGATTTGGGGTAAATACAACAGCCCTGATGATCTGGGGTAAATACACCAGCCCTGATTATTTGGGGTAAATGCACCAGCCCTGAAGATTTGGGGTAAATACACCAGCCCTGATGATCTGGGGTAAATACACCAGCCCTGATTATTTGGGGTAAATGCACCAGCCCAGATATATCTGGGGTAAATACGCCAGCCCTGATGATCTGTGGATAAATACTACAGCCCTGATGATCTCTGGGTAAATACTCCAACCCTGATGATCTGGGGGTAAATACACCAGCCCGGATGATCTCAGGTAAATACTCCAACCCTGATGATCTGGGGTAAATACACCAGCCCTGATTATTTGGGGTAAATGCACCAGCCCAGATTGATCTGGGGTAAATACGCCAGCCCTGATGATCTGTGGGTAAATACTACAGCCCTGATGATCTCTGGGTAAATACTCCAACCCTGATGATCTGGGGGTAAATACACCAGCCCGGATGATCTCAGGTAAATACTCCAACCCTGATGATCTGGGGTAAATACTCCAGCCCTGATGATCTGTGGGGAAATCCTCCAGCCCGGATGATCTGGGGTAAATACTCCAGCCCTGATGATCTGTGGTGAAATACTCCAGCCCTGATGATCTGTGGGGAAATACTCCAGCCCGGATGATCTGGGGTAAATACTCCAACCCTGATGATCTGGGGTAAATACACCAGCCCTGATGATTTGGGGTAAATACTCCAGCCCTGATGATCTGTGGGGAAATACTCCAGCCCTGATGATCTGTGGGGAAATACTCCAGCCCGGATGATCTGGGGTAAATACTCCAACCCTGATGATCTGGGGTAAATACTTCAACCCTGATGATCTGGGGTAAATACATCAGCCCTGATGATCTGGGGTAAATACACCAGCACAGATGAACTGGGGTAAATACACCAGCCCTGATTATTTGGGGTAAATGCACCACCCCTGAAGATTTGGGGTAAATACACCAGCCCTGATGATCTGGGGTAAATACACCAGCCCTAATTATTTGGGGTAAATGCACCAGCCCAGATTGATCTGGAGTAAATACACCAGCCCTGATGATCTCTGGGTAAATACTCCAACCCTGATGATCTGGGGGTAAATACTCCAGCCCTGATGATCTGGGGGTAAATACTCCAGCCCTGATGATCTGGGGTAAATACAGCAGCCCTGAGAATCTGGGGGTAAATACACCAGCCCTGAATATCTGGGGGTAAATACACCAGCCCTGATGATCTGGGGATAAATTCACCAGCCCTGATGATCTTGGGGTAAATACACCAGCCCTGAAGATTTGGGGTAAATACACCAGCCCTGAAGATCTGGGGTAAATACACCAGCCCTGAAGATCTGGGGTAAATACAGATGCCCTGAGAATCTGGGGGTAAATACACCAGCCCTGATGACCTGGGGGTAAATACACCAGCCCTGATGATCTGGGGTAAATACTCCAGCCCTGATGATCTGGGGGTAAATACTCCAGCCCTGATGATCTGGGGTATATACAGCAGCCCTGAGAATCTGGGGGTAAATACAGCAGCCCTAATGATCTGGGGGTAAATACACCAGCCCTGATGATCTGGGGATAAATACACCAGCCCTGATGATCTTGGGGTAAATACACCAGCCCGGATGATAAGGGGTAAATACATCATCCCTGATGATCTAGGAGTAAATACACCAGCCCTGATGATCTGTGGGTAAATACACCAGCCCTGATGATCCGTGGTAAATACTCCAGCCCTGATGATCTGGGGTAAATACTCCAGCCCTGGTGATCTGTGGGGAAATACACCAGCCCTGATGATCTGTGGGGAAATACACCAGCCCTGATGATCTGTGGGGAAATACACCAGCCCTGATGATCCGGGGTAAATATACCACCCCTGATGATCCGGGGTAAATACACCAGCCCTGATGATCCGGGGTAAACACACCAGCCCTGAAGATCCGGGATAAATACACCTGCCCTGATGATCAGTGCATTAAAACACCAGACCTGACGATCAGTGGATAAAAACAACAGCCCTGATGATCCGGGGTAAATACACCAGCCCTGATGATCCGGGGTAAATACACCAGCCCTGATGATCCGGGGGTAAATACTCCAACCCTGATGATCTGGGGTAAATACTTCAACCCTGATGATCTGGGGTAAATACATCAGCCCTGATGATCTGGGGTAAATACACCAGCACAGATGATCTGGGGTAAATACACCAGCCCTGATTATTTGGGGTAAATGCACCACCCCTGAAGATTTGGGGTAAATACACCAGCCCTGATGATCTGGGGTAAATACACCAGCCCTAATTATTTGGGGTAAATGCACCAGCCCAGATTGATCTGGGGTAAATACACCAGCCCTGATGATCTCTGGGTAAATACTCCAACCCTGATGATCTGGGGGTAAATACTCCAGCCCTGATGATCTGGGGGTAAATACTCCAGCCCTGATGATCTGGGGTAAATACAGCAGCCCTGAGAATCTGGGGGTAAATACACCAGCCCTGAATATCTGGGGGTAAATACACCAGCCCTGATGATCTGGGGATAAATACACCAGCCCTGATGATCTTGGGGTAAATACACCAGCCCTGAAGATTTGGGGTAAATACACCAGCCCTGAAGATCTGGGGTAAATACACCAGCCCTGAAGATCTGGGGTAAATACAGCTGCCCTGAGAATCTGGGGGTAAATACACCAGCCCTGATGACCTGGGGGTAAATACACCAGCCCTGATGATCTGGGGTAAATACTCCAGCCCTGATGATCTGGGGGTAAATACTCCAGCCCTGATGATCTGGGGTAAATACAGCAGCCCTGAGAATCTGGGGGTAAATACACCAGCCCTGAATATCTGGGGGTAAATACACCAGCCCTGATGATCTGGGGATAAATACACCAGCCCTGATGATCTTGGGGTAAATACACCAGCCCGGATGATAAGGGGTAAATACATCATCCCTGATGATCTAGGAGTAAATACACCAGCCCTGATGATCTGTGGGTAAATACACCAGCCCTGATGATCCGTGGTAAATACTCCAGCCCTGATGATCTGGGGTAAATACTCCAGCCCTGATGATCTGTGGGGAAATACACCAGCCCTGATGATCTGTGGGGAAATACACCAGCCCTGATGATCTGTGGGGAAATACACCAGCCCTGATGATCCGGGGTAAATATACCACCCCTGATGATCCGGGGTAAATACACCAGCCCTGATGATCCGGGGTAAACACACCAGCCCTGAAGATCCGGGATAAATACACCTGCCCTGATGATCAGTGCATTAAAACACCAGACCTGACGATCAGTGGATAAAAACAACAGCCCTGATGATCCGGGGTAAATACACCAGCCCTGATGATCCGGGGGTAAATACTCCAGCCCTGATGATCTGGGGGTAAATACTCCAGCCGTGATGATCTTTGGGTAAATACACCAGCCCTGACGATCTGTGGTTAATACACCAGCCCTGATGATCTGGGGTAAATACTCCAGCCCAGATGATCTGGGGGTAAATACACCAGCCCTGATGATCTGGGGGTAAATCACCAGCCCTGATGATCTGGGGGTAAATACTCCAGCCGTGATGATCTGGGTTAAATACTGCAGCCCTGTTTATTTTGGGTAAACACTCCAGCTATGATGATCGAGGGTAAATACACCAGCCCTGATGATCTGGGGGTAAATACTCCAGCCCTGATGGTCTAGGGTAAATACACCAGCCCTGATGATCTGGGGGTAAATCACCAGCCCTGATGATCTGGGGGTAAATACTCCAGACGTGATGATCTGGGGTAAATACTGCAGCCCTGTTTATTTCGGGTAAACACTCCAGCTATGATGATCGAGGGTAAATACACCCGCCCTGATGATCTGGGGGTAAATACTCCAGCCCTGATGGTCTAGGGTAAATACACCAGCCCTGATGATCTGGGGGTAAATACTCCAGCCCTGATGGTCTGGGGTAAATACTGAAGCACTGATTATCTGGGGGAAATACTCCATCCCTGTTGATTTCGGGCAAATACTCCAGTTATGATGAACTGGGGGTAAATACTCCAGCCCTGATGATCTGGGGGTAGAAAGTCCAGCCCTGATGATCTGGGGGTAAATACTCCAGCCCTGATGATCTGGAGGTAAAAGGTCCAGCCCTGATGATCTGGGGGTAAAAAGTCCAGCCCCAATGATTTGGGGGTAAATACTCCAGCCCTGATGGTCTAGGGTAAATACGCCAGCCCTGATGATTTGGGGGTTAAAAGTCCAGCCCTGATGATCTGGGGGTAGAAAGTCCAGCCCTGATGATCTGGGGGTAAATACTCCAAACCTGATGATCAGGGGTAAATACTCCAGCCCTGATGATCTGGGGGTAGAAAGTCCAGCCCTGATGATCTAGGGTAAATACACCAGCCCTGATGATCTGGGGGTAAATACTCCAAACCTGATGATCAGGGGTAAATACTCCAGCCCTGATGCTCTGGGGGTAGAAAGTCCAGCCCTGATGATCAGGGGTAAATACTCCAGCCCTGATGATCTGGGGGTAGAAAGTCCAGCCCTGATGATCAGGGGTAAATACTCCAGCCCTGATGATCTGGGGGTAGAAAGTCCAGCCCTGATGATCTGGGGGTAAATACGCCAGCCCTGATGATCTGGGGGTAAAAAGTCCAGCCCTGATGATCTGGGGGTAAAAAGTCCAGCCCCGATGATTTGGGGGTAAATACTCCAGCCCTGATGATCTAGGGTAAATACACCAGCCCTGATGATCTGGGGGTAAATACTCCAAACCTGATGATCAGGGGTAAATACTCCAGCCCTGATGATCTAGGGTAAATACACCAGCCCTGATGATCTGGGGGTAAATACTCCAAACCTGATGATCTGGGGTAAATACACCAGCCCTGATGATCTGGGGGAAAATGCTCCAGCCCTGATGATCTGGGGGTAAAAAGTCCAGCCTTGATGATCTGGGGGTCAATACTCCAGCCTTGATGATCTGGGGGTAAATACTCCAGCCCTGATCATTTGGGGGTAAATACACCAGCCCTGATCATCTGGTGATAAATACTCTAGCCCTGATGATCTGAGGGTAAATAAACCAGCCCTGATCATCTTGGGGTAAATACTGCAGCCCTGATCATTTGGGGGTAAATACAACTGCCCTGATGATTTGGGGTAAATACACCAGCCCTGATCATCTGGTGATAAATAGTCCAGCCCTGATCATCAGGGGTAAATACTCCAGCCCTGATGATCTGGGGGTAAATACTCCAGCCTTGATGATCTGGGGGTAAATACACCGGCCCTGATCATCTGGGGGTAAATACTCCAGCCCTGATCATTTGGGGGTAAATACAACAGCCCTGATGATTTGGGGTAAATACACCAGCCCTGATCATCTGGGGTAAATACTCCTGCCCTGATCATCTTGTGGTAAGTAATCCAGCCATGATCAACGGGGATAAATACTCCAGCCCTGATGATCTGGGGCTAAATACTCCAGCAGTGATGATCTGAGGGTAAATACTCCCGCCCTGGTCATCTGGGGGTTAATACTCCAGCCCCAATGATCTGGGGTAAATACTCCAGCACTGATGATCTGGGGGTAAATACTCCAGCCCTGATCATTTGGGGGTAAATACTCCAGACCTGATCCTCCGGGGGTAAATACTCCAGCCCTGATGATCTGGAGGTTAATACACGAGCCCCGATGAACAGGGGTAAATACACCAGCCCTGATAATCTGTCGGTAAATGCACTAGCGCTGATGATCTGGGGGTAAATAGACGAGCCCTGATGATCAGTGGGTAAATACTCCAGCCCTGATGATCTGGTGTAAATACTCCAGTCCTGATGATCTGGGGTAAATACTCCAGCCCTGATGATCTGGGGTAAATACTCCAGTCCTGATGATCTGGGGGTAAATAGACGAGCCCTGATGATCAGTGGGTAAATACTCCAGCCCTGATGATCTGGTGTAAATACTCCAGTCCTGATGATCTGGGGTAAATACTCCAGCCCTGATGATCTGGGGTAAATACTCCAGTCCTGATGATCTTGGGTAAATACTCCAGCCCTGATGATCTGGTGTAAATACTCCAGTCCTGATGATCTGGGGTAAATACTCCAGCCCTGATGATCTGGGGTAAATACTCCAGTCCTGATGATCTGGGGTAAATACTCCAGCCCTGATGATCTGGGGTAAATACTCCAGTCCTGATGATCTGGGGTGAATACACCAGCCCTGATGATTTGTGGGTAAATACTCCAGCCCTGATGATTTGCGGGTAGATACTCCAGTCCTGATGATCTGGGGGTAAATACACCAGCCCTGATGATCTGGGGGTAAATACACCAGCCCTGATGATTTGTGGGTAAATACTCCAGTCCTGATGATCTGGGGTAAATACTCCAGCCCTGATGATCTGGGGGTAAATACACCAGCCCTGATGATTTGTGGGTAAATACTCCAGCCCTGATGATCTGGGGTAAATACCCCAGCCCTGATGATCTGGGGGTAAATACCCCAGCCCTAATGATCTGGGGGTAAATACTCCAGCCCTGATGATCTGGTGTAAATACACCAGCCCTGATGATCTGGGGTGAATACACCAGCCGCGATGATTTGTGGGTAAATACTCCAGCCCTGATGATCTGGGGAAAATACTCCAGCCCTGATGATCTGGGGTGAATACACCAGCCCTGATGATTTGTGGGTAAATACACGAGCCCTGATGATCTGGGGTGAATACTCCAGTCCTGATGATCTGGGGCAAATACACCAGCCCTGATGATCTGGGGTAAATACACCAGCCCTGATGATCTGGGGTGAATACACCAGCCCTGATGATCTGGGGTAAATACACCAGCCCTGATGATCTGGGGTGAATACACCAGCCCTGATGATTTGTGGGTAAATACTCCAGCCCTGATGATCTGGGGTAAATACTCCAGTCCTGATGATCTGGGGTAAATACTCCAGCCCTGATGATCTGGGGTAAATACTCCAGTCCTGATGATCTGGGGTAAATACACCAGCCCTGATGATCTGGGGTGAATACACCAGCCCTGATGATTTGTGGGTAAATACACCAGCCCTGATGATTTGCGGGTAAATACACCAGCCCTGATGATCTGGGGTGAATACACCAGCCCTGATGATTTGTGGGTAAATACTCCAGCCCTGATGATCTGGGGTAAATACCCCAGCCCTGATGATCTGGGGGTAAATACCCCAGCCCTGATCATCTGGGGGTAAATACACCAGCCCTGATGATCTGGGGTGAATACACCAGCCCTGATGATCTGGGGTGAATACACCAGCCCTGATGATTTGTGGGTAAGTAGTCCAGCCCTGATGATCTGGGGTAAATACCCCAGCCCTGATGATCTGGGGGTAAATACCCCAGCCCTGATGATCTGGGGGTAAATACACCAGCCCTGATGATCTGGGGTAAATACTCCAGTCCTGATGATCTGGGGTGAATACACCAGCCCTGATGATTTGTGGGTAAATACACCAGCCCTGATGATTTGTGGGTAAATACTCCAGCCCTGATGATCTGGGGTAAATACCCCAGCCCTGATGATCTGGGGGTAAATACCCCAGCCCTGATGATCTGGGGGTAAATACTCCAGCCCTGATGATCTGGGGTAAATACCCCAGCCCTGATGATCTGGGGGTAAATACCCCAGCCCTGATGATCTGGAGGTAATTACTCCAGCCCTAATGATCTGGGGGTAAATACCCCAACCCTGATGATCAGGGGGTAAATACTCCAGCCCTGATGATCGGGGGTAAATACTCCAGTCATGATGATCTGGGGATAAATACTCCAGCCCTGTTGATCTGGGGGTAAATACTCCAGCCCTGGTGATTTGGGGTAAATACACCAGCCCTGATGATCTAGGGTAAATACTCCAGTCCTGATGATCTGGGGATAAATACTCCAGCCCTGATGATCTGGGGGTAAATACTCCAGCCCTGGTGATTTGGGGTAATTACACCAGCCCTGATGATCTGGGGTAAATGCACCAGCCCTGATGATCTGGGGGTAAATGGACTAGTCCTGATGATCTGGGGTAAATACTCCAGCCCTGATGATCTGTGGTAAATAATCCAGCCCTGGTGATTCGGGGTAAATAGACTAGTCCTGATGATCTTTGGGTAAATACTCCAGCCCTGACGATCTGGGGGTAAATACTGCAGCCCTGTTGATCTGGGGGTAAATACTCCAGCCCTGGTGATTTGGGGTAATTGCACCAGCCCTGATGATCTGGGGTAAATGCACCAGCCCTGATGATCTGGGGGTAAATAGACTAGTCCTGATGATCTGGGGTAAATACTCCAGCCCTGATGATCTGCGGGTAAATAATCCAGCCCTGGTGATTTGGGGTAAATAGACTAGTCCTGATGATCTTTGGGTAAATACTCCAGCCCTGACGATCTGGGGGTAAATACTCCAGCCCTGATGATCTGGGGTAAATGCTCCAGCCCTGATGATCTAGAGGTAAATACCCCAGCCCTGATGATCTGGGGGTAAATACCCAAGCCCGGATGATCTGGGGGTAAATACTCCAGCCCTGATGGTCTGGGGTAAATACTCCAGCCCTGATGATCTGGGGTAAATGCTCCAGCCCTGATGATCTGGAGGTAAATACCCCAGCCCTGATGGTCTGGGGTAAATACCCCAGCCCGGATGATCTGGGGGTAAATACTCCAGCCCTGATGATTTGGGGTAAATACTCCAGCCCTGATGATCTGGGGGTCAATACTCCAGCCCTGATGATCTGGGGGGAAATCCTCCTGCTCTGATCATCTGGGGGTCAATAGTCCAGCCCTGATAATCTTGGGGTAAATACACCAGCCCAGATGATCTGGGGGTAAATACTCCAGCCTGATTATCTGGGGGTCAAAACACCAGCCCAGATGATCTGGGTTTAAGTTCACCAGCCCTGATGATCTGTGGGTAAATAAACCAGCCCTGATGATCTGTGGGTAAATACACCAGCCCGGATGATAAGGGGTAAATACTCCAGCCCTGATGATCTGGGGGTAAATACCCCAACCCTGATGATCTGGGGGTAAATACTCCAGCTCTGATGATCTGGGGTAAATACTCCAGCCCTGATGATCTGGGGGTAAATACCCCAACCCTGATGATCTGGGGCTCAATACTCCAGCCCTGATGATCTGGGGTAAATACACTAGTCCTGGTGATCGGGGGTAAATACTCCAGCCCTGATGATTTGGGGTAAATACTCCAGCCCTGATGATTTGGGGGTAAATACTCCAGCTCTGATGATCTGGGGGGAAATCCTCCAGCCCTGATCATCTGGGGGTAAATACTCCAGCCCTGATTATCTGGGGGTCAAAACACCAGCCCAGATGATCTGGGTTTAAATACACCAGCCCTGATGATCTGTGGATAAATACACCAGCCCTGATTATCTGGGGGTCAAAACACCAGCCCAGATGATCTGGGTTTAAATACACCAGCCCTGATGATCTGTGGGTAAATACACCAGCCCGGATGATAAGGGGTAAATTCTGTCGCCCTGATGATCTGGGAGTTAATAGACCAGCCCTGATGATCTGTGGGTAAATAAACCAACCCTGATGATCCGGGGTAAATACACCGGCCCTGATGATCTGGGGTAAATACACCAGCCCTGATGATCTGTGGTTAATACACCAGCCCTGATGATCTGGGGTAAATACACCAGCCCTGATGATCTGTGGCGAAATACACCGGCCCTGATGATCCGGGGTAAATACTCCAGCCCTGATGATCTGTGGTTAATACACCAGCCCTGATGATCTGGGGTAAATACACCAGCCCTGATGATCTGGGGTAAATACACCAGCCCTGATGATCTGTGGTTAATACACCAGCCCTGATGATCTGTGGTTAATACACCGGCCCTGATGATCTGGGGTAAATACACCAGCCCTGATGATCTGTGGCGAAATACACCGGCCCTGATGATCCGGGGTAAATACTCCAGCCCTGATGATCTGTGGTTAATACACCAGCCCTGATGATCTGGGGTAAATACACCAGCCCTGATGATCTGGGGTAAATACACCAGCCCTGATGATCTGTGGCGAAATACACCGGCCCTGATGATCTGTGGGTAAATACACAAGCCCTGATGATCTGTGGTTAATACACCGGCCCTGATGATCTGGGGTAAATACACCAGCCCTGATGATCTGTGGCGAAATACACCGGCCCTGATGATCTGTGGGGAAATACACCAGCCCTGATGATCTGTGGCGAAATACACCGGCTCTGATGATCTGTGGGGAAATACACCAGCCCTGATGATCTGTGGCAAAATACAATGGCCCTGATGATCTGGGGTAAATACACCAGCCCTGATGATCTGTGGCGAAATACACCGGCCCTGATGATCTGGGGTAAATACACCGGCCCTGATGATCTGTGGGGAAATACACCAGCCCTGATGATCTGTGGGTAAATACTCCAGCCCTGATGATCTGGGGGTAAGTACACCAGCCCTGATGATCTGGGGAAAATACACCAGCCCTGATGATCTGGGGGTAAGTACACCAGCCCTGATGATCCGGGGTAAATACTCCAGCCCTGATGATCTGGGGGTAAATACACCAGCCCTGATGATCCGGGGTAAATACTGAGCCCTGATGATCTGGGGGTAAATACACCAGCCCTGATGATCTGTGGGTAAATCACAAGCCCTGATGATCTGGGAGTAAGTACACCAGCCCTGATGATCCGGGGTAAATACTCCAGCCCTGATGATCTGGGGGTAAATACACCAGCCCTGATGATCCGGGGTAAATACTCAGCCCTGATGATCTGGGGGTAAATACACCAGCCCTGATGATCCGGGGTAAATACTCAGCCCTGATGATCTGGGGGTAAATACACCAGCCCTGATGATCTGTGGGTAAATACTCCAGCCCTGATGATCTCGGGGTAAGTACACCAGCCCTGATGATCCGGGGTAAATACTCCAGCCCTGATGATCTGGGGGTAAATACACCAGCCCTGATGATCCGGGGTAAATACTCAGCCCTGATGATTTGGGGGTAAATACACCAGCCCTGATGATCTGTGGGTAAATCACAAGCCCTGATGATCTGGGAGTAAATACACCAGCCCTGATGATCTGTGGGTAAATCACAAGCCCTGATGATCTGGGAGTAAGTACACAAGCCCAGAAGATCTGGGGGTAAATACACCAGCCCTGATGATCTGTGGGTAAATACACCAGCCCGGATGTTTAGGGGTAAATACTGTCGCCCTGATGATCTGGGAGTTAATACACCAGCCCTGATGATCTGGGAGTAAGAACACCAGTCCAGAAGATCTGTGGGTAAATCACCAGCCCTGATGATCTGGGGGTAAATACTCCAGACCTGATGATCTGAGGGTAAATACTCCAGACCTGATGATCTGGGGGTAAATACTCCCGCCCTGGTCATCTGGGGGTTAATACTCCAGCCCCAATGATCTGGGGTAAATACTCCAGCACTGATGATCTGGGGGTAAATACTCCAGCCCTGATCCTCCGGTGGTAAATGCTCCAGCCCTGATGATCTGGAGGTTAATACACGAGCCCCGATGAACAGGGGTAAATACACCAGCCCTGATAATCTGTCGGTAAATGCACTAGCGCTGATGATCTGGGGGTAAATACACGAGCCCTGATGATCTGGTGTAAATACACCAGCCCTGATTCTGGGGTGAATACACCAGCCCTGATGATTTGTGGGTAAATACACCAGCCCTGATGATCTGTGGGTAAATACTCCAGCCCTGATGATCTGGGGTAAATACCCCAACCCTGATGATCTGGGGGTAAATACTCCAGCCCTGATGATCTGGGGCTCAATACTCCAGCCCTGTTGATCTGGGGGTAAATACTCCAGTCCTGGTGATTTGGGGTAATTACACCAGCCCTGATGATCTGGGGTAAATGCACCAGCCCTGATGATCTGGGGGTAAATAGACTAGTCCTGATGATCTGGGGTAAATACTCCAGCCCTGATGATCTGTGGTAAATAATCCAGCCCTGGTGATTTGGGGTAAATAGACTAGTCCTGATGATCTTTGGGTAAATACTCCAGCCCTGACGATCTGGGGGTAAATACTCCAGCCCTGATGATGTGGGTTAAAGGCTCCAGACCTGATGATCTGGAGGTAAATACCCCAGCCCTGATGATCTGGGGTAAATACCCCAGCCCTGATGATCTGGGGGTAAATACTCCAGCCCTGATGGTCTGGGGTAAATACTCCAGCCCTGATGATCTGGGGTAAATACTCCAGCCCTGATGATCTGGGGGTAAATACTCCAGCCCTGATGATCTGGGGGGAAATCCTCCAGCCCTGATCATCTGGGGGTCAATAGTCCAGCCCTGATAATCTTGGGGTAAATACACCAGTCCAGATGATCTGGGGGTAAATACTCCAGCCTGATTATCTGGGGGTGAAAACACCAGCCCAGATGATCTGGGTTTAAGTTCACCAGCCCTGATGATCCGTGGGTAAATACACCAGCCCTGATGATCTGTGGGTAAATACACCAGCCCTGATGATCTAGGAGTAAATACACCAGCCCTGATGATCTGGGGTAAATACACCAGCCCGGATGATAAGGGGTAAATACTCCAGCTCTGATGATCTGGGGGTAAATACCCCAACCCTGATGATCTGGGGGTAAATACTCCAGCTCTGATGATCTGGGGTAAATACTCCAGTCCTGATGATCTGGGGATAAATACTCCAGCCCTGTTGATCTGGGGGTAAATACTCCAGCCCTGGTGATTTGGGGTAAATACTCCAGCCCTGATGATCTGGGGCTCAATACTCCAGCCCTGTTGATCTGGGGGTAAATACTCCAGCCCTGGTGATTTGGGGTAAATACACCAGCCCTGATGATCTGGGGTAAATGCACCAGCCCTGATGATCTGGGGGTAAATAGACTAGTCCTGATGATCTGGGGGTAAATACTCCAGCCCTGATGATCTGTGGTAAATAATCCAGCCCTGGTGATTTGGGGGAAATAGACTAGTCCTGATGATCTGAAGGTAAATACTCCAGCCCTGATGATCTTTGGGTAAATACTCCAGCCCTTATGATCTGGGGGTAAATACTCCAGCCCTGATGATCTGGGGTAAATGCTCCAGCCCTGATGATCTGGAGGTAAATACCCCAGCCCTGATGATCTGGGGGTAAATACTCCAGCCCTGATGATCTGGGGGTAAATACTCCAGCCCTGATGATCTGGGGTAAATGCTCCAGCCCTGATGATCTGGAGGTAAATACCCCAGCCCTGATGATCTGGGGTAAATACCCCAGCCCTGATGATCTGGGGGTAAATACTCCAGCCCTGATGGTCTGGGGTAAATACTCCAGCCCTGATGATCTGGGGTAAATACACTAGTGTTGGTGATCGGGGGTAAATACTCCAGCCCTGATGATTTGGGGTAAATACTCCAGCCCTGATGATCTGGGGGTCAATACTCCAGCCCTGATGATCTGGGGGGAAATCCTCCAGCCCTGATCATCTGGGGGACAATAGTCCAGCCCTGATAATCTTGGGGTAAATACACCAGCCCAGATGATCTGGGGGTAAATACCCCAGCCCTGATGATCTGGGGGTAAATACCCCAGCCCTGATGATCTGGGGGTAAATACTCCAGCCCTGATGTTCTGGGGTAAATGCTCCAGCCCTGATGGTCTGAGGTAAATACTCCAGCCCTGATGATCTGGGGTAAATACACTAGTCCTGGTGATTGGGGGTAAATACTCCAGCCCTGATGATTTGGGGTAAATACTCCAGCCCTGATGATCTGGGGGTAAATACTCCAGCCCTGATGATCTGGGGGGAAATCCTCCAGCCCTGATCATCTGGGGGTCAATAGTCCAGCCCTGATAATCTTGGGTTTAAATACACCAGCCAAGATGATCTGGGGGTAAATACTCCATCCCTGATTATCTGGGGGTCAAAACACCATCCCAGATGATCTGGGTTTAAATACACCAGCCCTGATGATCTGTGGGTAAATACACCAGCCCTGATGATCTGTGGGTAAATACACCAGCCCAGATGATAAGGGGTAAATTCTGTCGCCCTGATGATCTGGGAGTTAATAGACCAGCCCTGATGATCTGGGGTAAATACTCCAGCCCTGACGATCTGTGGGTAAATACACAAGCCCTGATGATTTGTGGGTAAATACACCAGCCCTGATGATCTGGGGTAAATACTCCAGCCCTGATGATCTGGGGTAAATACACCAGCCCTGATGATCTGGGGTAAATACTCCAGCCCTGATGATCTGGGGTAAATACACCAGCCCTGATGATCTGGGGTAAATACTCCAGCCCTGATGATCTGGGGTAAATACACCAGCCCTGATGATCTGTGGTGAATACACCAGCCCTGATGATCTGGGGTAAATACTCCAGCCCTGATGATCTGGGGTAAATACACCAGCCCTGATGATCAGGGGTAAATACACCAGCCCTGATGATCTGGGGTAAATACTCCAGCCCTGATGATCTGGGGTAAATACACCAGCCCTGATGATCTGCGGGTAAGTAGACCAGCCCTGATGATCCGGGGTAAATACACCAGTCCGGATGTTTAGGGGTAAATACTGTCGCCCTGATGATCTGGGAGTTAATACACCAGCCCTGATGATCTGGGAGTAAGAACACCAGCCCAGAAGATCTGTGGGTTAATATACCAGCCCTGATGATCTGTGTGTAAATACACCTGCCCTGATGATACGGGGTAAATACTCCAGCCCCGATGATCTGTGGTAAATACTCCAGCCCTGATGATCTGTAGGTAAATACACCAGCCCTGATGATACGGGGTAAATACTCCAGCCCTGATGATCTGGGGTAAATACTCCAGCCCTGATGATCTGGGCCAAATACACCAGCCCTGATGATTTGGGGTAAATACACCAGCCCTGATGATCTGGGGTAAATACAGCAGCCCTGATGATCTGTGTGTAAATACACCAGCCCTGATGATTTGGGGTAAATACACCAGCCCTGATGATCTGGGGTAAATACACCAGCCCTGATGATCTGTGGGTAAATACACCAGCCCTGATGATCTGGGGTAAATATGCCAGCTCTGATGATCTGGGAGTAAATACACCAGCCCTGATGATCTGTGGGTAAATACACCAGCCCTGATGATCTGGGGTAAATATGCCAGCCCTGATGATCTGGGAGTAAATACACCAGCCCTGATGATCTGTGGGTAAATACACCAGCCCTGATGATCTGGGGTAAATATGCCAGCCCTGATGATCTGGGAGTAAATACACCAGCCCTGATGATCTGGGGTAAATACACAAGCCCTGATGATCTGTGTGTTAATACACCAGCCCTGATGATCCGGGGTAAATACTCCAGCCCTGATGATCTGGGGTAAATACTCCAGCCCTGATGATCTGGGGTAAATACACCAGCCCTGATGATCTGTGTGTAAATACACCAGCCCTGATGATCTGGGGTAAATACACCAGCCCTGATGATCTGTGTGTAAATACACCAGCCCTGATGATCCGGGGTAAATACTCCAGCCCTGATGATCCAGGGTAAATACTCCAGCCCTGATGATCTGTGGGTAAATACACCAGCCCTGATGATCCGGGGGAAATACTCCAGCCCTGATGATCTTTGAGTAAATACACCAGCTCTGATCACCTGGGGCTAAATACTCCATCCCTGATGATCTGGGGTAAATACACCAGCCCTGATGATCTGGGGATAAATCACCAGCCCTGATGATCTGGGGTAAATACTCCAGCCCTGATGATCAGTGGGTAAATACACCAGCCCCGATGATCTGGGTGTAAATACTCCAGCCCTGATCACCTGGGGCTATATACTCCAGCCCTGTTCATCTGGGTGGAAGAACTCCAGCCCAGATGATCTGGGGTAAATACACCAGCCCTGATGATCTGGGGGTAAATACTCCAGCCGTGATGATCTGGGGTAAATACTGCAGCCCTGATGATCTGGGGGTAAATACTCCAGCCCTGATGGTCCCGTGTAAATACCCCAGCCCTGATGATCTGGGGGTAAATACTCCAGCCCTGATGGTCTAGGGTAAATACACCAGCCCTGATGATCTGGGGTAAATACTCCAGCCCTGATGATCTGGGGTAAATACACCAGCCCTGATGATCAGGGGTAAATACACCAGCCCTGATGATCTGTGGGTAAATACACCAGCCCTGATGATCTGGGGTAAATATGCCAGCTCTGATGATCTGGGGTAAATACACCAGCCCTGATGATTTGTGGGTAAATACACCAGCCCTGATGATCTGGGGTAAATACTCCAGCCCTGATGATCTGGGGTAAATACTCCAGCCCTGATCATTTGGGGGTAAATACAACAGCCCTGATGATTTGCGGTAAATGCACCAGCCCTGATCATCTGTGGGTAAATACACCAGCCCTGATGATCTGGGGTAAATACTCCAGCCCTGATGATCTGGGGTAAATACACCAGCCCTGATGATTTGTGGGTAAATACACCAGCCCTGATGATCTGGGGTAAATACTCCAGCCCTGATGATCTGGGGTAAATACACCAGCCCTGATGATCAGGGGTAAATACACCAGCCCTGATGATCTGGGGTAAATACTCCAGCCCTGATGATCTGGGGTAAATACACCAGCCCTGATGATCTGCGGGTAAGTAGACCAGCCCTGATGATCCGGGGTAAATACACCAGTCCGGATGTTTAGGGGTAAATACTGTCGCCCTGATGATCTGGGAGTTAATACACCAGCCCTGATGATCTGGGAGTAAGAACACCAGCCCAGAAGATCTGTGGGTTAATATACCAGCCCTGATGATCTGTGTGTAAATACACCTGCCCTGATGATACGGGGTAAATACTCCAGCCCCGATGATCTGTGGTAAATACTCCAGCCCTGATGATCTGTAGGTAAATACACCAGCCCTGATGATACGGGGTAAATACTCCAGCCCTGATGATCTGGGGTAAATACTCCAGCCCTGATGATCTGGGCCAAATACACCAGCCCTGATGATTTGGGGTAAATACACCAGCCCTGATGATCTGGGGTAAATACAGCAGCCCTGATGATCTGTGTGTAAATACACCAGCCCTGATGATTTGGGGTAAATACACCAGCCCTGATGATCTGGGGTAAATACACCAGCCCTGATGATCTGTGGGTAAATACACCAGCCCTGATGATCTGGGGTAAATATGCCAGCTCTGATGATCTGGGAGTAAATACACCAGCCCTGATGATCTGTGGGTAAATACACCAGCCCTGATGATCTGGGGTAAATATGCCAGCCCTGATGATCTGGGAGTAAATACACCAGCCCTGATGATCTGTGGGTAAATACACCAGCCCTGATGATCTGGGGTAAATATGCCAGCCCTGATGATCTGGGAGTAAATACACCAGCCCTGATGATCTGGGGTAAATACACAAGCCCTGATGATCTGTGTGTTAATACACCAGCCCTGATGATCCGGGGTAAATACTCCAGCCCTGATGATCTGGGGTAAATACTCCAGCCCTGATGATCTGGGGTAAATACACCAGCCCTGATGATCTGTGTGTAAATACACCAGCCCTGATGATCTGGGGTAAATACACCAGCCCTGATGATCTGTGTGTAAATACACCAGCCCTGATGATCCGGGGTAAATACTCCAGCCCTGATGATCCAGGGTAAATACTCCAGCCCTGATGATCTGTGGGTAAATACACCAGCCCTGATGATCCGGGGGAAATACTCCAGCCCTGATGATCTTTGAGTAAATACACCAGCTCTGATCACCTGGGGCTAAATACTCCATCCCTGATGATCTGGGGTAAATACACCAGCCCTGATGATCTGGGGATAAATCACCAGCCCTGATGATCTGGGGTAAATACTCCAGCCCTGATGATCAGTGGGTAAATACACCAGCCCCGATGATCTGGGTGTAAATACTCCAGCCCTGATCACCTGGGGCTATATACTCCAGCCCTGTTCATCTGGGTGGAAGAACTCCAGCCCAGATGATCTGGGGTAAATACACCAGCCCTGATGATCTGGGGGTAAATACTCCAGCCGTGATGATCTGGGGTAAATACTGCAGCCCTGATGATCTGGGGGTAAATACTCCAGCCCTGATGGTCCCGTGTAAATACCCCAGCCCTGATGATCTGGGGGTAAATACTCCAGCCCTGATGGTCTAGGGTAAATACACCAGCCCTGATGATCTGGGGTAAATACTCCAGCCCTGATGATCTGGGGTAAATACACCAGCCCTGATGATCAGGGGTAAATACACCAGCCCTGATGATCTGTGGGTAAATACACCAGCCCTGATGATCTGGGGTAAATATGCCAGCTCTGATGATCTGGGAGTAAATACACCAGCCCTGATGATCTGTGGGTAAATACACCAGCCCTGATGATCTGGGGTAAATATGCCAGCCCTGATGATCTGGGAGTAAATACACCAGCCCTGATGATCTGTGGGTAAATACACCAGCCCTGATGATCTGGGGTAAATATGCCAGCCCTGATGATCTGGGAGTAAATACACCAGCCCTGATGATCTGGGGTAAATACACAAGCCCTGATGATCTGTGTGTTAATACACCAGCCCTGATGATCCGGGGTAAATACTCCAGCCCTGATGATCTGGGGTATATACTCCAGCCCTGATGATCTGGGGTAAATACACCAGCCCTGATGATCTGTGTGTAAATACACCAGCCCTGATGATCTGGGGTAAATACACCAGCCCTGATGATCTGTGTGTAAATACACCAGCCCTGATGATCCGGGGTAAATACTCCAGCCCTGATGATCCAGGGTAAATACTCCAGCCCTGATGATCTGTGGGTAAATACACCAGCCCTGATGATCCGGGGGAAATACTCCAGCCCTGATGATCTTTGAGTAAATACACCAGCTCTGATCACCTGGGGCTAAATACTCCATCCCTGATGATCTGGGGTAAATACACCAGCCCTGATGATCTGGGGGTAAATCACCAGCCCTGATGATCTGGGGTAAATACTCCAGCCCTGATGATCAGTGGGTAAATACACCAGCCCTGATGATCTGGGTGTAAATACTCCAGCCCTGATCACCTGGGGCTATATACTCCAGCCCTGTTCATCTGGGTGGAAGAACTCCAGCCCAGATGATCTGGGGTAAATACACCAGCCCTGATGATCTGGGGGTAAATACTCCAGCCGTGATGATCTGGGGTAAATACTGCAGCCCTGATGATCTGGGGGTAAATACTCCAGCCCTGATGGTCCCGTGTAAATACCCCAGCCCTGATGATCTGGGGGTAAATACTCCAGCCCTGATGGTCTAGGGTAAATACACCAGCCCTGATGATCTGGGGGTAAATACCCCAGCCCTGATGATCTGGGGGTAAATACTCCAGCCCTGATGAACTGGGGGTAAATACTCCAGCCCTGATGATCCAGGGTAAATACACCAGCCCTGATGATCTGGGGGTATATACTCCAACCCTGATGATCTGGGGGTACAAAGTCCAGCCCTGATGATCTGGGGGTCAAAAGTCCAGCCCTGATGATCTGGGGGTAAATACTCCAGCCCTGATGGTCTAGGGTAAATACACAAGCCCTGATGATCTGGGGGTAAATACCCCAGCCCTGATGATCTGGGGGTAAATACGCCAGCCCTGATGATCTGGGGGTAAAAAGTCCAGCCCTGATGATCTGGGGGTAAAAAGTCCAGCCCTGATGATCTGGGGGTAAATACTCCAGCCCTGATGATCTAGGGCAAATACACCAGCCCTGATGATCTGGGGGTAAATACTCCAAACCTGATGATCTGGGGTAAATGCTCCAGCCCTGATGATCTAGGGTAAATACACCAGCCCTGATGATCTGGTGTAAATACACCAGCCCTGATGATCTGGGGGTAAATACTCCAGCCCTGATGATCTGTAGGTAAAAAGTCCAGCCTTGATGATCTGGGGGTAAATACTCCAGCCTTGATGATCTGGGGGTAAATACACCAGCCCTGATCCTCTGGGGGTAAATACTCCAGCCCTGATCATTTGGGGGTAAATACAACAGCCCTGATGATTTGGGAGTAAATACACCAGCCCTGATGATCTGGGGTAAATACACCAGCCCTGATGATTTGTGGGTAAATACACCAGCCCTGATGATTTGTGGGTAAATACTCCAGCCCTGATCATTTGGGGGTAAATACAACAGCCCTGATGATTTGCGGTAAATGCACCAGCCCTGATCATCTGTGGGTAAATACACCAGCCCTGATGATCTGGGGTAAATACTCCAGCCCTGATGATCTGGGGTAAATACACCAGCCCTGATGATTTGTGGGTAAATACACCAGCCCTGATGATCTGGGGTAAATACTCCAGCCCTGATGATCAGTGGGTAAATACTCCAGCCCTGATGATCTGGGGTAAATACACCAGCCCTGATGATCTGGGGTAAATACTCCAGCCCTGATGATCTGGGGTAAATACACCAGCCCTGATGATCTGGGGTAAATACACCAGCCCTGATGATTTGTGGGTAAATGCACCAGCCCTGATCATCTGTGGGTAAATACACTAGCCCTGATGATCTGGGGTAAATACTCCAGCCCTGATGATCTGGGGTAAATACACCAGCCCTGATGATTTGTGGGTAAATACACCAGCCCTGATGATCTGGGGTAAATACTCCAGCCCTGATGATTTGTGGGTAAATACAGCAGCCCTGATGATCTGGGGTAAATACACCAGCCCCGATGATTTGTGGGTAAATACACCAGCCCTGATGATCTGGGGTAAATACTCCAGCCCTGATGATCTGGGGTAAATACAACAGCCCTGATGATCTGGGGTGAATACACCAGCCCAGATGATTTGTGGGTAAATACTCCAGCCCTGATGATCTGGGGTGAATACACCAGCCCTGATGATTTGTGGGTAAATACAACAGCCCTGATGATCTGGGGGTAAATACCCCAGCCCTGATGATCTGGGGGTAAATACTCCAGCCCTAATGATCTGGGGGTAAATACCCCAACCCTGAAGATCTGGGGGTAAATACCCCAGCCCTGATGATCTGGGGGTAAATACTCCAGCCCTAATGATCTGGCGGTAAATACCCCAACCCTGATGATCTGGAGGTGAATACACCAGCCCTGATGATTTGTGGGTAAATACAACAGCCCTGATGATCTGGGGGTAAATATCCAGCACTGATGACATTTCGGTAAATACCCCAGCCCTGATGATCTGGGGGTAAATACCCCAGCCCTGATGATCTGGGGGTAAATACTCCAGCACTAATGATCTGGGGGTAAATTCCCCAACCCTGATGATCTGGGGGTAAATACCCCAGCCCTGATGACCTGGGGGTAAATACTCCAGCCCTAATGATCTGGGGGTAAATACCCCAACCCTGTTGATCTGGGGGTAAATACTCCAGCCCTGGTGATTTGGGGTAAATACACCAGCCCTGATGATCTGGGGTAAATAGACTAGTCCTGATGATCTGGGGGTAAATACTCCAGCCCTGATGATCTGTGGTAAATAATCCAGCCCTGGTGATTTGGGGTAAATAGACTAGTCCTGATGATCTTTGGGTAAATAGACCAGCCCTGATGATCTGGGGGTAAATGCTCCAGCCCTGATGATCTGGAGGTAAATACCCCAGCCCTGATGATCTGGGGGTAAATACCCCAGCCCTGATGATCTGGGGGTAAATGCTCCAGCCCGGATGGTCTGGGGTAAATGCTCCAGCCCTGATGATTTGGGGTAAATACTCCAGCCCTGATGATCTGGGGGTAAATAATCCAGCCCTGATCATCTGGGGGTCAATAGTCCAGCCCTGATAATCTTGGGGTAAATACACCAGCCCAGATGATCTGGGGGTAAATACTCCTGCCCTGATTATCTGGGGGTCAAAACACCAGCCCAGATGATCTGGGTTTAAATACACCAGCCCTGACGATCTGGGGGTAAATACGCTAGTTCTGATTATCGTGGGGGTAAATACTCCAGCC
The DNA here is from genome assembly GCF_036365525.1 of Heterodontus francisci. Lineage (NCBI taxonomy): Eukaryota > Metazoa > Chordata > Chondrichthyes > Heterodontiformes > Heterodontidae > Heterodontus > Heterodontus francisci. The sequence continues at coordinate 21,129,068 of NC_090395.1, forward strand.
CTGATCTTTTGGGGTTAATACTCCAGCCCTGATCTTTTTGGGGTAAATACACCAGCCCTGATGATTTGGGGGTAAATACTCCAGCCCTGATGATCTCGGGTAAATACACCAGCCCTGATGATCTGGGGGTAAATACTCCAAACCTGATGATCAGGGGTAAATACTCCAGCCCTGATGATCTCGGGTAAATACACAAGCCCTGATGATCTGGGGGTAAATAGTCCAAACCTGATGATCTGGGGTAAATACACCAGCCCTGATGATCTGGGGGTAAATGCTCCAGCCTTGATGATCTGGGGGTAAATACTCCAGCCTTGATGATCTGGGGGTAAATAAACCAGCACTGATCATCTTGGGGTAAATACTCCAGCCCTGATCATTTGGGGGTAAATACAACAGCCCTGATGATTTGGGGTAAATACACCAGCCCTGATCATCTGGGGTAAATACTCCAGCCCTGATGATCTGTGGGTAAATACACCAGCCCTGATCATCTGGGGTAAATACTCCAGCCCTGATGATCTGTGGGTAAATACACCAGCCCTGATCATCTGGGGGTAAATACTCCAGCCTTGATGATCTGGGGGTAAATACACCGGCCCTGATGATCTGGGGTAAATACTCCACCCCTGATGATCAGTGGGTAAATACTCCAGCCCTGATGATCTGGGGTAAATGCACCAACCCTGATGATCTGGGGTAAATACTCCAGCCCTGATGATCTGGGGTAAATACACCAGCCCTGATGATCTGGGGTAAATACACCAGCCCTGATGATTTGTGGGTAAATGCACCAGCCCTGATCATCTGTGGGTAAATACACCAGCCCTGATGATCTGGGGTAAATACTCCAGCCCTGATGATCTGGGGTAAATACACCAGCCCTGATGATTTGTGGGTAAATACACCAGCCCTGATGATCTGGGGTAAATACTCCAGCCCTGATGATTTGTGGGTAAATACAGCAGCCCTGATGATCTGGGGTAAATACACCAGCCCCGATGATTTGTGGGTAAATACACCAGCCCTGATGATCTGGGGTAAATACTCCAGCCCTGATGATCTGGGGTAAATACAACAGCCCTGATGATCTGGGGTGAATACACCAGCCCAGATGATTTGTGGGTAAATACTCCAGCCCTGATGATCTGGGGTGAATACACCAGCCCTGATGATTTGTGGGTAAATACAACAGCCCTGATGATCTGGGGGTAAATACCCCAGCCCTGATGATCTGGGGGTAAATACTCCAGCCCTAATGATCTGGGGGTAAATACCCCAACCCTGAAGATCTGGGGGTAAATACCCCAGCCCTGATGATCTGGGGGTAAATACTCCAGCCCTAATGATCTGGCGGTAAATACCCCAACCCTGATGATCTGGAGGTGAATACACCAGCCCTGATGATTTGTGGGTAAATACAACAGCCCTGATGATCTGGGGGTAAATATCCAGCACTGATGACATTTCGGTAAATACCCCAGCCCTGATGATCTGGGGGTAAATACCCCAGCCCTGATGATCTGGGGGTAAATACTCCAGCACTAATGATCTGGGGGTAAATTCCCCAACCCTGATGATCTGGGGGTAAATACCCCAGCCCTGATGACCTGGGGGTAAATACTCCAGCCCTAATGATCTGGGGGTAAATACCCCAACCCTGTTGATCTGGGGGTAAATACTCCAGCCCTGGTGATTTGGGGTAAATACACCAGCCCTGATGATCTGGGGTAAATAGACTAGTCCTGATGATCTGGGGGTAAATACTCCAGCCCTGATGATCTGTGGTAAATAATCCAGCCCTGGTGATTTGGGGTAAATAGACTAGTCCTGATGATCTTTGGGTAAATAGACCAGCCCTGATGATCTGGGGGTAAATGCTCCAGCCCTGATGATCTGGAGGTAAATACCCCAGCCCTGATGATCTGGGGGTAAATACCCCAGCCCTGATGATCTGGGGGTAAATGCTCCAGCCCTGATGGTCTGGGGTAAATGCTCCAGCCCTGATGATTTGGGGTAAATACTCCAGCCCTGATGATCTGGGGGTAAATAATCCAGCCCTGATCATCTGGGGGTCAATAGTCCAGCCCTGATAATCTTGGGGTAAATACACCAGCCCAGATGATCTGGGGGTAAATACTCCTGCCCTGATTATCTGGGGGTCAAAACACCAGCCCAGATGATCTGGGTTTAAATACACCAGCCCTGACGATCTGGGGGTAAATACGCTAGTTCTGATTATCGTGGGGGTAAATACTCCAGCCCTGATCATTTGGGGTTAATACTCCAGCCCTGATCTTTTTGGGGTAAATACACCAGCCCTGATGATTTGGGGGTAAATACTCCAGCCCTGATGATCTCGGGTAAATACACCAGCCCTGATGATCTGGGGGTAAATACTCCAAACCTGATGATCAGGGGTAAATACTCCAGCCCTGATGATCTCGGGTAAATACACAAGCCCTGATGATCTGGGGGTAAATAGTCCAAACCTGATGATCTGGGGTAAATACACCAGCCCTGATGATCTGGGGGTAAATGCTCCAGCCTTGATGATCTGGGGGTAAATACTCCAGCCTTGATGATCTGGGGGTAAATAAACCAGCACTGATCATCTTGGGGTAAATACTCCAGCCCTGATCATTTGGGGGTAAATACAACAGCCCTGATGATTTGGGGTAAATACACCAGCCCTGATCATCTGGGGTAAATACTCCAGCCCTGATGATCTGTGGGTAAATACACCAGCCCTGATCATCTGGGGGTAAATACTCCAGCCTTGATGATCTGGGGGTAAATACACCGGCCCTGATGATCTGGGGTAAATACTCCACCCCTGATGATCAGTGGGTAAATACTCCAGCCCTGATGATCTGGGGTAAATGCACCAACCCTGATGATCTGGGGTAAATACTCCAGCCCTGATGATCTGGGGTAAATACACCAGCCCTGATGATCTGGGGTAAATACTCCAGCCCTGATGATCTGGGGTAAATACACCAGCCCTGATGATTTGTGGGTAAATACACCAGCCCTGATGATCTGGGGTAAATACTCCAGCCCTGATGATTTGTGGGTAAATACAGCAGCCCTGATGATCTGGGGTAAATACACCAGCCCCGATGATTTGTGGGTAAATACACCAGCCCTGATGATCTGGGGTAAATACTCCAGCCCTGATGATCTGGGGTAAATACAACAGCCCTGATGATCTGGGGTGAATACACCAGCCCAGATGATTTGTGGGTAAATACTCCAGCGCTGATGATCTGGGGTGAATACACCAGCCCTGATGATTTGTGGGTAAATACAACAGCCCTGATGATCTGGGGGTAAATACCCCAGCCCTGATGATCTGGGGGTAAATACTCCAGCCCTAATGATCTGGGGGTAAATACCCCAACCCTGAAGATCTGGGGGTAAATACCCCAGCCCTGATGATCTGGGGGTAAATACTCCAGCCCTAATGATCTGGCGGTAAATACCCCAACCCTGATGATCTGGAGGTGAATACACCAGCCCTGATGATTTGTGGGTAAATACAACAGCCCTGATGATCTGGGGGTAAATATCCAGCACTGATGACATTTGGGTAAATACCCCAGCCCTGATGATCTGGGGGTAAATACCCCAGCCCTGATGATCTGGGGGTAAATACTCCAGCACTAATGATCTGGGGGTAAATTCCCCAACCCTGATGATCTGGGGGTAAATACCCCAGCCCTGATGATCTGGGGGTAAATACTCCAGCCCTAATGATCTGGGGGTAAATACCCCAACCCTGTTGATCTGGGGGTAAATACTCCAGCCCTGGTGATTTGGGGTAAATACACCAGCCCTGATGATCTGGGGTAAATAGACTAGTCCTGATGATCTGGGGGTAAATACTCCAGCCCTGATGATCTGTGGTAAATAATCCAGCCCTGGTGATTTGGGGTAAATAGACTAGTCCTGATGATCTTTGGGTAAATAGTCCAGCCCTGATGATCTGGGGGTAAATGCTCCAGCCCTGATGATCTGGAGGTAAATACCCCAGCCCTGATGATCTGGGGGTAAATACCCCAGCCCTGATGATCTGGGGGTAAATGCTCCAGCCCTGATGGTCTGGGGTAAATGCTCCAGCCCTGATGATTTGGGGTAAATACTCCAGCCCTGATGATCTGGGGGTAAATAATCCAGCCCTGATCATCTGGGGGTCAATAGTCCAGCCCTGATAATCTTGGGGTAAATACACCAGCCCAGATGATCTGGGGGTAAATACTCCTGCCCTGATTATCTGGGGGTCAAAACACCAGCCCAGATGATCTGGGTTTAAATACACCAGCCCTGATGATCTGGGGGTAAATACGCTAGTTCTGATTATCGTGGGGGTAAATACTCCAGCCCTGATCATTTGGGGTTAATACTCCAGCCCTGATGATTTGGGGGTAAATACTCCAGCCCTGATGATCTAGGGTAAATACACCAGCCCTGATGATCTGGGGGTAAATACACCAAACCTGATGATCAGGGGTAAATACTCCAGCCCTGATGATCTCGGGTAAATACACAAGCCCTGATGATCTGGGGGTAAATACTCCAAACCTGATGATCTGGGGTAAATACACCAGCCCTGATGATCTGGGGGTAAATGCTCCAGCCTTGATGATCTGGGGGTAAATACTCCAGCCTTGATGATCTGGGGGTAAATACACCAGCCCTGATCATCTGGGGGTAAATACTCCAGCCCAGATCATTTGGGGGTAAATAAACCAGCACTGATCATCTTGGGGTAAATACTCCAGCCCTGATCATTTGGGGGTAAATACAACAGCCCTGATGATTTGGGGTAAATACACCAGCCCTGATCATCTGGGGTAAATACTCCAGCCCTGATGATCTGTGGGTAAATACACCAGCCCTGATCATCTGGGGGTAAATACTCCAGCCTTGATGATCTGGGGGTAAATACACCGGCCCTGATCATCTGGGGGTAAATACTCCAGCCCTGATCATTTGGGGCTAAATACAACAGCCCTGATGATTTGGGGTATATACACCAGCCCTGATCATCTGGGGTAAATACTCCGGCCCTGATGATCTGGGGGTAAGTAATCCAGACCTGATCATCTGGGGGTAAATACTCCGGCACTGCTGATCTGGTTGTAAATACTCCAGCCCTGATGATCTGGGGCTAAATACTCCAGCCTTGATGATCTGGGGGTAAATACACCAGCCCTGATCATCTGGGGGTAAATACTCCAGCCCTGATCATTTGGGGGTAAATACACCAGCCCTGATGATTTGCGGTAAATACACCAGCCCTGATCATCTGGGGGTAAATACTCCAAACCTGATGATCTGAGGGTAAATACAGCAGCCCTAATGATCGGGGGGTAAATACTCCAAACCTGATGATCTGGGGGTAAATACTCCCGCCCTGGTCATCTGTGGGTTAATACTCCAGACCCAATGATCTGGGGTAAATACTCCAGCACTGATGATCTGGGGGTAAATACTCCAGCCCTGAACATTTGGGGGTAAATACTCCAGACCTGATCATCCGGGGGTAAATACTCCAGCCCTGATCATCTGGAGGTTAATACACGAGCCCCGATGAACAGGGGTAAATACACCAGCCCTGATAATCTGTCAGTAAATGCACTAGCGCTGATGATCTGGGGGTAAATACTAAAGCCCTGATGATCTGGGGGTAAATACTCCAGCCCTGATGATCTAGGGTAAATACACCAGCCCTGATGATCTGGGGGTAAATACTCCAAACTTGATGATCAGGGGTAAACACTCCAGCCCTGATGATCTGGGGGTAAATACTCCAAACCTGATGATCTGGGGTAAATACACCAGCCCTGATGATCTGGGGGTAAATGCTCCAGCCCTGATGATCTGGGGGTATAAAGTCCAGCCTTGATGATCTGGGGGTAAATACACCAGCCCTGATCATCTGGGGGTAAATACTCCAGCCCGGATCATTTGGGGGTAAATACACCAGCCCAGATGATTTGTGGTAAATACACCAGGCCTGATGATCTGGGGGTAAATACTCCAAACCTGATGACCTGGGGTAAATACACCAGCCCTGATGATCTGGGGGTAAATGCTCCAGCCCTGATGATCTGGGGGTAAAAAGTCCAGCGTTGATGATCTGGGGGTAAATACTCCAGCCTTGATGATCTGGGGGTAAAACGTCCAGCCTTGATGATCTGGTGATAAATAATCCAGCCCTGATGATCTGAGGGTAAATAAACCAGCCCTGATCATCTTGGGGTAAATACTCCAGCCCTGATCATTTGGGGGTAAATACAACAGCCCTGATGATTTGGGGTAAATACACCAGCCCTGATCATCTGGGGCAAATATTCCAGCCCTGATGATCCTTGGGTAAATACACCAGCCCTGATCATCTGGGGGTAAATACTCCAGCCCTGATGATCTGGGGGTAAATACACCAGCCCTGATCATCTGGGGGTAAATGCAACAGCCCTGATGATCTGGGGGTAAGTAATCCAGACCTGATCATCTGGGGGTAAATACTCCAGCCCTGCTGATCTGGTTGTAAATACTCCAGCCCTGATGATCTGAGGGTAAATACACCAGCCCTGATCATCTGGGGGTAAATACTCCAGCCCTGATCATTTGGGGGTAAATACACCAGCCCTGATGATTTGCGGTAAATACACCAGCCCTGATGATCTGGGGGTAAATCACCAGCCCTGATGATCTGGGGGTAAATACTCCAGCCCTGATCACCTGGGGCTAAATACTCCAGCCGTGTTCATCTGGGGGGAAGAACTCCAGCCCAGATGATCTGGGGTAAATACACCAGCCCTGATGATCTGGGGGTAAATACTCCAGCCGTGATGATCTGGGGTCAATACTGCAGCCCTGATGATCTGGGGGTAAATACTCCAGCCCTGATCATCTGGTGATAAATACTCCAGCCCTGATCATTTGGGGGTAAATACACCAGCCCTGATCATCTGGGGGTAAATACTCCAGCCCTGATGATCTGTGGGTAAATACACCAGCCCTGATCATCTGGGGGTAAATACTCCAGCCCTGATGATCTGTGGGTAAATACACCAGCCCTGATCATCTGGTGATAAATACTCCAGCCCTGATCATTTGGGGGTAAATACACCAGCCCTGATCATCTGGGGGTAAATACTCCAGCCCTGATGATCTGTGGGTAAATACACCAGCCCTGATCATCTGGGGGTAAATACTCCAGCCTTGATGATCTGGGGGTAAATACACCGGCCCTGATCATCTGGGGGTAAATACTCCAGCCCTGATCATTTGGGGGTAAATACAACAGCCCTAATGATTTGGGGTAAATACACCAGCCCTGATCATCTGGGGTAAATACTCCAGCCCTGATCATCTGGTGATAAATACTCCAGCCCTGATCATTTGGGGGTAAATACAACAGCCCTAATGATTTGGGGTAAATACACCAGCCCTGATCATCTGGGGTAAATACACCAGCCCTGATGATCTGTGGGTAAATACACCAGCCCTGATCATCTGGGGGTAAATACTCCAGCCTTGATGATCTGGGGGTAAATACACCGGCCCTGATCATCTGGGGGTAAATACTCCAGCCCTGATCATTTGAGGGTAAATACAACAGCCCTGATGATTTGGGGGTAAATACTCCAGCCCTGATGATCTGGGGGTAAGAAATCCAGATCTGATCATCTGGGGGTAAATACTCCAGCCCTGCTGATCTGGGGGAAAGTAATCCAGATCTGATCATCTGGGGGTAAATACTCCAGCCCTGCTGATCTGGGGGTAAGTAATCCAGATCTAATCATCTGGGGGTAAATACTCCAGCCCTGATGATCTGGGGGTAAATACACCAGCCCTGATCATCTGGGGGTAAATACTCCAGCCCTGATCATTTGTGGGTAAATACAACAGCCCTGATGATTTGCGGTAAATACTCTAGCCCTGATGATCTGGTGATAAATACTCCAGCAGTGATGATCTGGGGGTAAATACACCAGCCCTGATCATCTGGGGGTAAATCCACCAGCCCTGATCATCTGGGGGTAAATACACCAGCCTTGATAATCTGGGGGTAAATACTCCAGCCCTGATCATTTGGGGGTAAATACACCAGCCCTGATGATTTGCGGTAAATACACCAGCCCTGATGATCTGTGGGTAAATACACCAGCCCTGATGATCTGGGGGTAAATCACCAGCCCTGATGATCTGGGGGTAAATACTCCAGCCCTGATCACCTGGGGCTAAATACTCCCGCCCTGTTCATCTGGGGGGAAGAACTCCAGCCCAGATGATCTGGGGTAAATACACCAGCCCTGATGATCTGGGGGTAAATACTCCAGCCGTGATGATCTGGGGTCAATACTGCAGCCCTGATGATCTGGGGGTAAATACTCCAGCCCTGATGGTCTAGTATAAATACCCCAGCCCTGATGATCTGGGGGTAAATACTCCAGCCCTGATGGTCTAGGGTAAATACACCAGCCCTGATGATCTGGGGGTAAATACTCCAGCCCTGATGGTCTAGGGTAAATACTCCAGCCCTGATTATCTGGGGCAAATACTCCATCCCTGTTGATTTCGGGCAAATACTCCAGCTATGATGAACTGGGGGTAAATACTCCAGCCCAGATGATCTGTGGGTAAATACTCCAGCCCTGTTGATTTCGGGCAAATACTCCAGCTATGATGAACTGGGGGTAAATACTCCAGCCCTGATGATCCAGGGTAAATACACCAGCCCTGATGATCTGGGGGTATATACTCCAACCCTGATGATCTGGGGGTACAAAGTCCAGCCCTGATGATCTGGGGGTAAAAAGTCCAGCCCTGATGATCTGGGGGTAAATACTCCAGCCCTGATGATCTGGAGGTAAAAAGTCCAGCCTGATGGTCTAGGGTAAATACGCCAGCCCTGATGATCTGGGGGTAAAAAGTCCAGCCCTGATGATCTGGGGGTAAAAAGTCCAGTCCTGATGATCTGGGGGTAAATACTCCAGCCCTGATGATCTAGGGTAAATACACCAGCCCTGATGATCTGGGGGTAAATACTCCAAACCTGATGATCAGGGGTAAATACTCCAGCCCTGATGATCTAGAGTAAATACACCAGCCCTGATGATCTGGGGGTAAATACTCCAAACCTGATGATCTGGTGTAAATACACCAGCCCTGATGATCTGGGGGTAAATACTCCAGCCCTGATAATCTGGGGGAAAGTAATCCAGATCTGATCATCTGGGGGTAAATACTCCAGCCCTGCTGATCTGGGGGTAAGTAATCCAGATCTGATCATCTGGGGGTAAATACTCCAGCCCTGATGATCTGGGGGTAAATATACCAGCCCTGATCATCTGGGACTAAATACTCCAGCCCTGATCATTTGGGGGTAAATACAACAGCCCTGATGATTTGCGGTAAATACTCTAGCCCTGATGATCTGGTGATAAATACTCCAGCAGTGATGATCTGGGGGTAAATACACCAGCCCTGATCATCTGGGGGTAAATACACCAGCCCTGATCATCTGGGGGTAAATACACCAGCCCAGATGATTTGCGGTAAATACACCAGCCCTGATGATCTGTGGGTAAACACACCAACCCTGATGATCTGGGGGTAAATCACCAGCCCTGATGATCTGGGGGTAAATACTCCAGCCCTGATCACCTGGGGCTAAATACTCCCGCCCTGTTCATCTGGGGGTAAATACTCCAGCCCAGATGATCTGGGGTAAATACACCAGCCCTGATGATCTGGGGGTAAATACTCCAGCCGTGATGATCTGGGGTCAATACTGCAGCCCTGATGATCTGGGGGTAAATACTCCAGCCCTGATGGTCTCGGGTAAATACACCAGCCCTGATGATCTGGGGGTAAATACTCCAAACCTGATGATCAGGGGTAAATACTCCAAACCTGATGATCAGGGGTAAATACTCCAGCTATGATGAACTGGGGGTAAATACTCCAGCCCAGATGATCTGTGGGTAAATACTCCAGCCCTGCTGATTTCGGGCAAATACTCCAGCTATGATGAACTGGGGGTAAATACTCCAGCCCTGATGATCCAGGGTAAATACACCAGCCCTGATGATCTGGGGGTATATACTCCAACCCTGATGATCTGGGGGTACAAAGTCCAGCCCTGATGATCTGGGGGTAAAAAGTCCAGCCCTGATGATCTGGGGGTAAATACTCCAGCCCTGATGATCTGGAGGTAAAAAGTCCAGCCTGATGGTCTTGGGTAAATACGCCAGCCCTGATGATCTGGGGGTAAAAAGTCCAGCCCTGATGATCTGGGGATAAAAAGTCCAGTCCTGATGATCTGGGGGTAAATACTCCAGCCCTGATGATCTAGGGTAAATACACCAGCCCTGATCATCTGGGGGTAAATACTCCAAACCTGATGATCAGGGGTAAATACTCCAGCCCGGATGATCTAGGGTAAATACACCAGCCCTGATGATCTGGGTGTAAATACTCCAGCCCTGATGATCTGGGGATAAGTAATCCAGACCTGATCATCTGGGGGTAAATACTCCAGCCCTGCTGATCTGGTTGTAAATACTCCAGCCCTGATGATCTGGGGCTAAATACTCCAGCAGTGATGATCTGAGGGTAAATACACCAGCCCTGATCATCTGGGGGTAAATACTCCAGCCCTGATCATTTGGGGGTAAATACACCAGCCCTGATGATTTGCGGTAAATACACCAGCCCTGATGATCTGGGGGTAAATCACCAGCCCTGATGATCTGGGGGTAAATACTCCAGCCCTGATCACCTGGGGCTAAATACTCCAGCCCTGTTCATCTGGGGGGAAGAACTCCAGCCCAGATGATCTGGGGTAAATACACCAGCCCTGATGATCTGGGGGTAAATACTCCAGCCGTGATGATCTGGGGTCAATACTGCAGCCCTGATGATCTGGTGATAAATACTCCAGCCCTGATCATTTGGGGGTAAATACACCAGCCCTGATCATCTGGGGGTAAATTCTCCAGCCTTGATGATCTGTGGGTAAATACACCAGCCCTGATCATCTGGGGGTAAATTCTCCAGCCTTGATGATCTGTGGGTAAATACACCAGCCCTGATCATCTGTGGGTAAATACACCAGCCCTGATCATCTGGGGGTAAATACTCCAGCCTTGATGATCTGGGGGTAAATACACCGGCCCTGATCATCTGGGGGTAAATACTCCAGCCCTGATCATTTGGGGGTAAATACAACAGCCCTAATGATTTGGGGTAAATACACCAGCCCTGATCATCTGGGGTAAATACTCCAGCCCTGATCATCTGGTGATAAATACTCCAGCCCTGATCATTTGGGGGTAAATACAACAGCCCTAATGATTTGGGGTAAATACACCAGCCCTGATCATCTGGGGTAAATACTCCAGCCCTGATGATCTGTGGGTGAACACACCAGCCCTGATCATCTGGGGGTAAATACTCCAGCCTTGATGATCTGGGGGTAAATACACCGGCCCTGATCATCTGGGGGTAAATACTCCAGCCCTGATCATTTGGGGGTAAATACAACAGCCCTGATGATTTGGGGTAAATACACCAGCCCTGATCATCTGGGGTAACTACTCCAGCCCTGATGATCTGGGGGTAAGTAATCCAGATCTGATCATCTGGGGGTAAATACTCCAGCCCTGCTGATCTGGGGGTAAGTAATCCAGATCTGATCATCTGGGGTAAATACTCCAGCCCTGATGATCTGGGGGTAAATACACCAGCCCTGATCATCTGGGGGTAATTACTCCAGCCCTGATCATCTGGGGTAAATACTCCAGCCCTGATCATCTGGTGATAAATACAACAGCCCTGATCATTTGGGGGTAAATACAACAGCCCTAATGATTTGGGGTAAATACACCAGCCCTGATCATCTGGGGTAAATACTCCAGCCCTGATGATCTGTGGGTAAATACACCAGCCCTGATCATCTGGGGGTAAATACTCCAGCCTTGATGATCTGGGGGTAAATACGCCGGCCCTGATCATCTGGGGATAAATACTCCAGCCCTGATCATTTGGGGGTAAATACAACAGCCCTGATGATTTGGGGGTAAGTAATCCAGATCTGATCATCTGGGGGTAAATACTCCAGCCCTGCTGATCTGGGGGTAAGTAATCCAGATCTGATCATCTGGGGGTAAATACTCCAGCCCTGCTGATCTGGGGGTAAGTAATCCAGATCTGATCATCTGGGGGTAAATACTCCAGCCCTGATGATCTGGGGGTAAATACACCAGCCCTGATCATCTGGTGGTAAATACTCCAGCCCTGATCATTTGGGGGTAAATACAACAGCCCTGATGATTTGGGGTAAATACTCCAGCCCTGATGATCTGGTGACAAATACTCCAGCAGTGATGATCTGGGGGTAAATACACCAGCCCTGATCATCTGGGGGTAAATACTCCAGCCCTGATCATTTGGGGGTAAATACACCAGCCCTGATGATTTGCGGTAAATACTCTAGCCCTGATGATCTGGTGATAAATAGTCCAGCAGTGATGATCTGGGGGTAAATACACCAGCCCTGATCATCTGGGGGTAAATACACCAGCCCTGATCATCTGGGGGTAAATACACCAGCCCTGATCATCTGGGGGTAAATACTCCAGCCCTGATCATTTGGGGGTAAATACACCAGCCCTGATGATTTGCGGTAAATACACCAGCCCTGATGATCTGTGGGTAAATACACCAGCCCTGATGATCAGGGGGTAAATCACCAGCCCTGATGATCTGGGGGTAAATACTCCAGCCCTGATCACCTGGGGCTAAATACTCCAGCCCTGTTCATCTGGGGGGAAGAACTCCAGCCCAGATGATCTGGGGGAAATACACCAGCCCTGATGATCTGGGGGTAAATACACCAGCCCTGATGATCTGGGGGTAAATCACCAGCCCTGATGATCTGGGGGTAAATACTCCAGCCCTGATCACCTGGGGCTAAATACTCCAGCCCTGTTCATCTGGGGGGAAGAACTCCAGCCCAGATGATCTGGGGGAAATACACCAGCCCTGATGATCTGGGGGTAAATACTCCAGCCGTGATGATCTGGGGTCAATACTGCAGCCCTGATGATCTGGGGGTAAATACTCCAGCCCTGATGGTCTAGTGTAAATACCCCAGCCCTGATGATCTGGGGGTAAATACTCCAGCCCTGATGGTCTAGGGTAAATACACCAGCCCTGATGATCTGTGGGTAAATACTCCAGCCCTGATGGTCTAGGGTAAATACTCCAGCCCTGATTATCTGGGGCAAATACTCCATCCCTGTTGATTTCGGGCAAATACTCCAGCTATGATGAACTGGGGGTAAATACTCCAGCCCAGATGATCTGTGGGTAAATACTCCAGCCCTGTTGATTTCGGGCAAATACTCCAGCTATGATGAACTGGGGGTAAATACTCCAGCCCTGATGATCCAGGGTAAATACACCAGCCCTGATCATCTGTGGGTAAATACACCAGCCCTGATCATCTGAGGGTAAATACACCAGCCCTGATCATCTGGGGGTAAATACTCCAGCCCTGATCATTTGGGGGTAAATACACCAGCCCTGATGATTTGCGGTAAATACACCAGCCCTGATGATCTGTGGGTAAATACACCAGCCCTGATGATCTGGGGGTAAATCACCAGCCCTGATGATCTGGGGGTAAATACTCCAGCCCTGATCACCTGGGGCTAAATACTCCAGCCCTGTTCATCTGGGGGGAAGAACTCCAGCCCAGATGATCTGGGGGAAATACACCAGCCCTGATGATCTGGGGGTAAATACTCCAGCCGTGATGATCTGGGGTCAATACTGCAGCCCTGATGATCTGGGGGTAAATACTCCAGCCCTGATGGTCTAGTGTAAATACCCCAGCCCTGATGATCTGGGGGTAAATACTCCAGCCCTGATGGTCTCGGGTAAATACACCAGCCCTGATGATCTGGGGGTAAATACTCCAGCCCTGATGGTCTAGGGTAAATACTCCAGCCCTGATTATCTGGGGCAAATACTCCATCCCTGTTGATTTTGGGCAAATACTCCAGCTATGATGAACTGGGGGTAAATACTCCAGCCCAGATGATCTGTGGGTAAATACTCCAGCCCTGTTGATTTCGGGCAAATACTCCAGCTATGATGAGCTGGGGGTAAATACTCCAGCCCTGATGATCCAGGGTAAATACACCAGCCCTGATGATCTGGGGGTATATACTCCAACCCTGATGATCTGGGGGTAAAAAGTCCAGCCCTGATGATCTGGGGGTAAATACTCCAGCCCTGATGATCTGGAGGTAAAAAGTCCAGCCTGATGGTCTAGGGTAAATACGCCAGCCCTGATGATCTGGGGGTAAAAAGTCCAGCCCTGATGATCTGGGGGTAAAAAGTCCAGTCCTGATGATCTGGGGGTAAATACTCCAGCCCTGATGATCTAGGGTAAATACACCAGCCCTGATGATCTGGGGGTAAATACTCCAAACATGATGATCAGGGGTAAATACTCCAGCCCTGATCATTTGGGGTAAATACTCCAGCCCCGATGATCTGATGGTAAATACACCAGCCCTGATGATCCTGGGTAAATATTCCAGCCCTGATGATCTGGGGGTAAATACACCAGTTCTGATTATCTGGGGGTAAATACTCCAGCCCTGATCATTTGGGGTTAATACTCCAGCCCTGATCATTTTGGGGTAAATACACCAGCCCTGATGATTTGGGGTAAATACTCCAGCCCTGATGATCTTGGGGTGAATAGACCAGCCCTGATGATCTGGGGGAAAATACTCCAGCGCTGGTGATTTGGGGTAAATACACCAGCCCTGATGATCTGGGGTAAATGCACCAGCCCTGATGATCTGGGGGTAAATAGACTAGTCCTGATGATCTGGGGGTAAATACTCCAGCCCGGATGATCTGTGGTAAATAATCCAGCCCTGGTGATTTGTGGTAAATAGACTAGTCCTGATGATCTTTGGGTAAATACTCCAGCCCTGATGATCTGGGGGTAAATACTCCAGCCCTGATGATCTAGGGTAAATGCACCAGCCCTGATGATCTGGGGTAAATGCACCAGCCCTGATGATCTGGGGGTAAATAGACTAGTCCTGATGATCTGGGGGTAAATACTCCAGCCCGGATGATCTGTGGTAAATAATCCAGCCCTGGTGATTTGGGGTAAATAGACTAGTCCTGATGATCTTTGGGTAAATACTCCAGCCCTGATGATCTAGGGGTAAATACTCCAGCCCTGATGATCTAGGGTAAATACACCAGCCCTGATGATCTGGGGGTAAGTGCTCCAGCCCTGATGATCTGGGGGTAAAAAGTCCAGCCCTGATGATTTGGGGTAAATACACCAGCCCTAATCATCTGGGGTTAAGTACTCCAGCCCTGATGATCTGTGGGTAAATACACCAGCCCTGATCATCTGGGGGTAAATACTCCAGCCTTGATGATCTGGGGGTAAATACACCGGCCCTGATCATCTGGGGGTAAATACTCCAGCCCTGATCATTTGGGGGTAAATACAACAGCCCTGATGATTTGGGGTATATACACCAGCCCTGATCATCTGGGGTAAATACTCCTGCCCTGATGATCTGGGGGTAAGTAATCCAGACCTGATCATCTGGGGGTAAATACACCAGCCCTGATGATCTGGGGCTAAATACTCCAGCCTTGATGATCTGGGGGTAAATACACCAGCCCTGATCATCTGGGGGTAAATACTCCAGCCCTGATCATTTGGGGGTAAATACACCAGCCCTGATGATTTGCGGTAAATACACCAGCCCTGATCATCTGGGGGTAAATACTCCAAACCTGATGATCTGAGGGTAAATACAGCAGCCCTAATGATCTGGGGGTAAATACTCCAAACCTGATGATCTGGGGGTAAATACTCCCGCCCTGGTCATCTGGGGGTTAATACTCCAGACCCAATGATCTGGGGGAAATACTCCAGCACTGATGATCTGGGGGTAAATACTCCAGCCCTGAACATTTGGGGCTAAAAACTCCAGCCCTGAACATTTGGGGCTAAATACTCCAGACCTGATCATCCGGTGGTAAATACTCCAGCCCTGATCATCTGGAGGTTAATACACGAGCCCCAATGAACAGGGGTAAATACACCAGCCCTGATAATTTGTCGGTAAATGCACTAGCGCTGATGATCAGTAGGTAAATACTCCAGCCCTGATGATCTGGTGTAAATACTCCAAACCTGATGATCAGGGGTAAATACTCCAAACCTGATGATCAGGGGTAAATACTCCAAACCTGATGATCCGGGGTAAATACACCAGCCCTGATGATCTGGGGGTAAATACTCCAGCCCTGATGATCTGGGGGTAAATACTCCAGCCCTGTTGATTTCGATCAAATACTCCAGCTATGATGAACTGGGGGTAAATACTCCAGCCCTGATGATCCAGGGTAAATACACCAGCCCTGATGATCTGGGGGTATATACTCCAACCCTGATGATCTGGGGGTAAAAAGTCCAGCCCTGATGATCTGGGGGTAAATACTCCAGCCCTGATGATCTGGAGGTAAAAAGTCCAGCCTGATGGTCTAGGGTAAATACGCCAGCCCTGATGATCTGGGGGTAAAAAGTCCAGCCCTGATGATCTGGGGGTAAAAAGTCCAGTCCTGATGATCTGGGGGTAAATACTCCAGCCCTGATGATCTAGGGTAAATACACCAGCCCTGATGATCTGGGGGTAAATATTCCAAACCTGATGATCAGGGGTAAATACTCCAGCCCTGATGATCTAGGGTAAATACACCAGCCCTGATGATCTGGGGGTAAATACTCCAAACCTGATGATCTGGTGTAAATACACCAGCCCTGATGATCTGGGGGTAAATACTCCAGCCCTGATGATCTGGGGGTAAAAAGACCAGCCTTGATGATCAGGGGGTAAATACTCCAGCCTTGATGATCTGGGGGTAAATACACCAGCCCTGATCATCTGGGGGTAAATACTCCAGCCCTGATCATTTGGGGGTAAATACACCAGCCCTGATGATTTGGGGTAAATACACCAGCCCTGATCATCTGGTGATAAATACTCCAGCCCTGATGATCTGAGGGTAAATAAACCAGCCCTGATCATCTTGGGGTAAATACTCCAGCCCTGATCATTTGGGGGTAAATACAACAGCCCTGATCATCTGGGGTAAATACTCCAGCCCTGATGATCTGGGGATAAGTAATCCAGACCTGAGCATCTGGGGGTAAATACTCGCGCCCTGGTCATCTGGGGGTTAATACTCCAGCCCTGATCATTTGGGGTTAAATACAACAGCCCTGATGATTTGGGGTAAATACTCCAGCCCTGATGATCTGTGGGTAAATACACCAGCCCTGATCATCTGGGGATAAATACTCCAGCCTTGATGATCTGGGGGTAAATACAACAGCCCTGATGATTTGCGGTAAATACACCAGCCCTGATCATCTGGGGTAAATACTCCAGCCCTGATGATCTGGGGGTAAGTAATCCAGACCTGATCATCTGGGGGTAAATACTCCAGCCCTGCAGATCTGGTTGTAAATACTCCAGCCCTGATGATCTGGGGCTAAATACTCCAGCCCTGATGATCTGTGGGTAAATACACCAGCCCTGATCATCTGGGGGTAAATACTGCAGCCTTGATGATCTGGGGGTAAATACACCGGCCCTGATCATCTGGGGGTAAATACTCCAGCCCTGATCATTTGGGGGTAAATACAACAGCCCTGATGATTTGCGGTAAATACACCAGCCCTGATCATCTGGGGGTAAATACGCCAACCCTGATGATCTGGTGATAAATACTCCAGCCCCAATGATCTGTGGGAAAATACTCCAGCCCTGATGATCTGGGGGTAAATACTCCAGACCTGATGATCTGAGGGTAAATACACCAGCCCTAATGATCTGGGGGTAAATACTCCAAACCTGATGATCTGGGGGTAAATACTTCCGCCCTCGTCATCTGGGGGTTAATACTCCAGCCCCAATGATCTGGGGTAAATACTCCAGCACTGATGATCTGGGGGTAAATACTCCAGCCCTGATCATTTGGGGGTAAATACTCCAGACCTGATCCTCCGGGGGTAAATACTCCAGCCCTGATGATCTTGTGTAAATACACCAGCCCTGATGATTTGTGGGTAAATACACCAGCCCTGATGATCTGGGGTAAATACTCCAGCCCTGATGATCAGTGGGTAAATACTCCAGCCCTGATGATCTGGGGTAAATATTCCAGCCCTGGTGATTTGGGGTAAATACACCAGCCCTGATGATCTGGGGTAAATGCACCAGCCCTGATGATCTGGGGGTAAATAGACTAGTCCTGATGATCTGGGGGTAAATACTCCAGCCCGGATGATCTGTGGTAAATAATCCAGCCCTGGTGATTTGGGGTAAATAGCCTAGTCCTGATGATCTTTGGGTAAATAGTCCAGCCCTGATGGTCTGGGGGTAAATACTCCAGCCCTGATGATCTGGGGTAAATGCTCCAGCCCTGATGATCTGGAGGTAAATACCCCAGCCTTGATGATCTGGGGGTAAATACCCCAGCCCTGATGATCTGGGGGTAAATATTCCAGCCCTGATGGTCTGGGGTAAATGCTCCAGCCCTGATGATTTGGGGTAAATACTCCAGCCCTGATGATCTGGGGGTAAATACTCCAGCCCTGATGATCTGGGGGAAATCCTCCAGCCCTGATCATCTGGGGGTCAATAGTCCAGCCCTGATAATCTTGGGGTAAATACACCAGCCCAGATGATCTGGGTTTAAATACACCAGCCCTGATGATCTGGGGGTAAATACGCTAGTTCTGATTATCGTGGGGGTAAATACTCCAGCCCTGATCATTTGGGGTAAATACTCCAGCCCCGATGATCTGATGGTAAATACACCAGCCCTGATGATCCTGGGTAAATATTCCAGCCCTGATGATATGGGGGTAAATACACCAGTTCTGATCATTTGGGGTTAATACTCCAGCCCTGATCATTTTGGGGTAAATACACCAGCCCTGATGATTTGGGGTAAATACTCCAGCCCTGATGATCTTGGGGTGAATAGACCAGCCCTGATGATCTGGGGGAAAATACTCCAGCCCTGATGATTTGGGGTAAATACTCCAGCCCTGATGATCTTGGGGTGAATAGACCAGCCCTGATCATCTGGGGTAAATACTCCTGCCCTGATGATCTGGGGGTAAGTAATCCAGACCTGATCATCTGGGGGTAAATACACCAGCCCTGATGATCTGGGGCTAAATACTCCAGCCTTGATGATCTGGGGGTAAATACACCAGCCCTGATCATCTGGGGGTAAATACTCCAGCCCTGATCATTTGGGGGTAAATACACCAGCCCTGATGATTTGCGGTAAATACACCAGCCCTGATCATCTGGGGGTAAATACTCCATACCTGATGATCTGAGGGTAAATACAGCAGCCCTAATGATCTGGGGGTAAATACTCCAAACCTGATGATCTGGGGGTAAATACTCCCGCCCTGGTCATCTGGGGGTTAATACTCCAGACCCAATGATCTGGGGGAAATACTCCAGCACTGATGATCTGGGGGTAAATACTCCAGCCCTGAACATTTGGGGCTAAATACTCCAGCCCTGAACATTTGGGGCTAAATACTCCAGACCTGATCATCCGGTGGTAAATACTCCAGCCCTGATCATCTGGAGGTTAATACACGAGCCCCAATGAACAGGGGTAAATACACCAGCCCTGATAATTTGTCGGTAAATGCACTAGCGCTGATGATCTGGGGGTAAATCCACGAGCCCTGATGATCAGTGGGTAAATACTCCAGCCCTGATGATCTGGTGTAAATATTCCAAACCTGATGATCAGGGGTAAATACTCCAAACCTGATGATCAGGGGTAAATACTCCAGCCCTGATGATCCGGGGTAAATACACCAGCCCTGATGATCTGGGGGTAAATACTCCAGCCCTAATGATCTGGGGGTAAATACTCCAGCCCTGATGATCTAGGGTAAATACACCAGCCCTGATGATCTGGGGGTAAATACTCCAAACCTGATGATCAGGGGTAAATACTCCAGCCCTGATGATCTAGGGTAAATACACCAGCCCTGATGATCTGGGGGTAAATACTCCAAACCTGATGATCTGGGGTAAATACACCAGCCCTGATGATCTGGGGGTAAATGCTCCAGCCCTGATGATCTGGGGGTAAAAAGTCCAGCCTTGATGATCTGGGGGTAAAAAGTCCAGCCTTGATGATCTGGGGCTAAATACTCCAGCCTTGATGATCTGGGGGTAAATACACCAGCCCTGATCATCTGGGGGTAAATACTCCAGCCCCAGTGATCTGTGGGTAAATACTCCAGCTCTGATGATCTGGGGGTATATACTCCAGCAGTGATGATCTGGGGGTAAATACACCAGCCCTGATCATCTGGGGGTAAATACTCCAGCACTGATGATTTGGGGTAAATACACCAGCCCTGATCATCTGGGGGTAAATACGCCAACCCTGATGATCTGGTGATAAATACTCCAGCCCCAGTGATCTGGGGTAAATACGCCAGCACTGATGATCTGGGGGTAAATACTCCATCCCTGAACATTTGGGGGTAAATACTCCAGACCTGATCCTCCAGGGGTAAATACTCCAGCCCTGATGATGTGGGGATAAATACACCAGCCGTGATGATCTGGGGGTAAATACTCCAGCCCTAATGATCTGGGGATAAATACTCCAGCCCTGATGATCTGGGGCTCAATACTCCAGCCCTGTTGATCTGGGGATAAATACTCCAGCCCTGATGATCTGGGGCTCAATACTCCAGCCCTGTTGATCTGAGGTGAATACACCAGCCCTGATGATCTGGGGGTAAATATCCAGCACTGATGACATTTGGGTAAATAACCCAGCCCTGATGATCTGGGGGTAAATACTCCAGCCCTGATGATCTGGGGTAAATACTCCAGCACTGATGATTTGTGGGCAAATACACCAGCCCTGATGATCTGGGGGTAAATACACCAGCCCTGATGATCTTTGGGTAAATACTCCAGCCCTGATGATCTGGGGTAAATACTCCAGCCCTGATGATTTGTGGGCAAATACACCAGCCCTGATGATCTGGGGGTAAATACACCAGCCCTGATGATCTGGGGTAAATACACCAGCCCTGATGATCTTTGGGTAAATACACCAGCCCTGATGATTTGTGGGCAAATACACCAGCCCTGATGATCTGGGGGTAAATACACCAGCCCTGATGATCTGGGGTAAATACTCCAGCCCTGATGATTTGTGGGTAAATACACCAGCCCTGATGATCTGGGGATAAATACACCAGCCCTGATGATCTGGGGGTAAATACTCCAGCCCTAATGATCTGGGGATAAATGCTCCAGCCCTGATGATCTGGGGCTCAATACTCCAGCCCTGTTGATCTGGGGATAAATACTCCAGCCCTGATGATTTGGGGCTCAATACTCCAGCCCTGTTGATCTGAGGTGAATACACCAGCCCTGATGATCTGGGGGTAAATATCCAGCACTGATGACATTTGGGTAAATACCCCAGCCCTGTTGATCTGGGGGTAAATACTCCAGCCCTGATGATCTGGGGGTAAATACTCCAGCCCTAATTATCTGGGGATAAATACTCCAGCCCTGATGATCTGGGGCTCAATACTCCAGCCCTGTTGATCTGGGGGTAAATGCACAAGCCCTGATGATCTGGGGGTAAATAGACTAGTCCTGATGATCTCGGGGTAAGTACTCCAGCCCTGATGATCTGTGGTAAATACTCCAGCCCTGGTGATTTGGGCTAAATAGACTAGTCCTGATGATCTTTGGGTAAATACTCCAGCCCTGATGATCTGGGGGTAAATACTCCAACCCTGATGATCTGGGGTAAATGCTCCAGCCCTGATAATCTGGGGGTAAATACTCCAGCCCTGATGATCTGGGGGTAAATACTCCAGCCCTGATGATCTGGGGTAAATGCTCCAGCCCTGATGAACTGGGGGTAAATACTCCAGCCCTGATGATCTGGGGTAAATGCTCCAGCCCTGATGATCTGGGGGTAAATACTCCAGCCCTGATGATCTGGGGGTAAATACTCCAGCCCTGATGATCTGGGGGTAAATACTCCAGCCCTGATGATCTGGGGTAAATGCTCCAGCCCTGATGATCTGTGTGTAAATTATCCAGGATTCACTCAGCAGGTCTGGCAGCATCTGTGGAAAGAGAAGCAGAGTTAACGTTTCGGGTCAGTGACCCTTCTTCGGAAGGGTCACCAGCCCTGATGATCTGTGCGTCAATACACCAGCCCTGATGATCTGGGGTAAATACACCAGCCCTGATGATCTGGGAGCAAATACACCAGCCCTGATGATCTGGGGTAAATACACCAGCCCTGATGATCTGGGGTAAATACACCAGCCCTGATGATCTGTGGGTAAATACACCAGCCCGGATGATCCGGGTAAATACTCCAACCCTGATCATTTGGAAAAATACTCCAGCCCCGATGATCTGGTGGTAAATACACCAGCCCTGATGATCCTGGGTAAATATTCCAGCCCTGATGATCTGGGGGTAAATACACCAGTTCTGATTATCTGGGGTAAATACTCCAGCCCTGATCATTTTGGGGTAAATACACCAGCCCTGATGATTTGGGGTAAATACTCCAGCCCTGATGATCTGGGGGTGAATAGACCAGCCCTGATGACCTGGGGGTACATACTCCAGCCCAGATGATCTGGGGGTAAATAGTCCAGCCCTGGTGATTTGGGGTAAATACACCAGCCCTGATGATCTGGGGTAAATGCACCAGCCCTGATGATCTGGGGGTAAATAGACTAGTCCTGATGATCTGGGGGTAAATACTCCAGCCCGGATGATCTGTGGTAAATAATCCAGCCCTGGTGATTTGGGTTAAATAGACTAGTCCTGATGATCTTTGGGTAAATACTCCAGCCCTGATGATCTGGGGGTAAATACTCCAGCCCTGATGATCTAGGGTAAATACACCAGCCCTGATGATCTGGGGGTAAATACACCAGCCCTGATGATCTGGGAGTAAATACACCAGCCCTGATGATCTGGGGGTAAATACACCAGCCCTGATGATCTGGGGATAAATACTCCAGCCCTCATGTTTTGGGGTAAATACTCCTGCCTTGATGATTTGGGGTAAATACTCCTGCCCTGATGATCGGTGTGTAAATACTCCAGCCCTGATGATCTGGGGTAAATACACCAGCCCTGATGATCTGGGAGTAAATACACCAGCCCTGATGATCTGGGGGTAAATACTCCAGCCCTCATGTTTTGGGGTAAATACTCCTGCCTTGATGATATGGGGTAAATACTCCTGCCCTGATGATCTGGGGGTAAATACTCCAGCCCTCATGATTTGGGGTAAATACTCCAGCCCTGATGATCTGGGGGTAAATACTCCAGCCCTGATGATCTGGGTGTAAATACTCCAGCCCTCATGATTTGGGGTAAATACTCCAGCCCTGATGATCTGGAGTAAATGCTCCAGCCCTGATGATTTGGGGTAAATACTCCAGCCCTGATGATCTGGGGGTAAATACTCCAGCCCTGATGATCTGGGTGTAAATACTCCAGCCCTCATGATTTGGGGTAAATACTCCAGCCCTGATGATCTGGGTGTAAATACTCCAGCCCTGATGATCTGGGTGTAAATACTCCAGCTCTGATGATCTTGGGGTAAATACTCCAGCCCTGATGATCTGGGTGTAAATATTGCAGCCCTGATGATCTGGGGGTAAATACTCCAGCCCTGATGATCTGGGTGTAAATACTCCAGCCCTGATGATCTGGGAGTAAATACTCCAGCCCTGATGATTTGGGGTCAATAAACCTGCCCTGATGATCTGGGGGTAAATACCCCTGCCCTGATGATCTGGGTGTAAATACTCCAGCCCTGATGATCTGGGTGTAAATACTCCAGCCCTGATGATCTGGGGGTATATGCACCAGCCCTGAATGTTTGAAAACAATCCATGCCATCTTTCACCTGCCATTTTTCTTCCCTGTGATCGCTCCGCACAATTGCACCCCAGAGCTCTTGTTCCTGCAATCTCTCACCCTGACTTCTCTCCATGACCTCTGCGATGTGACTCTTTCCACCTGATCTCCGACCTCTCCTCTCTGATGACCTGAAACATTAGTTCTGTTTCTCTCTCCACCGATGCTGCCAGACCTGCTGAGCATTTCCAGTATTTTCTATTTGTATTCCAATTTTCCAGCCTCTGCAGTGTTTTGCTCTTATATTCGTGTGTCCTCACCAATGCACTGTATAATTGTAGTAAGATTTCTTTACTCTTATACTCGAATCCCTTTGTAGCAAAAGCTAACAGACCTTCCAAATTTCTTGCTGTACCTCCTGGGGGTGATGGTGGTGTGGTGGTCATGCCACTGACCTGGTAATCCAGAGACTCAGGTTAATGCCCTGAGGATGTGGGTTTAAATCCCACCATGACAGCTGAATTAATTCAATTAATTAATAAAAATGTGGAATTTCAAGCTAGTCTCAGTAATGCTGCCATGAAACTACCATTAGTTGTTGTAAAAATCCATCTTGCCCTTTCGGATCTGGCCTTCATGTGACTACAGACCCACAGCAATGTGGTTGACTCTTAACTGCCCTCTGCCATTCAGTTGTCATGGGCAATGAGAGATAGGCAACAAATGCTGGCCTTGCCAGTGATGCCCATATCCCATGAAAGAATAAACAAAACCTGCCTGTTAAGTTCCTGTGATTCATGTACAAGGACACCCAGGTCCCACTGAATGTAAGCAATTCCCAGCCTCTCACCATTTGAAAAAATTCTGCTTTTTTTCATTTTTCCAGCAAAGTGGATAGCTTCACACTTTGCCGTATTGTATTACATCTGCCATGTTCTTGCCTACTCACCCAACATGTCTCACAACGTCTGCAGCCTCTTTGTGTCCTCCTCACCTTTCCTACCTAACTGTTACGTCAGCAAACTTAGATATATTACACTCAGTCCCCTTATCTAAATCATTAATATAACTTGTAAATGTAGTATAATGTACTATCGCAGACATTGGGTTGTTACTGGGCAGATTATGTAAATAAACTGTGTGCAGTATCTTAGGAAGTGATGTAATGTAATCTGTACAGAACCTCGTGGAGAGTTGCAATGGAATTAATAGATGGAAGACGTGTTCAATAAACTCCTATTATTTCAACTGTCAGTCTCTTATATATTCTGTACTAGTTATCAGAATATTATATGGTGGCAGGGGTAAATTAAGAAAGAAGATGGAGAAATCTTTACTAGAGAACTTCGGAAAATTAGTTGGACTGAAACAAGCTGAGGTGTGGCTTTATGAATGATTTATATCAACTTGCTGAGGATTGCGAATACAGCAGCTTACAGGAAGAGCTGATTCGAGATAGGATTGTGGTCAGTGTAGTAGATGATGCCCTTTTGGATCATCAACAATCGAGGGGGGATTTCATATTAACGAAAGCGATTCAGTTGAGCAAACAAGCAGAGGTTAGAATGGTTAACTGATTCATTGTTCAAGGGGACAGGGAGAGTCCGATCTCAAGAGTAGCAGACTCCAGTGAATTCATTAAGAAAAGGAAAAGGAAAAATGGTGGTAAATAACAAGAAAGGTAGGAAGAGCATCTAGAGGTAGCAGCGGCCAACAGCAATAGATGTGGCCGAGAGAGGAACAAGCAGAAAAAGTGAAGTGGAATGTTTTTCCTGCACAAAGAAGGGACACTTTCAGTCAGTGCATCGCAGTTAAACCCAATGCTTCATATAACTAAAGGAAAATCCCAAGGAAACAAAAAAGGTAATAACGTACATGATGTACAATATCTTGAAATACCCTTTTTAGGCGAAATCCAAGGAACTAGTGAGAATTGCTGGACAGCAGAAATTCTTTTGGAATGCAACAAGACTAATTTCAAACTGGACACTGGAGCTGCAGTTTCAGTATCATCAGACGCAGAAGCATGGCTGAAAAGAAAAGTTGCAAGCCAACAGGTAAAAAATTATGTTGGGCCGAGAGGATGGAGTTGAAGGTGGTGGGAGGGTTAAAGATAACAATGAGTTACTGGGGAAAGGAAATTCCTGAGACCTTATATGTAATTAAAAACCAAAGTTGTTCACTCCTAAGTAGAAAGGCTTGCATAAATTTACAACTCATATGTAGAGTGGAAGAGCTCGAATGTAAGGAAAACCAGTCTAGAAAATTTAGAGCTGAATTTCCAAAATTATTGGCATACCATATTACTCTAAGAAAGGAAGCAGAGCCAGTGTGTTTGTATACACCTAGGATAGTCCCACATCTACTTCTAGAAAAAGTTAAAAAGGAAACTGAACTAATGGTAAAACAAGGAGTCATTTCACCTGCAACAAAACCTACAGGATGGTGCTTAGGTTTGGTTCCAGTGAAGAAACCTGATGGTGCAATTAGAATTTGTGCTGACTTCTCACAACTGAATAAGGCAGTGGAAAGAGAAATACATCCAATGTCATCAGTAGATAAGAGTTTGGCAAAGCTAGGAAAGAGCTCAATTTTGACCAAATTGGACGCAAACAGCAGATTTTGGCAATTACCCTTAAATGAGGAATCTAAGCTTCTAACAACATTTATAACACCATTTGGAAGATTTTAACAGATTACCATTAGGAATAACATCAGCATCTGAGATCTTTCAAAAGATAATGCCAAGGATTCTGGAAGGATTGGATGGAATTATTTGCCATATGGATGTTGTCCGAATCCATGGAGCCAATCAAAAAGAACCCGATGCTAGAGTGAGAGCAGTGCGATGAAGATTGGAAGAAGCAGGTCTTACACTGAATGAAAAATGTGTTTTTTTGCAGCCAATTGTAAAAATTTTTGGACATATAATAGATGGGTCTGGTATTAGAGCAGATCCACAAAAGACAAAAGTGATAAGGGAATTCCCAGAGTTGTAAAGTGTGACAGAGCTTCAGAGGTTTATGGGAATAGTGAATCGGGTCGGATAATTTCTACCCAATTTAGCCATGATCAATGAGCCATTGTTGGAAAACAATGATGTTTGGTGTTGGAAAGAAGCCCAGCAGGAATCCTCTGAAAAAACCAAAGGAATGTTAATATTATCAGAGGTGTTAGCCCATTATGACCCAGAGGTATCCACCATCATAGCTCCGGAGGTGTCATCTACGGGATTGGGAGCAGTGCTATTTCAAGTGCAGAGAGATGGGAGACACAGACCTGTATATTTTGCTTCTTGTTCATTAACAGAAAACGAGCAGAGATATGCAGTCATAGAAAAGGAAGCGTTAGCAGCAACTTGGGCCTGTGAAAAATGTTCAGATTATGTCATAGGACTTCAATTTAAAATCAACAGCAGGACCAGAAAAAGGAGATATTTTGTTTCTCGAAGAAGTAGAAGTTTTTGCTTTAACGACAACAACAACTTTACCTGCTACAGCTCAGAAACTGGCTGAGATCAGAAATGCGCATTCTTTGGCAAAGCGAAGAATGAGCTCAATTTTTACCAAATTGGACGCAAACAGCAGATTTTGGCAATTACTCTTCGATGAAGTATGTGTGAAAATCAGGAAATATTGCTTGAATTGATGGCCAGAGAGCATGCCACATTAATCCTGTTCTACGACAGTAGTATGAACAGGGGGTGATCCAAGCATTATTGATGATTTACTGATCTACATTGAGAGATTAGTTATCCCTAGAGTCTTGAGGTTCAACATCTTGGAGAGATTGCACCAAGGTCATCTGGAGCTAACGAAGTGTAGAGCCAGGGCAAGACATTCAGTACGGTGGCCTGGTATATTGAAAGAAATTGATGAGATGATATTCAGATGCATCACGTGTGCTATCAATCGTCAGGAGATGAAAGAACCACTCATGTCATCTTCTTTTTGTCTAGACCCAGTAAGATGCTCCTAATTGTAGTTGATTGAAGTTAAACAACTACAAGATCAAAATTCAGAAGCTGTAATCACATCCTTGAGAGAAATTTTTGTGACACATGAAATTCCAGATATTGTAACATCGGAAATGGGACGCAATTTGCAAATGAATGCGTCAGATAGTTTACACAGTACACGGCTTTGTTTATATCACTAGTTCGGCAAGGTACCCAAAGGCTAATGGTGAAGCTGAGAGAGGTGTATGGACTGTGAAGGTATTGTTGAAAAAGAATGAAGGTCTTCAACTAGTAGTTCTAAGTTATTGACTGACACTACTTCAGAATGGTTTAGCCCCATGCAAATTGTTAATGGGGGGGTGGTTGAAGACCCAACTTCCTACACTCACAAGTACACTCAAGCAACAATTACGTGTGGAAGACTTGGAAAAAGTGAGGGAGAGAGAGGGTAGAGGTCAGTCAAATCAATCAGAAAATTATGACAGATGTCACAAAACAAGAAACTTATCAGATATCCAAACTGGGGAATCAGTTTGGGTTGGAGACCAAAATTGGTATGGAGAAGCGATTGAGCAATCACCATTTCCATGATTGTACACAGTCCAAATTGACCAGGCGATGATGAGAAGAAACAGAAGGTCATTGGTGGTGATACCAAAGAAGCAGCAAATACAGGAGAACCAATCATCTTAAAGATTTGATGAACCAGTGATGCTGTAATCAGCCATCAACCCAGAGGACAATCCAACTGAAGAATGTGAGTCATCCAACAGTTCTACTCAAGTACTCCAGAGTTAGAAGGAGGAACTAGAAGACTAAGGGCTGAATCTTCTGTGCACGCCCCCAATGTCGATGGCGGGCGAAAAGAACGGCAGTCCACCCACACAGGCCTCATGTCGCGGAGCCGCTGCAATCTTCCATGTGGCGACTCAATGTGGCGGCTCATTTAAATAGCCAGGTTGGGCCACCCACCCCACTGATCACATGGAGAGGGCTGGATATCCATCCCCAGCAATGACGTTGGCTGCCTGTGCGCAGGCGCTGAAGCCATTTTTAAAGGGCTTTGAGCCCTACCGGGAAATTTAAATATTTAAAGTTAAAGTAAATGAAAAGAAATGCAGACATTTCACCGGGCCCTCTCCTACCTGCCCCCCACCCCCCGCCAATAACAATAACATTATTTATTTTCCCTTTCCCCCGCAAGATACTTATCTTGTCCATCTGACCTTCCCTCCTACAAACTGCACAAACTTTAAACTCTAATCCTTCCCACCATCCCCTACACCCATGACGTTACTTTGACCCTGTTCCCCCACCCCCTCCCCCGTATTAATAAACTTACCTCCTCCCCCTTCCCCACCAGTGTGGCGCCTTGTTTCCCAAAACAGGAGTTCCAGCCACTGGGCCGAAGATCGCAGTGGGACATCTGGCGACGACATGAGTTATCATTAATGCATTCATTTTAATTGATTAAAATATTCAAATGGGGGTTGGAGCGTTGGAGGGGGCTTTCCTGGAGGCATCTTCAGGCCCCCTATCCCTGCCACGGAACCTGACGCCTGGGGGGGGATCAAAATCCAGCCGTAATGATTTCCAACTCCTTTGAAAGAACGAAGAACTCGTTATGACAGACTTGTAAAAACGCCACAGCAATTATTGATCTGAAAAGAGAAGTCAGAGACTTGCGAGGAGATGTAGTATAATATAATAGACATTGGGTTGTTTGTGGACAGATTATGTAAATAGACTGTGGGCAATATCACAGGAAGTGATGTAATGTAATCTGCACAGAACCTTGTGGAGAGTTGTAGTGGAATACATAGATTAAGATGTGTTCAATAAACTCCCATTATTTCAACTGACAGTCTCTTATATATTCTGTACTAAGCTGAATAGTCATCAGTATATACAGTGAATAGCTGAGATCCAGGTACTGATCCTTGCAGTACCCCATTAGTTACAGTCTGCCAACCCAAAAATGTCCTGTTAATTCCCACTCTCTATTTTCTGTCCATTAACTAATCCTCAATCCATACTAATATCTTATCCCCAATCCCCTTTCCTATCCTGAGTGGTGTGAAACAGGGCTGTGTTCTCGCACCTACACTGTTTGGGATCTTCTCCCTGCTGCTCTCACATGCATTCAAGTCTTCAGAAGAAGGAATTTTCCTCCACACACGATCAGATGGCAGGTTGTTCAACCTTGACAGTCTAAGAGCAAAGACCAAAGTACAGAAAGTCCTCATGAGGGAACTCCTCTTTGCTGATGATGCTGCATTAACATCCCACACAGAAGAGTGTCTGCAGACTCATTGACAGGATTGCGGCTGCCTGCAATGAATTTGGCCTAACCATCAGGCTCAAGAAAACGAACATCATGGCACAGGACATCAGAAACGCTCCATCCATCAATATCGACAACCACGCTCTGGAAGTGGTTCAAGAGTTCACTTACCTAGGCTCAACTATCACCAGTAACCTGTCCCTTGATGCAGAAATCAACAAGCGCATGGGAAAGGCATCCGCTGCTATGTCCAGACTGGCCAAAAGAGTGTGGGAAAATGGCACACTGACACGGAACACAAAAGTCCGAGTGTATCAAGCCTGTGTCCTCAGTACCTTGCTCTACAGCAGTGAGGCCTGGACAACGTATGTCAGCCAAGAGCGATGTCTCAATTCATTCCATCTTTGCTGCCTCCGGAGAATCCTTGGCATCAGGTGGCAGGACCGTATATCCAACGTAGAAGTCCTCGAGGCGGCCAACATCCCCAGCATATACACCCTACTGAGCCAGCGGCGCCCGAGATGGCTTGGCCATGTGAGCCGCATGGAAGACGGCAGGATCCCAAAGACACATTGTACAGCGAGTTCGACATTAGTATCAGACCCACCGGCCGTGCATGTCTCCGCTTTAAAGGCATCTGCAAACGCGACATGAAGTCCTGTGACATTGATCACAAGTCATGGGAGTCAGTTGCCAGTGATCGCCAGAGCTGGCGGGCAACCATAAAGGCGGGGCTAAAGAGTGGCAAGTCGAAGAGACTTAGCTGTTGGCAGGAAAAAAGACAGAAGCGCAAGGGGAGAGCCAACTGTGTAACAGCCCTGACAACTAATTTTATCTGCAGCACCTGTGGAAGAGTCTGTCACTCTCGAATTGGCCTTTATAGGCGCTGCTTCACAAACCACTGACCACCTCCAGGCGCTTACCCATTGTCTCTCGAGACAAGGAGGCCAAAGAAAGAAAGAAAGAATCCCATGAGTCATAATTTTGTGTAATAACCTCTTGTGTGGCACTCTATCGAATGCTTTTTGAAAATATGAGCATACAAACATGCATACAAGCGTATGAATTAGGAGCAGGAGAAGGCCACTCGATCCCTCAATCCTGCTCCGCCATTCAAAAAGATCACAGCTGATCTGATTGTCACCTCAACTCAACATTCCCGCCTAACCCCAATAAACATTCACTACCCCGCCCCCACCCTTGCTTATCAAGAATCTATCTACCTCTGCATTAAAAATATTCAAAGACTCTGCTTCCACCACCTTTTGAGGAAGTGAATTCCAAAGACTCACAACCCTCTGAGAGAAAAATATTTTCCTCATCTCTGTCTTAAATGGGTGACCCCTTATTTTTAAACAGTAACCCCTAGTTCTAGATTCTCCCACAAGGGGAAACATCCTTTCCACATCCACCCTGTCAAGAACCCTCAGGATCCTACATGTTTCAATTAAGTTGCCTCTTACTCTTCTAAACTCCAGCAGATGCAAGCCTAGCCTGTGCAATCTTTTCTGATAAACAACCCACCCATTCCAGGTATTAGTCTAATAAACCATCTCTGTACTGCTTCCAATGCATTTACATCCTTCCTTAAATAAGGAGACCAATACAGTAGTCCAGATGTGGTCTCCCCAATGCCCTGTATAACTGAAGCATAACCTCCCTACTTTTGTATTCAATTCCCCTCGCAATAAACGATAACATTCTATTAACTTTCCTAATTACTTGCTGTACCTGCATACTAACCTTTTGCGATTCATGCACTAAGACACCCAGATCCCTCTGCATCTCAGAGCTCTGCAATCTCTCAGCATTTTTATTCTTTTTTATTCTTCCAGCCACAATGGACAATTTCACATTTTCCCACATTATACACCATTTGCCAGATCTTTGCCCACTCACTTAACCTATCTATATCTCTTTGTAACCTCCTTATGTCCTCTTCACAAGCAACTTTCCTACCTATTTTTGTGTCATCAGCAAATTTAGCAACCATACCTTCGGTCCCTTCATCTAAGTCATTGATATAAATTGTAAATAGTTGAGACCCAGGTACAGATCCCTGTGGCACACCACTCATTACATCTTGCCAATCAGAAAATGACCTATTTATGCCCACTCTCTGTTTCCTGTTAGTTAACCAATCTTCGATCCATGTCAATATGTTACCCTCTACACCATGAGTTTTTATTTTCCGCAATAACCTTTGATGTGGCACCTTATCAAATGCCTTCTGGAAATCTAAGTACAGCACATCCACCAGCTCCCCTTCAACCACAGCACATGTAACTTGTTCAAAGAACTCCAATAAATTGTTTAAACATGATTTCCCTTTCACAAAACCATGTTGACTCTGCCTGATTACCTTGAATTTTTCTAAGTGCCCTATTATAATGTCTTTAATAATAGCTTCTAACGTTTTCCCTATGACAGATGTTCAGCTAACTGGCCCATAGTTTTCCTGATTTCTGTCTTCCTCCCTTTTTGAATAAAAGTGTTGCATTCGCTATTTTCCAATCTAATGGAACCTTGCCCGAATCTAGGGAATTTTGGAAAATTAAAACCAACACATCAACTATCTCACTAGCACTTCTTTTAAGATCCTAGGATGAAGTCCATCAGGACTCGGGGACTTGTCAGCCCACAGCTCCAATAATTTGTTCAGTACCACTTCCCTGGTGATTGTAATTTTCTTGACTTCCTTCCTCCCTTCCATTTCCTGATTTACAGCTATTTCTGGGATGTTATTTGTATCCTCTATAGTGAAGACTGACACAAAAACTTATTCAATTCATCATTATAGATGCTCCAGTACTCCCAACGGTGTCCCGCAGGTCTGCTCCGACTCCCAGATATGTTCCAAATCCAAATCCAAATACATTACATCTACTTGTTCCCCCTTATCCATCCTGCCAGTTACATTCACAAAAAACTGCAACAAATTTGTCAAACACAAATTCCCTTTCATAAATTTATGCTAACTCTGCTTAGTCATATTTTTTGTTTTATTCATTCATGGGATGTGGGCGACGCTGGCCAGGCCAGCATTTATTGCCCATCCCTAATTGCCCTTGAGAAGGTGATGGTGAGCTGCCTTCTTGAACTGCTGCAGTCCATTTGGGGTAGGTATACCCACAGTGCTGTTAGGAAGGGAGTTCCAGGATTTTCACCCAGCGACAGTGAAGAAATGGCGATATAGTTCCAAGTCAGGATGGTGTGTGACTTGGAGGAGAACTTGCAGATGGTGGTGTTCCCATGTATTTGCTGCCCTTGTCCTTCTAATTGGTAGAGGTCGCGGGTTTGGAAGGTGCTGTCGAAGGAGCCTTGGTGCATTGCTGCAGTGCATCTTGTAGATGGTACACACTGTTGCCACTGTGCGTTGGTGGTGGAGGGAGTGAATGTTTGTGAATGGGGTGCCAATCAAGCGGGCTGCTTTGTCCTGGATGGTGTCGAGCTTCTTGAGTGTTGTTGGAGCTGCACCCATCCAGGCAAGTGGAGAGTATTCCATCACACTCCTGACTTGCGCCTTGTAGATGGTAGACAGGCTTTGGGGAGTCAGCAGCTGTGTAACTCGCCTCGGGATTCCTAGCCTTGTAGCTACGGTATTTATATGACTACTCCAGTTCAGTTTCTGGTCAATGTAGCCCCCAGGATGTTGATAGTGGGGGATTCAGCGATGGTAATGCTGTTGAATGTCAAGCGGAGATGGTTAGATTCTCTCTTTTTGGAGATGGTCATTGCCTGGCACTTGTGTGGCGCGAATGTTACTTGCCACTTATCAGCCCAAGCCTGGATATTGTCCAGGTCTTGTGCATTTCTACATGGACTGCTTCAGTATCTGAGGAATCATGAATGGTGCTGAACATTGTGCAATCATCAGCGAACATCCCCACTTCTGACCTTATGATTGAAGGGAGGTCATTGCTGAGGTAGCTGAAGATGGTTGGCCTAGGACAGTACCCTGAGGAACTCCTGCAGTGATGTCCTGGAGCTCAGATGATTGACCTCCAACAACCACAACCATCTTCCTTTGCGCTAGGTATGACTCCAGCCAGCGGAGGGTTTTCCCCCTGATTCCGATTGACCTCAGTTTTGCTAGGGTTCCTTGATGCCATACTCGGTCAAATGCTGCCTTGATGTCAAGGGCAGTCACTCTCACCTCACCTCTTGAGTTCAGCTCTTTTGTCCATGTTTGAACCAAGGCTGTAATGAGGTCAGGAGCTGAGTGGCCCTGGCATATTCCAAACTGAGCGTCACTGAGCAGGTTATTGCTAAGCAAGTGCCGCTTGATGGCACTGTTGATGACACTTTACTGATGATTGAGAGTAGGCTGATGGGGCGGTAATTGGCCGGGTTGGACTCGTCCTGCTTTTTGTGTACAGGACATACCTGGGCAATTTTCCACATTGCAGGGCAGAAGCCAGTGTTGTAGCTGTACTGGAACAGCTTGGCTAGGGGCGTGGAAAGTTCTGGAGCACAGGTCTTCAGTACTATTGCCGGAATATTGTCAGGGCCCATTGCTTTTGCAGTATCCAG
Organism: Heterodontus francisci; assembly: GCF_036365525.1. Lineage (NCBI taxonomy): Eukaryota > Metazoa > Chordata > Chondrichthyes > Heterodontiformes > Heterodontidae > Heterodontus > Heterodontus francisci. The sequence continues at coordinate 21,163,899 of NC_090395.1, forward strand.
TGTCTTCAGCCGTTTCTTGATATCACACGGAGTGAATCGAATTGGCTGATGTCTGGCATCTGTGATGCTGGTGACTTCAGGAGGAGGCCAAGATGGATCATCAACTTGGCACTTCTGGCTGAAGATTATTGCAAATGCTTCAGCCTTATCTTTTGCACTGATGTGCTGGGATCCCCCATCATTGAGGATGGGGATATTTGTGGAGCCACCTCCTCCAGTTAGTTGTTTAATTGTCCACCACCATTCATGGCTGGATGTGGCAGGACTGCAGAGCTTTGATCTGATCCGTTGGTTATGGGACCGCTTGGCTCTGTCTATCGCATGCTGCTTACGCAGTTTGGCACGCAGATAGTCCTGTGTTGTAGCTTCACCAGGTTGATACCTCATTTTCAGGTATGCCTGGTGCTGCTCCTGGCATGCCCTCCTGCATTCTTCATTGAACCAGGGCTGCTCTCCTGGCTTGATTGTAATGGTAGAATGGGGGATATGCCGGGCTATGAGGTTACAGATTGTGGTTGAGTACAATTCTGCTGCTTTTGATGGCCCACAGCGCCTCATGGATGCCCAGTTTTGCATTGCTAGATCTGTTTGAAATCTATCCAATTTAGCACGGTGATAGTGCCAGACAACACGATGGACGGTATCCTCAATGTGAAGGCGGGATTTCGTCTCCACAAGGACTGTGCGCTGGTCACTCCTACCAATACAGTCATGGACAGAAGCATCTGCAGCAGGCAGATTGGTGAGGACGAGGTCAAGTATGTTTTTCCCCCGTGTTGGTTCCCCCACCACCTGCCGCAGACCCAGTCTAGCAGATATGTCCTTTAGGACTCGGCCAGCTCGGTCAGTAGAGGTACCAACGAGCCACTCTTGGTAATGGACATTGAAGTCCCCCACCCAGAGTACATTTTGTGCCCTTGTCACCCTCAGTGCTTCCTCCAAGTGGTGTTCAACATGGAGGAGTAGTGAGTCATCAGCTGAGGGAGGGCGGTAGGTGGTAATCAGTAGGAGGTTACCTTGCCCATGTTTGACCTGATGCCATGAGACTTCATGGGGTCCGGAGTCGATGTTGAGGACTCCCAGGGCAACTCCCTCCCTACCGTATACCACTGTCCCGCCACCTCTGGTGGGTCTGTCCTGCCAGTGGGACAGGACATACCCGGGGATGGTGATGGCAGTGTCTGGGACATTGTCTGTGAGGTATGATTCCATGAGTATAACTATGTCAGGCTGTTGCTTGACTAGTCTGTGGGACAGCTCTCCCAACTTTGGGACAAGCCCCCAGATGTTAGTAAGGAGGACTTTGCAGGGTCGACAGGGCTGGGTTTGCCATTGTCGTTTCCGGTGCCTAGGTCGATGCCGGGTGGTCCATCCGGTTTCATTCCTTTTTAATGACTTCGTAGTGGTTAGGTACAACTGAGTGGCTTGCTAGGCCATTTCAGAGGGCATGTATGAGTTAACCACATTGCTGTGGATCTGGAGTCACATGTAGGCCAGACCAGGTAAGGACAGCAGATTTCCTTCCCTAAAGGACATTAGTGAACCAGATGGGTTTTTATGACAATCCATGATAGTTTTATGGCACCATCACTAAGACTAGCTTTTAATTCCAGATTAATTGAATTCAAATTCCACCTTCTGCTGTCATGGGATTCAAACCCATGTCCCCGGAGAAATACCCTGTGTCTCTGAATAGTTTTTTTTAACGGGTCTTCGAGTTCACTGTAGAGTCCTTGATTTTCACTGGGGCCCAGTATTCTTCTTAAACCTTGTTCGCTGTAGGAGACTTTTCTCTCTTGGGCTTCATGTATCTTCAGTGGATTCAATTCTGTGAGAAAGAGCTGGGAGCAGACAGGAGAGGTCTTTTCAATCCAGGATAAAAGAGCTTTCTGCTTGTTCTCAGTTCAAAACTGTACAATTCAGAAAACCCCAGGTTGCCAAGCAAGTTAATCATGTGACTGACTGGTCTGACCATGTCTTGGCTCTGTGTATTGTGTGTGTCAGAGAATGGTCCTTTGTCTACAAACACTGTCTATCAATATGCAAAAATGTCTTTCCAACCACTGGCCTGGCAAGCCCTTCCTTCTTCCCAGCAACAATTTTGAAATTTAATGTCCACATGGTGAAATTAATGTGCTTCATTCTTGGCAGGTGGGGGCCTGCATTACAAAAGCAATTTCTCCTCCCAATGATCTTTACCTTGTGATCTCTCCCGTGATCTTTCCCCATGATCTCTCCCATGATTCCTCCCTGTGATCTCTCTCCTGTGAATGCTCCCGGTGATTGCTCCCTGTGATCTCTCCCTGTTATCTTTCCCCGTGATCCCTCACTGTGATTTTACCCCATGAACTCTCCCCATGATCTCTGCCATGATCTCTCCCCGTGATCCCTCCCCATGATCTCTCCCTGTGATCTCTCTTCTGTGAACGCTCCCCGTGATATCTCCCTGTGATCTTTCCCCGTGACCCCTCCCTCTGGTCTTACCCCCATGAACACTTCCCATGATCTCTCCCATGATCTCTCCCCGTGATCCCTCTCCGTGGACTCTCTCCACGAACGCTCCCCATGATCGCTTCCCGTGTTTCCTCCCTGTGATCTCTCCCCCATGAACTCTCTCCTGTGATCTCTCCCCATGAATGCTCCCCATGATCTCTCCTGTGTTCTTTCCCGTGATCTCTTCCCACAGTGTCTCTGTGTGATCTCTCTCCTGCGCTCTCTCCTTGCCATCCCTGTATTGACACCACTGCGTGCACCAGTGAGTTGGAGGTGGGGCTGGACATACAGCAGGATTCACATTGAACAGTCTATTTTACAGCAATGAATATTTATTTACTCAACAATGAGATGCTGGTTAAAGAGTATATGACAGCAAACAGTCTACAGTTTATTTGAAAAGAGCCTCATTGAAATACAAAATACTCATGGCTGGAACTGCAGCAATTTCTCTTGAAAAAAGCAGGATGATTTCTCCAGCAAATTGCAGTGAGCAGAGGATAGTTACAGAATATCAATTATATGCATTGAATAAAATCCAGTCACTTACAGCAGTGTGTATAGGATTGACGAGCGAATTGCCCAATCATCTCTGACTGGGAATAGTGGTGTCACGAGATGCTGCCATGAAGAACTGCCTTCTTGGGGAATTGTAGAATAGGAACAAAGAACAATGGAACAGACAGTTCAGGAGCTGATCAATTGCCTGTTTTCCAAAGGATTTGGGGAATGTCATCATTAATACTTTCTGCCTTGTTAGTGTGTGTAACTAATTCGATTTGGTCGTTAGAATTACTGATTCTCACAGTATTTTGGTCTTCTCAAACTGATCTATACTTGGGAATTAACTGATCCAACCATATGGGGGCAGATTTTCAAACCCCTCTGAGAGCAGGAATGGCAGCGAGTGCGATTTAACAATGGCGTTCATGTAGGTTGGCATTGGGTCCCACCTCCTCCGGAACGCGATGCTATTTTTCAATTGCAGATGGCAGGCAGACATGGGTGCCCATGTCCAATTATTTGCCTGTTGAGATCATTAAAGCGCTCATTAACAGTTTTGTCAGGAACGGGGAAAACGTCAGGGGTAGGGGGTGGGGGGCAGGGGGAAACACGTCAGGGTAGTGAAAATGTGAGCATTGTGAAGGGGGATGAGGGCTATGGGAAGGACCGATTCAATTAAAGCAAAGGCAGCAAAAAGAATTAACTGCCTCAGATTTGACTCAGTCTGGATATTGTTCAAGCTGGAAGAGTTAAAAGTTACATTGAAGGGTGCCATGAAACTGGATAGGGAAGTGAGCCCACTGGCATCACAGTGGCAGCTAGGGGTGGCATGGGAATGTCTGGTGAGCTTTCAAGACCTAGTTGATGGAGGTCAGATGGGAACAGGCTGCTCTGACATTAGACAAAGGAGCCAGGATGAGCGGCAGCCGATGCAACCTCCTGGACAGCTGGAGTCCAGAGGAGCAGAGCAAGGGGCCTGCAAGGGGAGGAAGGTGCTACCCAAGACATCGGGTGCACAGCCCAAGAGTCAGCTACCTGCAAATGACAGAGCGCCATTGCCCTAGGAGTCTGCACCTATCCAGGCAGATGGTCTCGGTGCTGTGTGCTCTGATCCACAATGACCTGAGGTGTCATGGCCCCAATGCAGTCCCCTACCTGCAGCCAATGTTTCAGGTGCCCTGAACTTCTATGCAATGGGGTCGTTCTAGAGATCAGCTGTGGACCTAGGTGGAATCTCGCAGTCGACATCTCATTAGGCCATCTGGCAGGTCACGGATGCCCTTTTCAGGAGGGCAGGGGCTACACCCACTTTGATGGGCCTGCACTGGCAGAGAGTGCATTGGGGTTTGATGCCATCGATGGATTCCTTCAGCTGCAGAGCATCATCGATTGTACCCATGAGGCCACATCAAGGCATCCATAAACTGGAAGGGCTTCCACTCCCTCCCACTACCCCAACAAGAGCTTCCTTTGTCTTTTCGCTCACTTTCCTGGCAGCAGCCATGACTCCTTCATCCTCTGCTAGTCCAGGCTGCCTCAGTCCTTCACTCCACCCCACAAAGTGCATGGCTGGCTCTGAGGGGACAAGGGAAATCCCTTGAAGAGATGGTTACTGATCCCTCTATCGGAGTTCCAGACAGAGGCACAGAAGACCTGCTCAGCAGGCCAACCATTGAGCAGGCCATCGGGTTTCTGAAGATGGAATTCCGGTGCCTGAATCATTCGCCTGACTGGACTATAATTCCCTGCTTTCTCTCTACCTCCCTTTTTAAATAGTGGGGTTACATTAGCTACCGTCCAATCTGTAGGAACTGTTCCAGAGTCTATAGAATCTTGGAAGATGATCACCAATGCATCCACAATTTCTAGGGCCATTTCCTTAAGTACTCTGGGATGCATATTATCAGGCCCTGAGGATTTATCGGCCTTCAATCCCATCAATTGCCCCAACACCATTTCTCTACTAATACTGATTTCTTTCAGTTCCTCTATCTCACTAAGCCCTGTGTTCCCCAACATTTCTGGTATGATATTTGTGCCCTCCATTAGATAGTCACTAATAAATCCAAAAGAGTATTCAGGCAAAACTTCTTTACCCAGGAATAGGTCGAATGTGAGCATTGCTACCACAAGGAGTGGTTGAATAGCATAGGTGCATTTAAGGGGAATCAAGATAAGCACACGAGGGAGACATAAATAGAAGGTTATGCTGATAGAGTTAAATGAAAAGGGATGAGAGGAGGCTCGCATGGAGCATAAATACCAGCATGGACCCATTGGGCCGAATGGCCTGTGTATATGTGCTGTACATCCTATGCAATACTATGCAATGTAGAGTGTTCTGATTGTTGAAGGAGACACTTCCCGTTGATGCCTGTCAAGACAGAGAGGGCCTGTCCGTTTCCCTGGCAGACAGTGAAATGCAGAATTATTAAGCCCTGAGCTTGCTCAACAAAATAGATAGGAAGAGACAAAATAGCCAGTTTGATTGGATTCCTTGCAGAGGTCCTATTGAAGTCCAGAGGGAGAGATTGAGATGTGCAGTACATGTACCAGAGACGTGGCACCGATGCAATGGACACTCAGGAGGATCCAGTTCACATGATTGAAATCCGTACCATTGGTTAACAGATGGCAGTGAGAAACAAGCAACTTCCTAGTCTTCAGAAGAGCAGAACCTATGATCGCGGATATATTTACAATCCCAAAAGATGGGGCTTCCTCTCCAGGCGACATAGCATCCGCTCAATTGTTGTAGGACTTGTAGTTGTTACAGATGTGGCAGTACATAGTCATGGCGAATGACATGCCGAGCACCTGAAGGCAGTAAAAGCTAAGCGTCAAATTTTTCCATTCTACAGTCACAGTAAACACGCCTCAGTCACCATCCATACCCGAAATTACCCGTCCTTCTGGTTGCCAGCTTTACTCATGTTTGCTTCCTGCCCCCTTCCCCCAACACTCCTCTTTTACAGGCACAGATCTTACTGGGGTATAGTTCCCTAGAATGCTGCCCACTTTCTAACAGCTAGCCTCTTGTATGAGCCCAGTGAGGGTTGCCAGGTGACCTCACCACAAAGGCCATTGATGACAAGAGGTCGTCACTTTGTCCCTTCTCTCCTGCCTAAAATTCTCCTCAAAATCTGCCATAGGAACAGGAATGGGCCATTCAGCCCTTCAAGCCTGTTCCGCCATGCAATTAGATCTGTGCAACAACTCTATTTACCTGCCTTTGTCCCTTTTCTCGCTGCTCTTATTCAACACACATCTATCAATCTCAGTCTTGAAAGCTCCAATTAATCCTCAACATCCACAGTCTATTGGGGGTGAGAGTTATGGGTTTTCACTACTCTTTGAGTGAAAATGTGCTTCCTGATTTCATTCCAAAATGGCCTAGCTCTAATTTTAAGATTGTGCCCCTTTGTTTATTTGGATTCCTCCACCAGAGGAAATAGTTTCTCTGTATCGATCAAATACCTTTATCAATTCTGGGCGGCACAGTGGCGCAGTGGTTAGCACCGCAGCCTCACAGCTCCAGCGACCCGGGTTCAATTCTGGGTACTGCCTGTGTGGAGTTTGCAAGGTCTCCCTGTGTCTGCGTGGATTTTCGCCGGGTACTCCGGTTTCCTCCCACCACCAAAGACTTGCAGGTTGATAGGTAAATTGGCCACTATAAATTGCCCCTAGTATAGATAGGTGGTAGGGGAATATAGGGACAAGTGGGGATGTGGTAGGAATATGGGATTAGTGTAGGATTAGTATAAATGGGTGGTTGATGGTCGGCACAGACTCGGTGGGCCGTAGGGCCTGTTTCAGTGCTGTATCTCTAAATAAAAATAAAATAAATCATTTTAAACACCTCAATCAGATCACCCCTTAACCTTCCAAACTCAAGCCAAGTTTCTTCGGCCTGCCCTTGTAGTTTAACCCTTTAAACTCCAGTACCATTCTGACTGTGTTCAAAACCATGTGGGTTTCTGATAAAGGATAAATATAAGATCATCACCAAAAAGGACATCGGGAAGAGCTAGGAGAAATAATTTTTTACAATGTGGGATATTTGAACCTCAAATGTGTGACCGTGAAAAGCCTTGAGAGGAAGCTGTGTGAAGCTGGGACCTCCTCCTGAGATGCCAGTCTTCAGCCAATCTGATTCACTCCACGTGATATCAAGAAATGGCTGATGGCACTGGATACTGCAAAGGCTACAGGCCCTGACAACATTCTGGCAATAGTACCAATTTCCTCGGGGGGGTGTTTGCTCGTGCTGTTGGGGAGGGTTTAAACTAGAATGGCAGAGGAATGGGAATCTGAGCAGGGAGACAGAAGAGGGGGAAACAAGGATAGAAATGAAAGACAGAAAGGTAAGAAGCAAAAGTGGAAGGCAGAGAAAACAAGGGCGAGAAACAAATGGGGACATAGTGCAAAATAAAGCTAAGATGACTAACAATGTTAAAAAGACAAGTCTAAAGGCATTGTGTCTTAATGCACGGAGCATTCGCAATAAGGTAGATGAATAACAGGATTCGGGGATCCAAGGATGGGAACAGAACATCCAGGGGTATTCAATATTTAGGAAGGACAAATAAAAAGGGAAAGGAGGTGGGGTAGCGTTGTTAGTAAAGGAGGAAATCAATGCAACAGCGAGGAAGGATATTGTCTCAGAAAATCATGATGTGGAATCTGTATGGGTAGAGCTAAGAAACACCAACGGGCAGAAAACGTTGGTGGGAGTTGTCTATAGGCCCTCAAACAGTAGTGGAGATGTAAGGAATGGCATTAAACAGGAAATTAGAGATGCATGCAATAAGGGTACAGCTGTAATTATGGGTGACTTTGATCTACATATAGATTGGTCAAACCAAATTAGCAGTAATACAGTGGAGGAGGATTTCCTGGAGTATGTACGTGACGGATTTTTAGACCAATACGTTGAGGAACCAACTAGAGAAGAGGCTATCCTGGACTGGGTATTGTGCAATGCGAAAGGATTAATTGACAATCTTGTTGTGCGGGGTCCCTTGGGGAGGAGCGACCATAACATGATAAAATTCTTCATTAACATGGAGAGTGAAGTAGTTGAATCTGAAATTAGGGTCCTGAATCTGAATAAAGGAAACTACGAAGGTATGAGGCGCGTGTTGGCTATGGTATATTGGAGAACTGTACTAAAAAGGTTGATGGTGGATAAGCAATGGATAATATTTAAAGAACGTGTGCATGAATTACAACAATTATTCATTCCTGTCTGGCACAAATATAAAACCGGAAAGGTGGCTCAACCATGGCTTACAAAAGAAATTAGGGATAGTATTAGATCCAAAGAGGAGGCATATAAAATTGCCAGAAAAAGCAACAAGTCTGAGGATTGGGAGCTGTTTAAAATTCAGCAAAGGAGGACAAAGAGGTTGATTAAGCAAGGGGTATAAGAGTAAACTTGCGGTGAACGTAAAAACTGACTGTAAACGCTTCTACAAATATGTGAAGAGAAAAGGATTAGTGAAGACAAACGTAGGTCCCTTACAGTCAGAAACGGGGGAAATTACAATGGGGAACAAAGAAGTGGCAAAACAATTAAACACACACTTTGGTTCTGTCTTCATAAAGGAGGACACAAATAACCTCCCAGAAATGTTAGGGAACCAAGGGTCTAATGAGAGGGAGGAACTGAAGAAAATCAATATTAGTAAAAAAATAGTGCTCGGGAAATTAATGGGGTTAAAGGCTGACAAATCCCCAGGGCCTGATAATCTACATCCCAGAGTACTAAAGGAAGTGGCCCTGGAAATAGTGGATGCATTGGTGGTCATCATCCAAAATTCTATAGACTCTGGAGCAGTTCCTACAGATTGGAGGATGGCAAATGTAACTCCACTATTTAAAAAAGGAGAGAGAGAAAAAACAGGGAATTACAGATCTATTAGCCTTACATCAGTAGTGGGGAAAATACTAGAGTCTGTTATAAAGGATGTGAGAGCAGAACACCTGGAGAGCATGAACAGGATTGGACAAAGTCAGCATGGGTTTACAAAAGGGAAATCATGCTTAACAAATCTAATGGGGTTTTTTGAGGATGTAACTAGTAGAATAGATAAGAGAGATCCAGTGGAAGTGGTGTATTTGGATTTCAGAAGGCTTTTGATTAGGTCCCACGTAAGAGGTTAGTCTGCAAAATTAAAGCACATGGGATTGGGGGTAATATACTGGCATGGATTGAGAATTGGTTGACAGACAGGAAACAGAGAGTAGGAATAAACGGACCTTTTTCCAGGTGGCAGGTAGTGACTAGTGGGGTACCGCAGGGATCAGTGCTTGGGCCCCAGCTATTCACAATATATATTAATAACTTGGGTGAGGGAATTAAATGTAACATTTCCAAGTTTGCAGACAACACAAAGCTGGGGGGGAATGTGAGTTGTGAGGAGGATGCAAAGAGGATCCAATGTGATTTGGACAAGTTGGGTGAGTGGGCAAATGCATGGCAGATGCAGTATAATGTGGATAAATGTGAGGTTATCCACTTTGGTTGTAAAAACAAAAAGGCAGATTATTATCTGAATGGTGATAGATTGGGAAAAGGGGAGGTACAACGAGACCTGAGTGTCCTTATACACCAGTTGCTGAAAGCAAGCATTCAGGTACAGCAAGCAGTTAGGAAGGCGAATGGTATGTTGGCCTTCATTGCAAGCGGATTTGAGTACAGGAGCAAGGATGTCTTATTGCAGTTATACAGGGTCTTGGTGAGACCATATCTGGAATATTGTGTGCAGTTTTGGTCTCCTTATCTGAGGAAGGATATTCTTGCCATGGAGGGAGTGCAAAGAAGATTTACTAGGCTGATTCCTGGGATGGCAGGATTGATGTATGAGGTGATATTGGGTCAACTAGGCCTATATTCACTAGAGTTTAGAAGAATGAGAGGGGATCTCATAGAAACCTATAAAATTCTAACAGGATTAGACAGGCTAGATGCAGGGAGGATGTTCCCGATGGCTGGGGAGTCCAGAACCAGGGGTCACAGTCTCAGGATATGGGGTAAGGCATTTAGAACCGAGATGAGGAGAAATTTCTTCACTCAGAGGGTGGTGAACCTGTGGAATTCTCTACCGCAGAAGGCACTGGAGGCCAAGTCATTAAATATATTCAAGAAGGAGATGGATATATTTCTTTATGCCAAAGGGATCAAGGGATTTGGGGAGAAAATGGGAAGAGGGTACTGAATTAGACAATCAGCCATGATCTTTTTTGAATAGCGGAGCAGGCCCAAAGGGCCTAATGGCCTACTCCTGCACCTATTTTCTATGTTTCAATGTACTGAAGACTTCTGCTCCAGAACCAGCCATGCCCCTAGCCAAGCTACAACACTGGCATCTACCCGGAAATGTGGAAAATTGACCAGGTATGTCCTGTACGCAAAAAGCAGGACAAATCCAACCTGACCAATTACTGCCCAATCAATCTTCTCTTGATCATCAGCAAAGTGATGGAAGGGGTCGTCGACAGTACTATCAAGCAGCACTTGCTTAGCAATACCTGCTCACTGATGCTCAGTTTGGGTTCAGATACTGAAGCAGCCCATTTCTGTATGCAACAGGACCTGGACAACATCTAGGCTCGGGCTGATTAGTGACAAGTAACATTCGTGCCACACAAGTGCCAGGCAATGACCATCTCAAACAAGAGAGAATCTAACCATCTCCCCCTGACATTCAATGGCATTACCATTGCTGAATGCCCCACTATCAACATCATGGGAAAAACCATTGGCCAGAAACTGCACTGGACCAGCCACATAAATGCTGTGGCTACAAGAGCAGGTCAGAGGCTAGGAATCCTGTGGCGAGTAACTCACCTCCTGGCTCCCCAAAGCCTATCCACCATCTACAAGGCACAAGTCAGGAGTGTGATAGAATACTCTCCACTTGCCTGGATGGGTGCAGCTCCAACAACACTCAAGAAGCTCAACACCATCCAGGACAAAGCAGCCCACTTGACTGGCACCCCATCAAGACCTTTCAACATTAACTCCCTGTACCATTGATGCACGGTGGCAGCAGTGTATACCATCTACAAAATGCACTGCAGCAACTCACCAAGTCTCCTTCGACAGCACCTTCCAAACCCATGATCTCTATCCCCTAGAAGGAAAAGGGCAGCACCACCACCTGCAAATTCCCCTCCAAGTCACACACCATCCTGACTTGGAACTATATCGCTGTTCCTTCACTGTTGCTGGGTCATAATCCTGGAACTCCCTTCCTAACAGCACTGTGGGTGTACCTACATTCCAAGAACTGAAGCAGATCAAAACAGCTCACCACCACCTTCTCAAGGGCAATTAGGGATGGGCAATAAATGCTGGCCTAGCCTGAATGAATTAAAAAAATTAAAGAGAAAGTTGCCATTTGCAAACTAGCCAGCATTTGGCATTCCTTCAGACTGGCACCACCACTGGTGCCAGGGATGATGGTCTCGCACCGAAGTTGCCAACATGATGGAGTAACGATTATTTCCAGGAATGTGAGATGATTTACGTGAAGGATTTACCTGCACAATCGACACACAGATGATGGTGATTCCAATTGTTAAAAAGTTGGATTCAAATCCGTCTCGAATCCGGCCATAGCAACCCTGGAAAACACACAGATAGAGATTTCAGAACATGCTTCTCAATAAAGCAAGTGGAAACCTTCCAGAGCACATAGGTAATTGACTGAGAACAACTGCAGAGCCAAACACACACAGAAACACTTGTACAGAAACAAGCACACAAACAGACAAATAGACACAGGCACACAGATACACGCACACAGATACATGCACACAAATGCACACAGGTATGCGTACAAGCACACACACGCAGCCATGCACACACAGACACCCTTGCACAGACAGACACACTTACACGTACAAGCACACAGACATGGCACATGCACATAGATGCAGATACATGCAACAGACATGTGCACAAACAAAAAGACACACAGATGCACGCACACATGCATGCACAGATAGACACACAGAGACACACACATGGACTTACCAATAGACAAATGCACACAGATGTACAGACATACACACACACACACACACACACACAAACACAGATACATGCACACAGGTATATGCATTGTCATGGTCCTGTAGTTTTTTTTTTCGGAATATGCGGTTTGCCTTTAAGGCTTGCAAGGGATCAGTATTGCTTTAAGAACCAGCAAGCCTTAGGAGTTATAGGAAGGTGCATTTTCGTTGCCTTAGAAACAGCCATTTGGAGACTGCGATTCAAAGGGTGTATTCTCGTTACCATGAAAACAGCCACTGTGAGTCAGCCTGCTGCAATACACCTGTTTCAATTCAGTTTGAACTGGCTTTTAGTGAGACAGTTTATCCTAACAGAACACACTGACAGAGGACACAGAGACACAGCTGTGGTGTTCAGGCACCTGAAAAAGAGCTTTCAACCATTTAAACTGAAGGAATAGGAATTTAGTCTGTTTAATTATTATGTCTCAAAATTCCTCTGGTAATTTAAATTGAAGAAAGGTAAGTTAGACGGTAACAATCTTTTATCCCTAAAAACCTCTAAAGTTGGCTTGATTCGATTGAAAGTGTTTGCAAGTCGTTAATTGTTGAAATTAATTGCCAAAGAAGGAAGCATCACCTACTGCTTAAGTGAGACTACGGACTGTTCTACGTGGAAGAACTTTTTCCCCATCGGACAGCTGCGAGGATTTCGAGCAACATCCTGTGAGGACTTCGAGCAACATTGGACTGTAAATTTGCAAGGACTCTAATTTTTTCTATTTTAAATGTTGTTTATATCTTCATAGTGTTTAAGAATTTCGTTCTTCTAATTAAAGAGTTAATATGTTGATTTAAAGACACCTGGTTTGGTTAGACTCATTCGGGGGTTAATAGATGGTACAATTTGGCTGGGTCTTTCTTTAATTTGGAAAGTTTTAAATGATATGTTAGCCGATCTGTGGAGCGACGGGATTGAATTAACAGTGCATTGGTCCCACCACAATCAGAATCGTATATTTTGATTGGGGGCTTTGACAGGAGCGGTCAGTTATAACAGCATTCAAACACATGCACACAGACATGCACACACATATATACATACTCAGACACACACAAAACACATACAACACACAACTTCAGATATATGTACACACACCCATGAACACAGACAAACACAGTCACACGCACACATGCACATATAGACAGACACACATAGACACACACACAGACAAAAGCATACAAATGCACACACACACTCACACACACACACAAAGGCACACACACATACATATGCACACACAGGCACACACACAGACACGCTCACACACATACATACCGACAAATGCATACAGATGCAGACACACACACACAGACACACACACATACATATGCACACACAGGCACACACACAGACACGCTCACAGACATACATACCGAGAAATGCATACAGATGCACAGACACACACACAAAGACACAGACAGACACATACACAGTGACAGTCAGACAAAGATATGCACACAGGTATATGCAGAGACACAGGTACATATACACTCACAAATGCACACAGAAGCACACAGACACACATTGACACATGCACAGACCCACACCCCAGACCCACACCCACAGTAACACACACATACACAAACATAACTGTGGGCGTGCACACAGACACACACGCAGACAGTTTAGGGCAGTTCATTCGTTCACCTCACCTTTGAGAAATAGTTTGTAGAGTTGCAGGATGTAGCCTTTTCCTGACAGCAGGATCTGGGCACAGTATCTCCCCAGTCAGTGTAGTTAACAACACCACAACACTGCAGCTAAGAGGAGACAAAGAAAGAATAAAGTTATCCTCATACAATGAGCAGCACAGCCATCAAAATAAGACATAATCCCATATATATAGGTGACTTACTAAATCATATCCTCTTAATATTCATTCTGGGGATGTCGCCTTTAGCAAGACTGTGTTTTATTGCCCATCTGTAGTTGCTCAGGTTGCTAACTCTGATTGGATGCATTCCTGGAGGTTTCATCACATCTTGTACCAGCTCCAAATGCCCCGGCTCCACATTCCCTTCATTGGTTGCCTGACACAATCATCATCATGGCGCACTGCCATCCCACAGCCAATCGGAAGGAAAACAGGCTTTTAATTACCCAATTAGATGGTGCATGACTGTCTGTTAAACAGCCTTTTTATCCCATCTCCAGGATTTTTATAATGAATATACGTTGAAAGAAATGAATAAATCACACTTCCTTTAAACATCCCTTTAATTTTGTTCTGGATTACTCGTAGCAATGTCATGAAAATTCCACTATATTTCCTGGCGATGCCAGCACAATCCTGGAGGGTTGGCAACCCTACTAGTACCCCTGAGATGGCAATAGTGAGTCTTCTTCTGTAGCTATTTGATAGAGCTGACGTACGTGGTTAGGCCACTTCATAATGCAGTCAAAAATCAACCATGTTTGCTTCTCTAAATTTGTGAACACAAAAATAAGGCTAACATTTCAGTGCAGTACTGAGGGAGTGCTGCTCTGTTTGAGGTGTTGTCTTTCAGATGAGACGATGAACCGAGGTCCTGTCTGCCCTCCCAGGTGAACATAAAAGATCCCATGGCACTATTTTGAAGAAGAGTAGAGCAGTTATCCCCAGTGTCCTGACCAATATTTATCCGTCAATTAACATCACAAAAAACAGATTATCTGGTCATTATCACATTCCTCCTGTTCCTCCGCCTGCAGAATGTTGCCATGTCTAATTGCCAGTTACGCAACAATGATTATTCGTCACACGCTATGTGGCACGTACTGAAGAGCCCCTTCAGACCGGTCAAGGCAGCGGAAGCGCATTTTCAGCATGCCACTGGTGTGTTTAATGATGGCTCTGTTGGCTATGTGTGCAGCATTGTACCTCTCTTCAGCAGCACTTTGGGAATGATGCACTGGTATCATCAACCATGTACAAAGTGGGGACACCCTCGTCACCCAGGATCCATCCGTCCACTTGGGCTGATTCCTCAAAAACTGCTGACAGCTGCGCGTTTCTCAAAATGTACGAGTCATGACAGCTCTCTGGGAAACGTGCGCAAACCTGCATAATTCTGATTCTGAGGTCGCAAACCAGTTGTATGTTTAAAGAGTGGAAGCCTTTGCTATTGACAAAGACAGCAGGGCAGTCCCAGGGAGCTCTAATGGCCACATGAGAACAGTCGATCACCCCTTGCACTCTAGGGAACCCAGCGATGGTGCTGAAGGCCGCAGACCTTGCTGCCTGGCTGTCCTCGACTACAGGTAAGTAGATGAAATCATTGGCATGTCAAGAAAGGGCATTGGTCACCTCTTTGATGCACCTGTGGCTCGCAAACTGCAAGATGCCACATATGTGGATCCCTGGAAGGAGCCGCTAGAGAACAAAATTGAGTGCAACAGTCACCTTGAGGGCATCTGGCATGGGATTCCCACCAAAGCCGAGCAGCTGCAGGTCATGCTGTAGGATCCTACAAATATTTGAGACCATTTCACGTCACATCCTGAGGCATCTCTGGCATTGCATCTTTGACATTTGTAGGTAATTTGTCCGTGTCCTGAGGATGTAATGATGTGCCAGTGCCCGTCTTCAATAATGCCGTTCCTGGATGTTATTCTGAGCATCCTCACCTTCCTGTTCTGCCTGTTGCTGGCGTTCAGGCATCGTGAGTTGAGTGAAAAGAGCCCTCCTTAGTCTCTCCCTTTGCTCTTCTTCCCATGGTACTAGACAAATTGGGAAATATCGAGGCAATGAACAGCTCCCCTATATCTGGCTTTAAATTGCAGCCAGGTAGAAGACACACCCACTGTTCTTTGCCTTCTCCCACTCTCACTCTCCTTGAGTGTCCACATGGTTTACATTATCATTGAAGAAAATGGTGCACGTTGAATTCAGGGCAAGTCTCCCCACCTTGCAAACTCCTGCAACCTTCCAGTTTGAACCCATCATGCTTGACCCACTCAATTGAACCTCCCCTCATTACCATGCACAGTGTAATCATCGATGTATTCATGCCATCCCTCCCCTGCATCCTACTCCCAGTACTATTGACATGTCGACTCTGATCCTTGAACCTCCTCAAATTGAGCTGACCATTGTTGCTGAGTCCCACTCTCCTCCCTATGATGTTGTAGAATACTCAACCATAAGTCTTGACCTCCCCTCTACAGAATCGATTTGCCCCATTGACTGTGACTGTTCCCTCTGCCAGCCAGTATCCTCAATTTGTCCCACAGCTCCCTTATGTTGACAGCACTCATCCCTCTCTTAGGCCATTGCCAACTCTCTTCTGACTGTAATACTCTAATCAACCCACAGCTGCCCACATCCAGCTTCAGCAGTATTAGCAATCACTACACACCCTGGATGCTCCACACCTCCCTCTCCTGCTACTCCGTGCACTCTATCACCCCACCTTTTGTCCTCCGCTGCTCCCTCCCCTCCTCCATATAGACCCCTCCATGCCTTTGTCGCTATCCCCTGAGAAGATTCATCCTTGCTGGTGCCGAGCCTGGAGGCAAACACCCATTCCAATGCTGGCGGTAGTTTTGCAGACCTGAGACTCAACTGCCCAAATCCGACTGTTGCACGCCACAGTGAAACAAACATGAACCGGGTGGCATGGGAATATTGCTCGCCATTCACGTAATCTTACAAGTAGGTCTAAATTGTAATTAAGTGTAGGGAAACGAGTATTCATGGCATGTAAATGAATGCAAAGGTGCAATCCACCACCATGTAGGGGGAACCCTGGAATCCGCTAATACACCACTGACTTAATTTCTCTAAAATATTCCGCCGTCGGGAATCCGAAAAAGCAACTCCCACCTAATTAAATCACACTGCATGCCATCAAATCCACTCTTGCACAGCCATAAAATTCCACCCTCAGAGTCCATGACCCTGACCTAGCAAAGTCACAGGGAAAGCAAACACAATGTTAAGGTGCAGAGCTAGGACAGTTAAATCGAAAGCTAGCAATATGTTACTTACCCTTCATAAGGCCTTGGCACATCCAGAATACTATGTCCAGTTTCTGGTTTCCTCATGTGATGGGAATGCCCTTGGAGAAGCTCCAGAGGGGAAGCAACTAGATTGATACCAAGTCTTAGTATAATTAGTTACAGGACAGGCTGAGGGAACTGAGGCTTTTTTTTAACTGGAGTAGTACAGGGGATATTATTGAGGTCCTTAAAATGAAGAGAACAAATTCTGTTCAAGTGAATAGGTTTTTGAGCTGGATAGAGGGGATGGGGCTTCAGTATAATTTAGAGTTAGGTTAGACACCAGGAAGTTCTTTCTGCAGGGAGTTGCTGACCTGTGGGACAGATTGCCCGAATGTGCAGTGAGTTTGGTCTATAGGCCGTCAAAATAGTTGGACAAGTTCCTGCAGTGGAAGACACCTTGAGGTATTGAAGATGGGTGGGGTTATCTGTGATTAGTGATGTCAGTTACTGCTGAATCATGGAGTTTGCTTCATCATCATTTTTTCCCTAAATTATTATTTTTTGTCTATCTTTTTGCCAGTCTTAGGACATTGTGTAATTGGAGGACAGGGGAGTTGATGGTAAACATAGGCTGCTGCATGTCTGGATGGACATATGACTTCATACTTATCACACAACAGCTCTCTTTGTGACATCACATACCTTGGTTTTGTGACATCACACAGTTCAGCTTTGTGACATCACACACCTTGGTTTTGTGACATCACAGTTCAGCTTTGTGACATCACACACCTTGGTTTTGTGACATCACACAGTTCAGCTTTGTGACATCACACACCTTGGTTTTGTGACATCACACAGTTCAGCTTTGTGACATCACACACCTTGGCTTTGTGACATCACACAGTTCAGCTTTGTGACATCACACACCTTGGCTTTGTGACATCGCAGGCCTCTATGACATCACAAACTTCTCTGTGACATCACACTACAGCTCCACCCTTCAATCTATATCCTCCAATAAGTTGATAACAATGCTTGTAAATGTATGTAAGACAAATTATAGTTTCATCATGTCATGTGTAATCTACCCCTGAGTAAATTTCACCATTTCAGATGCTATCTCATTTTTATTCAAACTTTATGTAAGTGCAGTATTGATTTTCGAACTGTCGATTGTACAGGAGCAATATTCCCTCAAGGATTGAACATTTGTAAAGAAGCAGTGCACTTCAGCCATCTGAACTGTCCACATCTTCAGGACAGCACATCCTCAGAGCGAATAGCCCTATATTAAAGTGTTTCAAAATTTCCTCTGAAAATGATTGCTATTAATAATCATTTCTGACACAGGAGCAATACACCACTCAATATTTGCTATTTTTAAGGAAAAATGTTTGTTGATCGGTGTTGGGAGCAGAGAGTGCACCTCAGGCAGGTACAGACAATAGCCTATGACTGTGGAGGAGAGACACCTGTCCCATCATCCCAACCTCCAAAGATCAACTGACTTAGTTTGAATCTATTTAACTCTATTTGCTATCATCATAGTTATTAAAAAAAACTGATGGAAATTTCTAACTAAAGTAGTTTATATTTGTACAGAAAAATATACAGAACTGACACCACTTGTGCAGCAGGGCTAAAGCACTGTTACTAGGGAACACTGGTCATAGGCTGGATTCATGGTACCTCGAATTTACCTGTTCCTGGATTTTATCCCAAGCTTCCATAATTCCAGTGTTGTTCTTATTCTTCAAACCCAGTTTCATGTCATCTTTGACGTAATTGTTTATCTGTAGGACAAAAACAGGAACTCTGTCAGAAGACTGGGATTGCCTTCTCTATCGTCACGTCCTGAGTACCGGGGCACTTTGACGCAGACCCTCATACCAGGAGTGATCATCCAGACAGAATTTGCCAGGCAGTTATTCTGAGAAACAAATGGGGGAGGATGACATTGAGGGATTGGAGCTGAATGAGAGATGGATTGACGGATTGGGGCAGAATGAGGGAGGATGGGATTGAGGGATTAGGATACAATGGGGAGGATGGAATTGAGGGATTGGGGCAGAATGGGGGAAGATGGGATTGAGGAATTGGGATAGAATGGGGGAGGATGGGATTGAGGGATTGGGACAGAATGGGGAGGATGGGATTGAGGGATTAGGATAGAATGGGGAGGATGGAATTGAGGGATTGGGGCAGAATGGGGGAAGATGGGATTGAGGAATTGGGATAGAATGGGGGAAGATGGGATTGAGGGATTGGGATAGAATGGGGGAGGATGGGATTGAGGGATTGGGACAGAAAGGGGAGGATGGAATTGAGGGATTGGGGCAGAATGAGGGAAAATGGGATTGAGGGATTGGGGCAGAATGGGGGTGGATGGGATTGAGGGATTGGGATAGAATGGGGGAAGATGGGATTGACGGATTGGGACAGAATGGGGAGGATGGAATCGAGGGATTGGGGCAGAATGGGGGAGGATGGGATTGAGGGATTGGGACAGAATGGGGAGGATGGAATCGAGGGATTGGGGCAGAATAGGGGAGGATGGGATTGAGGGATTGGGACAGAATGAGAGAATATGGATTGAGGGATTGGGGCAGAATGGCATTGAGGGATTGGGGCAGAATGGGGATGGATGGGATTGATGGATTGGGGCAGAATGGGGAGGATGAGATTGAGCGATTGGGGCAGAATGGGGAGGATGAGATTGAGCGATTGGGGCAGAATGGGGGAGGATGGAATTGAGGGAATTGGGACAGAATGGGGGAGGATAGGATTGAGGGAATTGGGCAGAATGGGGGAGGATGAGATTGAGCGATTGGGGCAGAATGGGGAGGATGAGATTGAGCGATTGGGGCAGAATGGGGGAGGATGGGATTGAGGGAGTTGGACAGAATGGGGGAGGATGGGATTGAGGGAATTGGGCAGAATGGGGGAGGATGAGATTGAGGGAATTGGTAATATGGGAGATCGAGGACTGAAGGACAGGAATGCAGAGGATTTGTTCACTGAAGCAGACAGGACGTCATCCAGCCATAACTCTGACCTTTATGCAATACTTTAAAAGCACATTAAACTTACTTTTCCTGAGATTGTGTTGCATACATATACACAGGTGAAAGGGCTGATTCAGGGTGGACTGACTGAGAGTTCCTTGTCTGAACTTGTACACTTCTTCGGTGTGCAATCTGAATTCAGCTGCTGGGATGTTTTATGAAATTAGCTTGAGAGGAGCTCCCCCTCAGGCACTGTGAGTAATTGCACCCCACGGTGCTGTGTACAGGAAGGCAGATCAGGAGAGAACAGAAGTGCATAAGTACATAAGAAATAGGAGCAGGCATAGGCCATTCGGCCCCTCATGCCTGCTTTGCCATTCAATAAGTTCATGGCTGACCTGATTGTGGCCTTAACTCCACTTTCCTGCCTGCCTCCCATAACCCTTGACTCCCAAGCTAATCAAAAATCTAACTCAGCCTTGAATATATTCAATGATCCAGCCTCCAATGTGAGCAGGAGAAGTGAAATCCAAATACTAATGACCCTTAGAGAAGAAATTCTTCCTCATCTCCGTCTTAAATGGGGACACCTAAATTTGAAACCGTGTCCCTAGTTCTAGATTCCTCCACGAGGGGAAACATCTTCTCAGCACCTATCCTGTCAAGCCCCCTCAGAATTTTACGTTTCAATAAGATCACCTCTCATTCTTCTAAACTCCAATGAGTATAGACCCAACCTGCTCAACCTTTCCTCATAAGACAACCCCTTCCTCCCAGGAATCAGCCTAGTTAACCTGCTCTGAATTGATTCCAATACAAGTATAGCCCTCCTTAAATAAGGTGGCCAAAACTGTACAAGTAATCTAGGTGTGGTCTCACCAATATCCTGTTCAGTTACACGAATTCTCTGCTTTTATACCCCATCCCCCTTGCAATAAAGACCAACGTTCCATTTGCCTTCCTAATTACTTGCTGTACCTGCATGCTAACCTTTTGTGATTCATGTGCAAGGACACCCAGATCCCTCAGTGCTGCAGTATTCTTCAGTCTCTTACCATTTAAATAATATTCTGCTTTTCTATTCTTTTGCCAAAGTAGATAACTTCACATTTTCCCACATTATACTCCATCTGCTAAATTTTTACCCACTCATTTAACCTACCTATATCCCTTTGCAGACACTTTATATCCTACCTATCTGCATATCATCAGCACTGATCCCTGTGGCCCTCTATTAGTTACAGTTTGCCAACCTGAAAATGCCGCATTTATCCTGACTCTCTGCTTCCTGTTAGTTAGCCAGTCCCCTATCCATGCTAGTATATCACCCCCAATACTATGAACTCTTATCTTGTACAGTAACCTTTGATGTGGCACCTTATCGAATGCATTTTGGAAATCCAAATGCACTACATCTACTAGTTTCCCTTTATCCACCCTGCTTGCTACTTCCTCAAAGAACTCTAATAAATTTTTAAAACATGATTTCCCTTTTACAAAACCATGTTGGCTCTGCCTGATTGTATTGTGATTTTTTTAGATGTCCTGCTACTACCTCTTTAAGATGGATTCTAGCATTTTCCCAATGATGGATCTTGGCTAAGTGGCCTATAGTTTCCTGCTTTTTGTCTCCCTCAGGGCCAACATGTTCCCGTAAAGGTGAAGAGTAGGACCAACAAGTCCAGGGAACCCTGGATGTCAAAGGATATAGAGGATTAGATCAGGAAAAAAAAGGTTTATGGCAGATCCAGAGCGCTGAAAACAGCGGAGACACGACAGGAGTATAGAAAGTGTAGGGGGGTGCTTAAAAATGTAATTAGGAGAGCAAAGAGGGGACATGAAAAAACACTGGTGGGCACGATAAAGGAAAATCCCAAGTGTTTTATAAGTATATTAAGGGCAAGAGGAGAACCAGGGAAAGAGTAGGGTTCCGAAGAAGGGTCACTGACCCGAAACGTTAACTCTGCTTCTCTTTCCACAGATGCTGCCAGACCTGCTGAGTATTTCCAGCATTTCTTGTTTTTATTTCAGATTTCCAGCATCCGCAGTATTTTGCTTTTATGTAAGAGTAGGCCCCATTAGGTACCAAAATGGTAATCTGTGTGTGGAGCTGGAGGACATAGGTGAGGTTTTAAATGATTACTTTTCATCTGTGTTCACTATGGAGAAGGACGATGTAGGTGGAGAGATCAGGGAGGGGGATTGTGATATACTTGAACAAATTAGCATTGAAAGGGAGGAAGTATTAGCTGTTTGAGCGGGCTTAAAAGTGGATAAGTCCCCAGTCCCAGATAAGATGTATCCCAGGTTGTTATGTGAGGTAAGGGAAGAGATAGCAGGGGCTCTGACACAAATTTTCAAATCCTTTCTGGCCACGGGAGAGGTTCCAGAGGACTAGAGGACAGCGAATGTGGCACCATTATTCAAGATGGGTAGCAGGGATAAACCAGGTAATTACAGGCCAGTGAGACTAACATCAGTAGTCGGGAAGCTATTGGAAATAATTCTGAGGGACAGGATTAATCTCCACTTGGAGAAGCAGGGATTAATCAAGGATAGTCAGCATGGCTTTGTCAGGGGGAGATTGTGTCTAACCAACTTGATTGAATTTTTTGAGGAGGTGACTAGATGTGTAGATGAGGGTAAAGCACTTGATGTTGTCTACATGGACTTCAGTAAGGCTTTTGATAAGGTCCCACATGGGAGATTGGTTAAGAAGGTAAGAGCCCATGAAATCTAGGGCAATTTGGCAAATTTGATCCAAAACTGGCTTAGTGGCAGGAGGCAGAGGGTGATGGTCGACGGTTGTTTTTGCGAGTGGAAGCCTGTGACCAGTGGTGTGCCACAGGGATCGGTGCTGGGACCCTTGCTGTTTGTAGTGTACATTAATGATTTAGACATGAATATAGGAGGTATGATCAGTATGTCCGCAGATGACACAAAAATTGGTGCCATCATAAATAGTGAGGAGGAATGCCTTTGATTACAGGACGATATAGATGGGCTGGTAAGATGGGCAGAGAAGTGGCAAATGGAATTTAATCCTGAGAAGTGTGAGGTGATGCATTTTGGGAGGACTAACAAGGCAAGGGAATATACAATGGATGGTAGGACCCTAGGAAGTACAGAGGGTCAGAGAGACCTTGGTGTACTTGTCCATAGATCACTGAAGGCAGCAGCACAGGTAGATAAGGTGGTTAGGAAGGCATATGGGATACTTGCCTTTATTAGATAATGCATAGAATATGAGAGCAGGGAGGTTATGATGGAGCTGTATAAAACACTAGTTAGGCCACAGCTGGGGTACTGTGTACAGTTCTGGTCACCACACGATCGGAAGGATGTGATTGCACTGAAGAGGGTGCAGAGGAGATTTACCAGGATTTTGCCTGGGCTGGAGCATTTCAGTGAAGAAGAGAGACTGGATAGGCTAGGGATGTTTTCCTTAGTGTAGAGAAGGCTGAGGGGGGACCTGATTGAGGTCTACAAAATTATGAGGGGAATTGATAGGATAGATAGGAAGAAACCTTTTCCCTTAGCGGAGGGGTCAATAACCAGGGGGCATAGAATTATGTAAGGGGCAGGAGGTTTAGAGGGGATTTGAGGAAAAGTTTTTTCACCCAGAGGGTGGTTGGAATTGTAACACACTGCCTGAAGAGGTGGTAGAGGCAGGTACCCTCACAACATTTATGAAGTATTTAGATGAGCACTTGAAACGCCATAGCATACAAGTCTACAGGCCAATTTCTGGAAAATGGGATTGGAATAAGTAGGTGCTTGATGGCCAGCACTGACACGATGGGCCGAAGAGCCTGTTTCTGTGCCGCATAACTCTATGACTCTATGACTTATTTCTTAAATAGAGGTGGTATATTTGCAGTTTTCCAAACTGCTGGGACCTTGCCAGAATCTAGGGAATTTTGGAAGATTTCAACTAATGCATCCAGTATTTCTGCAGCCTGTTCCTTTAAGACACTCAGATGCAGGCCGTCAGATCCAGGGGACTTGTCAGTCTTTAGTCCCATTAGTACTCCCATTACTTTTTTATCTAGTGATAGTGATTGTTTTAAGTTCCTCCCTCCCTTTTGCCTCCTGATTTTCTACAATTCTTTGGATGCTTTTTGTGTCTTCTACTGTAAAGACAGATACAAATACTTGTTCAAAGTCTCTGCTATTTCCTCGTTTCTCATTATTAATTTCCTAGTCTCACCCTCTAAGGGACCACTGCTCACTTTAGCTACTCTTTTTCTTTTTATATATTTGTAGAAGCTTTTACTATCTGTTTTTACATTTCTTGTTAGTTTTCTCTCAAACTTCAATTTCTCTCTCTATTTTTATTAAATCATCCTTTTCTGGTTTCTAAAATTTTTCTAATCTTCTGGCCTACTGCAAATCTTTGCAACATTGTACGCCTCTTCGTTCAATTTGTTACAACCCTTAACTTCCTTAGTTAGCCACAGATGGTGCATCCTTCTTTCTTCCTCAGTGGAATATTTCTTTGTTGAAAGTTATGAAATAGCTCCATAAATATCAGCCACTGCTTCTCTATGTCTCACCTTTTAACCTATTGTCCCAGTCCACATTAGCCAACACTTTCTTCATACCGTTGTAATTGCCTTTATTTAAGTTTATGACACTAGATATGGAGCCACTTTTCTCACCCTCAAACTGAATGTGAAATTCTATCATGTTATGATCACTCTTGCCTGGTGGATCCTTTACTATGAGGTCTTTAATTAATCCTGTCTCATTACATATTACCAAGTCCAAAATAGCCTTGTCCCTGGTAGGTTCTCGAATGTATTGTTCTAAGAAATTGTCCCTAATACACTTTATGAACTCATCCTCCAGGCTACCTTTGCCAATTTGATTTGGCTATAAGAACACACATACAAACAGACAAATTAGAAGCAGGAGTAGGCCACTCTGCCCCTCGAGTCTGCTCTGCCATGCAACAAGATCACGGCTGATCTAATTATAATCTCAACTCCACATTCCCACCTAACCCCGATAACCTTTCACCCACTTGCTTATCAAGAATCTAACCACCTCTGCCTTAAAAATATTCAAAGACTCTGCTTCCACCACCTTTTGAGGAAGAGAGTTCCAAAGACTCACAACCCTCTGAGAGAGAACATTTCTCCTTATCTCTGTCTGAAATGGGCGACCCCTTATTTTTAAACAGTGACTCCTAGTTCGAGATTCTCCCATAAGAGGAAACATCCTTTCCACATCCACCCTGTCAAGACCCCTCAGGATCTTATATGTTTCAATCAAGTCGCCTCTTACTCTTCTAAACTCCAGCAGATACAAGCCGAGCCTGTCCAACATTTCCTCATAAGGGCGGTACAGTGGCACAGTGGTTAGCACTGCAGCCTCATAGCTCCAGTGACCTGGATTCAATTCTGGGTACTGCCTGTGCGGAGTTTGCACGTTCTCCCTGTGACTGTGTGGGTTTTTGCCAGGTGCTCCAGTTTCCTCCCACAGCCAAAAGACTTGCAGGTTGATAGGTAAATTGGCCATTATAAATTGCCCCTAGTATAGGTAGGGGAATTGAGGGAAGGTGGGGATGTGAGAGGGTAATGGGATTAATGTTGGATTAGTAGAAATGGGTGGTTGATGGTTGGCACAGACTCAGTGGGCTGAAGGGCCTGTTTCAGTGCTGTATCTCTAAATAAATAAACCCACCCATTCCAGGTATTAGTCCAGTAAACTTTCTCTGAACTGCTTCCAACGCATTTACATCTGTCTCCTATTAGCTAGTCAATCTTCTATCCAACCAAAATGCTACCCCCTACAACATGTGCATTTATTTTCTGCAATAATCTTTGATGTGGCACCTTATCAAATGCCTTCTGGAAATCTAAGTACAGTACATCCACCAGTTCCTCTTTATCCATAGCACATGTTACTTCTTCAAAGAACTCCAAAACATTCGTTAAACATGATTTCTCTTTCACAAAACCATGTTGACACTACCTGATTACCATGGATTTTTCTAAGCGCCCTGCTATAAGACCTTTAATAATAGCTTCTAACACTTTCCCTATGACAGATGTTAAGCTAACTGGCCTGTAGTTTCATGCTTTCTGTCTCCCTCCCTTTTTGAATAAAGGAGTTGCATTGGCTATTTTCCAATCTAATGGAACTTTCCCCAAATCTAGGGAATTTTGGAAAATCAAAACCAACACGTTGACTATCTCACTAGCCACTTCTTTTAAGACCCTAGGATGAAGTCCATCAGGACTCGGGGACTTGTCAGCCCACAGCTCCAACAATTTGTTCAGTACCACCTCCCTGGTGACTGTAATTTTCTTCAGTTCCTCCCTCCCTTCCATTTCCTAATTTACAGCTATTTCTGGGATGTTACTTGTATCCTCTATAGTGAAGACTGATGCAAAAACCTGTTCAATTCATCTGCCATCTCCTTATTTTCTCTTATTAATTCCCCAGACTCACTTTCTATAGGACCAATGCTCACTTTGTTATCTCTTTTCTTTTTTAACTATCCATAGCAACTCTTACTATCTGCCTTTATATTTCTCGCCAGCTTTCTCTCATACTCTAATTTTTCCCTCCTTATTAATCTTTTAGTCATTCTTTGCCGCTTTTTATATTCTGTCCAATCTTCCGACCTGCCACCCATCTTTGCACAATTATATGCTTTTTCCTTAAGTTTGATACTATCTTTAACATTTTTAGTTGACCACGGATGTTGGATCCTCTCCTTGAAATTTTTCTTTCTTGTTGGAATGTGTCTATTCTGTGTATTCTGAAATATCCCCTTAAATGTCTGCCACTGCATCTCTCTTGACCTATTCCATAACATACTTTGCCAGTTCACTTTTGCTAGCTCTGCTTTCATGCTCTAATAATTGCCCTTATTTAAGTTTAAAATACTAGTCTTAGACACACTCTTGTCTCTCTTGATTTGCCCAATTGATGTGCAGATGAAAATCACCCACAATTTCTTGCAAGCCCATTGTTTCTTGATGTATACTCTCCTACATTTGTTGCTACTATTCTGGGGCCTATAAACTACCCCCACCAGAGACTTTTTTCCTTTTCTGTTTCTTATCT
The DNA here is from genome assembly GCF_036365525.1 of Heterodontus francisci. Lineage (NCBI taxonomy): Eukaryota > Metazoa > Chordata > Chondrichthyes > Heterodontiformes > Heterodontidae > Heterodontus > Heterodontus francisci. The sequence continues at coordinate 21,190,992 of NC_090395.1, forward strand.
CCAATCAAACTGATTTTACATCTTGATCTTCTGAACCAAGATCATTTCTGAATGCCCTGGATGGTGCGAGCTTCTTGAGTATTGTTGGAGCCTCACACATCTAGGCAAGTGGAGAGTATTCCATCACACTCCTGACTTGTACCTTGTAGATTTTGGACAGGTTTTGGGAAGTCAGGAGGTGACTTACTCAGCACAGAATTCCCCATCTCTGACCTGCTCTTGTAGCCACAGCATTTATATGGCAGATCCAGTTAAATTTCTGTTCAATGGTAACCCCTAAGATATTGATGGTGGGGGATTCAGCAATGGTAATACTGTTGAACGTCAAGGGGAGATGGTTAGATTCTCTCTTCTTGGAAATGGTCATTGCCTGGCACTTGTGTGGCACAAGTGTTACTTGCCACTTATCAGCCCAAGCCTGAATGTTGTTCAGGTCTTGCTACATGTGGGTACGGATGGCTACAGTATCTGAGGAGTTGCGAATGGTATTTAAAAATGTGCCACCATCAGTGAATATTCCCACTTCTGACCTTGTGATGGAGGGAAGGGTATTGATGAAGCAGCTGAATATGGTTGGACACTACCCTGAGGAGCTCCTGCAGTGATGTCCTGGGGCTGAGGTGATTGGCCTCCAACAACCACAGCTATCTTCCTTTGTGCTAGGTATGTCTCCAATGATTTTCATTGACTTCAATTCTGCTCAGGCTCCATGATGCCACACTTGGTCAAATGCTTCCTTGATGCCAAGGGCTGTCGCTCTCACCTCACCTCTTCTTTTGCCCATGTTTGGACTGAGGCTGCAATGAGGTCAACAGCCGAATGCACCTGGCAGAACCCAAACTGAGCATCAGTGAGCAGGTTATTGCTGAGTAAGTGCCACTTGATAGCACTGCCGATGACAACTTCCATCACTTTGCTGATGATCGAGAGTAGACTGATAGGGCGATAATTGGCTCGATTTGATTTGTCCTGCTTTTTGTGGACAGGACATACCTGAGCCATTTTCCACATTGTCAGATAAGTGCCTGTGTTGTTGCTGTATGGGAACAGTTTGGCTTAGGATGTGGCTAGTTCTGGAGCAAAAATCTCCAGTACTACTGCTGACATGTTGTCAGGGCCAATAGCCTTAGCTATATCAAGCGCCTTCAGTGGTTTCTTCATATCACATGGAGTGAATCGAATTGGCTGAAGACTGGCATCTGTGATGCTGGGGACCTCAGGCAGAGGCCGAGATGGATCATCCACTCAGAGTGTCCTCAGTTTGCAGACAGGACTTTGTCTCCAGGACTGTGCGGTGGGCACTCCCAGCAATACTATCAGAGACAGATGCATCTGCAATAGGGAGATTGGTGAGGACGAGGCCAAGTAGGCTTTTCCCATGTGTTGGTTCTCACACCACCTGCTGCAGGCCCAGGCTGGCAGATATGTCCTTCAGGACTCGCCAGCTCAGTCAGTAGTGTTTCTACCAAGCCACTCTTTGTGATGGACTTTGAAGTCTCCCTCCCATAGTACATTCTGTGCCCTTGCTACCCTCAATGCTTCTTCCAAGTGGTGTTCAGCATGGAGGAGTACTGATTCATCAGCTGAGGGAGGGTGTTAGGTGGTAATCAGCAGATTTCTTTGCCCATGTTTGACTTCTGGGGGTATGCAATCAATGTTAAGGACTACCAGAGCCACTCTCTCCTGACTGTATAACACTGTGCTGCCAACAATGGTGAGTTTGTTCTGCCGGTGTGACAGGAGATATCCAGGGATGCTGATGGTGGTGTCTGGGACATTGTATGTAAGGTATGATTCAGTGAGTATGACTATATAAGACTTTCCTTGACTCGTCCGTGGGACGGCTCTCCCAATTTTGGCACAAGTCCCCAGATGTTAGGACAGGACAGGGTGAGCCTTTGTCGTTTTGATTGCCTAGGTCGAGGGCGGGTGGTCCGTCCATTTTTATTTTTATTTGAACTTTCTGTCGCAGTTTGATATAACTTAGTGGCTTGCTACCACATTTCAGAGGGCATTTAAGAGTCAACCACATTGCTGTTAGTTTGGAGACGCATGTAGGCCAGATCGAGTAATGATGGCAGATTCCCCTGAAGGGCATTAGTGAACCAGTTGGGTTCTTACCACAATCCAGTAGTTTCATGATCATTAATGGGACTAGCATTTTATTCCAGAATCATTAATTAATTGACTTTAAATTCCCTTAGCTGCCGTGATGGTATTTTAACTAATGGCCGGAATATGGCGGCACCCGCCTACAAGCGGGCTGATGATGACGGGGGTGGGGGGGGGGGGGCGTAAAGTGAGTGGGTGGTGGAGGAGGCCATTCCTGATCCCTTCCCGCCCCTGCTGCAAACAGGCCAATCAACAGCCTTAAGTGGCCAATTAACTGGCATCTAAGGGCCTTCTCCCGCCGATGCGGGGATTTACTCCACAGCTTCTGGATGGCAAAGGCACCAAGAACACCACCAGGTAAAACCTGGTGGCCTTCTTGCGGGCTGGGGGTGGGCTGCCCTGATTGGGCAGCTTGTGCCCCACAGAGGGCCGCCCCGTACCCCAAACTGCCCCACCACGCAACACTCCCCCCACCCCCCTAACTGACACCCCCCCACCCCTTGCCACGCAGGGGCCTGGTTGATTGTCCCTGACTAGGCTCCAAAAACTTAACTGCTTTCCGGGGCTATCCTTCCTCTTCCTGCCTTTGGCTGGGAGCAATCCCAGCAGTGGCCACCGCTCCTGGTGGCACTGCTGGGACTAAGAGCTGCCAGGCTGCTGATTGGCCAGTAGCTCCATTAGGCAGGACTTCCTGCCTCAAGGAGGTGGATGTCCCGCCCAAGGCCAGGTAAGGGCCTGAGTAGCAAACAATCCTGGCTTGGCTCCCCAGGCCCAGTGGAGGCGGGCTCACCACCGAATTTTCGGCCGGTGTGTGGGCCTCCCATCCAACATTAAATTCCGGCCAATGTCTCTGCAGTATTAGTTCGGGCCTCTGAATGACTAGTCCAGTAAGATTATCACTATGCTACCCATCCCTATACTGAATAAAAAGCCACTGAAGTGAATCGATTGTTGGTCATTTGTACGATCATCACCTGAGTGTATCTGTCGGAGCCCAACCTCCCCCTGTTCTGAACCCCACCAGACTCTTCTCCTGGGATTTCTACAATGGAATTGTAATTGATTGGCCAGATCACTGCACAGGTGCCAAAGTTAAAAATCCCTCCACGTTGATTCAAGCTGCAACCATGATGATAAATATTCAGATGTTGTCAAACATACCTGAGTTTCATAGAAGAAGAGAATAATGGCCGCCGTAACTTCAATCATGAGGATCAGGAGGAGCAATATGAAGAACTAGAGATACAGGAGAGAGAAACAAGGCAGTGAGTGACAGTCAATACCCACACTCACACCAGCCCCTCCTCCTCCTCCTCCTCTCCCTCACACACACGCGCACACACACACACACACACACACACACACACACACACATGCGCACGCATACACACACACTGAATTTCATGCTAGAGGCGAGGATCTAGCGCCAGGTCAAAAAGGCGGGAGAACACCACCTCTGCATTTTCATGCCTCCCCAGAGTGATCCTCCAGTCTTTTTGAGCCAAAGTTTTAGGAGACTTAAAGGGACGGGGAATCCTGCCTCCAAAAGCTACTGGCCAATCAGAGGGTCGGCAGCTCAGCAGTATCGGCAGCGTCACTGTGAGTGGTGGCCACTGCTGGTTCTGCAGAGGCCTCAGACCCAGGCCCAGTGGTGGAACCCCGGAACAGAGGTAGGTGAGGCGGAATCACTAGGGCAAGGGTGGTTGTTTAGTCCAGGGAAAGGGTGGTTCTGGGGGTAAAGTTGTTCCTGGTGGGAGTCCTCCGTGGGCACAACCTGCACCATCTAAAGGTCTCAATTGTCCTCTGTGCGGGAAGGCCGTCGTCGGCCTACCCTGATCCCGGGAAGATCACTGGGCAGTGGGAGGTGATGGGCCCTCCATCTCACCGCCTCCCCCGCCACCCTCTGCAATTCTCCATGCCCCCTCACCCCCCAACCACCTCTGATCCTGCCTCTGGCGGCCTGTAAAATCCCAGCCACAGAATTGGAAATACTGACGAAGAGAAATTGCTCCCATTGACAATGGATCAAACCTCAGAAGGCATTAAACTTAAATGAGGAAGTTCGGGGGAAGAATTGCAGTCAGTGAAATAATTCAGCTAAAAATGAATGAGTTGTGAAATAAGTTCACATGGAGGGTCACTACCTATCTGTGGGGTAGACAGAGACAGTTATTGTCCAGAGGGTAGCAGGTCAGGGCTGAATGGAAGAGATGCAAGGACAGCTAAAAATGCTGGAGTTTCTAACTTGATCATTTTTAGGGATAATTACATGTGCATACAGAACTTTCCTTCAGGAGACTAAATGAGTGAGTCGATATGAGATCGAGTGTATATGGTGTGTGGGAGGAGATTAAATGGGTGGTTGGAGTCCATGATAAGATACAGTGCACATGGTATATAGAGGAGCAGGAGTGATAGATTGAATCTTCTTTCCTCATGCTCCAATCTCTTGACTCCCTCTGACTGGTATCCAGACACAGTGACACCAACACCCCTTTAAACTGACAGCAGTCATGCACTGTTACAATCAAATCGCATTGTTTCTTGACCCTCATTATCTGAGCTCTGATGTACAAAATGTTCACTTGGGTGGGTTGCCAGTGGTCTGCTAGTGCAAATGGGACCACAGTCCTCTGACAGTTCGAATCTGAAGAGCAAAAAGGACAATGCCAGAGAGAAGGAAGGAAAAGAACCTGTATTTATACAGCATGACCTCAGATGTCCCACAGCACTTTACAGCCAATACTTTTGGAGGTCTAGTAACTGTTATAAGTTCGAAAATGTGGCAGTCAATTTGCACACAGCAAGGTTCCACAAACAGCAACGAGATAAATGATCAGATGATCTGTTTTAGTAATGTTGGATGACTGGTAAACATTGGCTGGGACACTGGGGAGAACCCCCGTACTCTGCTTTGAAATGATGCCATGTGATCCTTTCTTCCACCTGAGGGGGAAGAAGGAGCCTTGGTTTAACGTCGCTTCTGAAAGTCGGCACCGCCAACAATTCATTGCTCCCTGAGTTCGACACTGCAGTGTCAGCCTAGCTTATGGGTTGGGCAATATTTATCTCTCAACCAACATCACTAAAAATGGAATATCTGGCTATTTATCTCATTGCTATTTGTGGAATCTTGCTGTGCACAAAATGGCAGCTACGTTTCCTACATTACAACACTGACTACACTTCAAGAAGCACTTCATTGGCTGTAGAGCACTTGGGATGTTTTGCGGTTGTGAAAGGTGCTATATAAATGCAAGTTTTCCTTTTTTCTCTGCTTCAAATATTTATGCTCAGTGTTGACCTGACATAATGGATATTCGTTCCTTTTGTACTGTCGCTTGCTATTTGTTTTGCTTGGATGGCTGATCCAGCTCACCATTTTAGCAAAAGAAAAGTCCTAAAAGTCAAAAGAAATAAAGAGGAGGATGTTTTAATTGATTTCTTTCTGCCCATGGGTGAGACCGTCATCCAATTCCTTCTTCCCCCACCCACCTCCCCATCTTGGTTAAAGCTTAGTGTTCTGAAGGTAAGACAGACTGAAGATACAGGCAGAACTTACTGACAGAAGCAGGCATTTGTTTTCCTTGATAGCTCCCATGCAGCCCAGAAAAGCCACCACCATGGTGACTGATCCCACGATGATCAGGATGTTGGCTATGGAGAGAGATGGTAGGCTGGACAGCAAAGCTCCAAAGTTATTCAGCCACAGCAGGTAGATCCCCAAACTCATGATGACACATCCACAGATCTGAAAGAGATGGACATGTTGACACAGCTTCTCCTCAAACAGCTACATAATTATTCACAGCCAGTGACCTTCTGTTCCAGAGATCCTCTGTTCCATGGGGTTGAGATGCAGTCCCCTTCCCTCGCACCACCCCCCCGCCCCACCCCTCACACACCCTGTGCAGTGCTGCTGCTGTCTGGACATTCTGTGCCCCGATGTACGGAAGTCACATTATTTACATAATCCATGGGCTCTCCCTAACAATGTACTGGGAGAGCCAGGGCTAACCTAACGGGGAGGAGCAGCCAGTAAAGTCATACAGTCATAAAGTCATAGAGTTATTCGGCACAGAAGGAGGCCATTCGGCCCATCAAATCCATGCTGGTATAAGATTTTTGTGTTCCCTTTTATGTTAACTGCCATTCTATTCTCATATTCTCTCTTGGCCAGTCTGATTTTCCTCGTCACTTCCCCTCTCAACTTATTGTATTTGACCTGATTCTCGCTTGAAGAATTCACCTGACATGCATCACACACCATCTTTTTTTTTGTTTCATCATTATCTCTATCTCCCTCGTCATCCAATGAGGCCTGTTTTTGGTTCTCCTATCTTTCCCCCTTGTTGAATGTACCTAGGTCTGTACCTGAAACATCTTCTCCCTAAAGGTCACCCATTGTTCGTTACAGTTTTTCCTGTCAGTCTTTGGTTCCAGTTTACCCTGGCTAGATTCCCTCCCATCCCATTGAAGTTAGACCTCTTCCAATTTAGAAACTCTACTTTGGATTGTTCCTTGCTCTTCTCCATTACTAATCTAAACCCTATGATATGATGATCACTCTTCCCCATGCGTTTTCCCCACAGACTCTTGGCACCGGCTTTTTAAAGCCTGCTGGGGGCAGGAACAGGTGCAAGTGCAATTTAAAGATCACGTTCTCAGAGGTCGGCACTGGGTCACATCTCCTCTGGAATGCGGAGCCAGTTTTAAAGGGACGCTGGGAGGGAGAGAACAACAAACCCACACACCTTCAATTAATTGGCTGTTAAGCTCATTGTCGAGCTCATTATCAGGCTTTTCAGGAGCAGTTTGAGATTTTTAGTAGAGAGGTATGGGGAAAACACCATGTCTGGACCACAGCAGGCTATACAAGTCATGACCAATGCGGTGGGCCATGACAACTATGGGAAAGGCTGATAAAATAATGCAGAGGTCCAAAATAAAGCTCAGCTGCTCCAAAAGTGCCACTGAGTAGCCATTGCTGGAGTTGGAAGACTTGCTTTTCTCACTGATGAGCGGTAGGATTCTGGAAAGGGACGTGAGCCCAAAGGCATCACATGGGCAGTTGGGGTTGGCAGGGGAACATAAGAACATAGGAAATAGGAGTAGCAGCAGGCCATTCGGCCCCTCAGGCCTGCCCCCCCATTCAATAAGATCGTGGCTGATCTGCCCCAGACCTCAACTCCTCTTTCGGGCCAGCTCCTCATAGCCCTCAACTCCCCAATATTTCAAAAATCTATCTACCTCCTCTTTAAATACTTTCAGTGATCTAGCCTCCACAACTCTCTGGGGTAGAGAATTCCAGACATTCACTACCCTCTGAGAGAAGAAATTCCTTTGCATCTCAGTTTTAAATGGGTGTCCCCTTATTCTGTAACTATTTCCCCTAGTTTGAGATTACCCTGCTAGTGGAAACATCTTCTCAACATCTACCCTGTCAAGCCCCTTCAGAATCTTGTACGTTTCAGTAAGATCACCCCTCATTCTTCTAAACTCTAATGAATAAAGGCCTAACCTGTTTAGCCATTCTTGATAAGTCAACCCCTTCATCCCAGGAATCAGCCTAGTGAATCTCTTTTGAACTGCCTCCAATGCCAGTATATCCTTTCTTAAATACGGGAACCAAAACTGTACACAGTACTCCAGGTGTGGCCTCACCAACACCCTGTATAGTTATAACAAGATTTCCCTATTTTTAGACTCCAACCCCTGGCAATAAAGGCCAAAATTCCACTTGCTGCCTTAATTACTTGCTGCACCTGCATGCTAACATTTTGTGTTTCATGCACAAGAACACCCAAGAACAACAAGAAGGCCTGGTGAACACACAAAGCTCAGCTGAGGGAGTTTGGATGGGAACAGGCTACTCTGACATTGAACAGAGCTAGGGTGAGCTTCAGCAGATGCAACCACCTGGGAAGCAGGAAGCCAGAGAAGCACAGCAGGGGGCTGCAAGGGGAGGAAGGCACTATCCAAGACATCAGGTCTACCGTCCAAGATTCAGCTACCTGCAAATGACGGAACCATTCGGAGCTGTGCCTTTCCAGGCAGATGGTTTCGGTCCTGTGTGCTCTGAACCTCAATGATTTGAGGCCTCGTGTCCCCCTTGGCAGGCAGTTACCTGCGGTCATCAAGGTGACTGAGCTCTGAATTTCTATGCAACCGGCTCGTTCCAGGGATCAGCTGCAGACCTAGGTGGCACCTCGCAGTCGGCAGTTCGTCATGCCATCAGGGAGGTCATGGTGCCATATTCAGGAGGGCAGGGTACTACATCCACATTGACACAGATGGTCCTGTGCAGGCACAGAGGGCATTGGGTTTCACCTCCATCACTGGATTCCTCCAGGTGCAGAACAGCATCGCTTGTGCCATGTGACCATCAAGGCACCCAGCGACCAGCCAGTGAGATTCAGCAACAGGAAGCACTTCCACTCCCTCAACATTCCACTGGTCTGCAACCACAACAAGAGCTTCTTTCATGTGTGTGCTCACTTTCCTGGCAGCTACCATGACTCCTTAATTCTCCACCAGTCCAGCTTGCCTTGGATCTTGACTCCATCCTCCAAAGTCCGTGGATGGATCCTAGGGGACAAGGGATATCCCTTGACGAGATGGCTACTGATCCCTCTACGGGAGCCCAGGACAGAGGCACCAATGCCACTTGCTCAGCAGGCCAACCGTTGAGCAGGCCATTGGGCTTCTGAAGATGTGATTCTGGTGTCTGGACCAGTCGGGTGATGCCCTCCAATATCCTGCTGCAAGGGTCTCTGTCATTGTGGTGGCCTGCTGCATTCTCCATAACATGGCCCTCCAGAGAGGTGTGGACCTTGAGAACAGGAAGGAGACAGTTCATTGGGGGAGGAAGGGGAGGCATGAGAGGAGGAAGAAGAGGAGGCAAAGAGGGATAACACTGCTGCACAACAAGGTGGTCTCCTCTTGCCATCCTCTGGGAAAAGGACTTCCCTTACAGCCTCCAGCATTAGATTCAGGTCAGCATCGATGAAGCAAGGGGCAGCTCTGCCCCTAGTGCCAGTCCTCCAGCTTCCCTGTGACATCTCGCTTCCCTCTGGTGCAGTGGAAGGTTTTGGCACAAACCACAGATCTCTCCCTCAGGACAACCAGCAAGCTCAGCGATGGCTGCCGTGGCTTGTCTTCATGAGTCCCACACTTGATCTGACCCACCTCCAATTCCGGCCCCACTGGCTGTAAGTTTGTTGTAAAAACCCATCTGGTTCACAATGTCCTTGAAGGAAGGAAATCTGCTGTCCTTACCTGGTCTGGCCTACATGTGACTCCAGATCCACAACAATGTGGTTGACTCTTAAATGCCCTCTGAAATGGCCTAACAAGCCACTCAGTTGTGTCAAAATCGCTACGAAGCTTAAGAAAAGAAATGAAACCGGATGGACCACCTGGCATCGACCTGGGCACTCGAATCTTCACTGTCGCTGGGTTAAAATCCTGAAACTCCCTTCCTAACAGCACGGTGGGTGTACCTACACCCAAGGACTGCAGTTCTTCAAGAAGGAAGCTCACCACCTTCTCAAGGGTAATTACCACTATACAATTTTGCTGGGGCTCCTTGATGCCATACTTGGTCAAATGCTGTCTTGATGTAAAAGGCAATCACTCTCACCACACCTCTTCAATTCAGCTCTTTTGTCCATATTTGTACCAAGGTTGTAATGAGGTCTGGAGCCACGTAGCCCTGGCAGAACCCAAACTGAGCATCGGTGAGCTGGTTATTTTTGTGTAACTGCCATTTGATAGCACTGTCAACGACACGTTGCATCACATTTCTGATGATCAAGAGTAGAATGAAGGGGCCGTAATTGGCAGGATTGGATTTGTCCTGCCTTTTGTGGACAGGACAAACCTGTGCAATTTTCCACATTGTTGGGTAGATGCCAGTGTTGTAGCTGTGCTGGAACAGCTTGGCTAGCTCTGGAGCACAAGTCTTCAGTACCATTCGTAGAACCACAAGTCATGCTGGAGGCTAACCTCAGTGTGAAGACGGGAATGCGTCTCCACAATGTCTGTGCGGTAGTCCCTCCTGCTAGTCCTATCATGAACAGATGCATACGCAGTACATAGATTGGTGAGGAGAAGGTCAAGTAAGCTTTTTCCTCTTGTTGGTTCTTTCACCACTTGCCACAGGCCCAGTCTAGCAGATATGTCCTTCAGATGATCACCAACTGTACACTGGGCACTTTCCAGGGATGTCAAACATGAGGCAAGTGATGGGGGTGATGGTACAGATGGGCATGGAGGATATTGGACTTGAGGGGCACTTGTACAAAGGACAGAGGAGCTGAATAATTTTGGAATAATTTCCAAATTGGTGCAGTGTACCTAGAGTGTTACTCAGGCACTCCATCTAACATATGAAAAAAACAGCCAGGGGTTGAATGAGCACTGGCCAGAACTGATATCCAATATCACAGTTCCCTATGAGATCAGCACTGCACAGGTGTTAGAGGACCCTTTGTGAACAAAGGCACAATGCAGTCTCAACCGGTCAGAGCCAGAACTGGAATTCATTAGATGGGGAAACTTAGGCAACAATTATTACCTCATGTTATGGAGCCTGCACCCCACAGTGCAGTAGGTTAGTAACAGTCAGTGAAGAAGGCACTGGCTCACTGTACAGTGTGGGGGGCACTGCTAATATACAACGAGGGAACAGATAGTGCGACAATGGCTCACTGTACAAGTGTGGGATATTAGTACTTTGTCATGTAGACTTTTGTCCTCAGAATCTGCTCCAACACTTACCCAAAAGATTAAGTTGAATGCAAACAGCATGTATTTCAGAGTCTTTAAACATCCTTGCGCCATTCTGAGACTTTCACACCTGCAATAGAAAGAGCAAATGTTACTCCATATCTGCACCATCCAGTTATTTAAATATAGCCCAGTCCTGTAAACGCAGGCAGTTATTTTAGCACAATCCAGCCTATAAACATAGCCCAGTTATTTTTAAAAACATCACAGTCAAACACCTCCATCAAATCTCCTCTCAACCTTCTCTTCTCTAAAGAGAACAACTCCAGCTTCTCCAATATATCCATGTAATGGAAGTCCCTCATCCCCACACCATTCTCGTGAATCTTTTGTACACCCTCTCCAATGCCTTCACATCTTTCCTAAAGTGTAGTACCCAGAATTGGGACACCATATTCTAGTTGAGTCCAAACCAGTATTTTATAAAGGTTTATCATAACTCCCTTGTGTTTGTCCTCTATATCTCTATTTATAAATCCCAAGATTCCATTTGCCTTTTTAACCACTTTCTCAACCTGCTCTGCCACCGTCAATGATTTGTGCACATATAGCCCTAGGCCCCTCTGTTCCTAGACCCCTTTAGAATTGTACCCATTATTTTATATTGCCTCTCCTCTACTTCCTACCAAAGTGACATCACTTCACACTTCTCTGCAGTAAATTTCTTCTGACACATGTCCACCCATTCCACCAGACTGTCTACGTCCTCTTGAGGTCCATCGCTATACTCCTCACAGTTCACAATACTTCCAAATTTTGTGTCACCTACAAGTTTTGGAGTTGTGCCCTGTACACCCAAGTCTAGGTCATTAATATATAACAAGAAAACCTGTAGTCCTAATACCAACCTTTGGGGAACATCACTATATACCATCCTCCAGTCTGAAAAACAACTGTTCACCACTCATAAAAAGCAAAATACTGCAGATAGTAGAAATCTGAAATAAAAACTGAAAATGCTGGAAATACTCAACAGGTCAGGCAGCATCTGTGGAGAGAGAGAAACAGAGTTGACATTTCATGTCAATTACCTTTCTGTGACCTCTATAGTTTTGGAACCTCTGTAATTTCCCACTAGTTGGTGGCCTATAGAATACACTCGGTATTGTAATGGAACCTCTTTTGATTCTTAACTCCAACCAAATAAATTCTGTCCATGACCCCTCCAGAATATCCACTCTCCTCTGCACCATAATATTTTCCTTAGTCAAAATTGCCACCCCTCCTCCTTTCTTTCCTCTATCTTTCCTGAACGCCTCATATCCAGGAATATTTAGAACGCAGTAATGCCCTTTTTTGAGCTAGGTCTCCGTTTTCATCATATTTCCATGTGGCTATATGTGGCAGCAGCTCACCAAGCTTATTTAACACACGTCATGAATTGACATACATGCACTGTAGTCCTAATTTCGACCTTAATATATTCCCTTTTAGTCTGACCCACCTAATACCTTGCTACTTCTTATTCTAGTGCTCTCTTCTTCTCCCAATCCTTTGTTCACCTTGTTTCTCCTTCTAATACTACATCCAGGTCCCCATTTCCCTACCAAATTAGTTTAAACTCTCTCCAACAGCACTAGCAAAACGGCCCATGAGGACATTAGGTACAACCCAACCGGCCTGTAAAGGTCCCAGCTCCCCCAGAATTGGTCCCAATCCCTTAGGAATCTAAAGCCCTCCCTCCTGCGCCATCTCTCCAGCCGCACATTTATCTGCTCTATTCTCCTATTTCTGTACGGACTGGCTTGTCGCAGCAGGAGTAATCCAGAGATTACTACCTTTAGAGGTCCTGCGAATTAATCTCTTTCCTAGCTCCCTAAAATCCACCTGCAGGACCTCATCCGTCTTTCTACCTGTGTTGTTGCTACTGATATGGACCACAAACTTCGGCTGTTCACTCTTACCCTTCAGAAGATTCTGCAACTGTTCAGTGACCTCCTTGACCCTGGCGCCGGGGAGGCAACACACCAGTCACGTCTGCAGCCACAGAAACATCTGTCTGTACCGCTAGCTATAGAATCCCCTATCACTATTACTTTTCCAATTTTCCTCCTGCTCCCTTGTACAGCTCAGCCACCCATGGTGCTACAGACTTGGCACTGGCTGCACTCCCTAGAGGAGCCATCACCCGCACTAGCATACAGAGCTGAATACTGTTTAGAGAGTGAGATGCACTCACGGATTCCTGCTCTAGCTGCTTAAACCTGCTTGACTTCCTGGTGGTCACCCATCCCTTCTCTGCCTGCACACTCTAAAGGTGACCACCTCCAGAAACATGCTATCCATGTAGTTCTCAGCCTCGTGAATGCACTGCAGTGACACCAACTGCCGCTCAAGCTTTAAAACATGGAGTTTAGGTCCTTCAGCTGACAACAGTTCCTGCATATGTGGCTCTCCAGGACACAAGAAGCGTCCTGGAGTTCCTACATGCTACAGGATGTGCACCTGATGGAACTGAGGTGCCATGTCACGCTTTTATTTATTAGATTACTAAATGAACTTACCAGAAATAAAGCTTTAGGCATCTTGAGGTTCAAAACTCAACACTTCACAATTTCTAAACCCAATTTAGTTAATCTAGTTCCTTACCTCAAATCCTTATCTCAACATTTAAGCTCAATCATGATATCAGTTTCCTTGGCTTCTCCTCTTTCTTCCTCTCTGCACTGATTCTGACTTCTCTCTGACGTTACTCTTTCAAATTCGGCCTAATGTTGAGTTGGTCTCCACTCCTGTTTCTCCTGGTCTCAGTCCTCCTCTGCCACCGCACTTTATATTCCAGCCCAGTCTTGCTCAGATTCCACTCCACCGTCAAACACGGCCCAGTCCCCTAAACACAGCCCAGTTCTATAAACACAGCTCAGTCCTATAAACACAGTCCAGTACCTTAAACACAGTCCAGACCTATAAACACAGTTCAGTCCTATAAACATGACCCAGTTCTATAAACACAGCCCAGTCCTATAAACACAGTCCAGTACCTTAAACACAGTCCAGACCTATAAACACAGTTCAGTCCTATAAATATGGCCCAGTTCTATAAACACAGCCCAGTCCTATAAACACAGCCCAGTTCACCAAACACGACCCAGTCCTATAAACTCAGGCCAGTCCTATAAACACAGTCCAGTCCCTTAAACACAGCCCAGTACTATAAACACAGGCCATTCCTATAAACACAGGCCAGTTCCTTAAACGCAGCCCAGTCCTCTAAATACAGTCCAGCCACTTAAACACAGCCCAGTCCCATAAGCACACCCAGTTCCTTAAATACAGCCCAGTCCCATAAACACAGTTCAGTCCCTTAAACACAGCCCAGTCCCATAAACACAGTTCAGTCCCTTAAACACAGCCCAGTCCCATAAACACAGTTCAGTCCCTTAAACACAGCCCAGTCCCATAAACACAGTTCAGTCCCTTAAACACAGCACAGTCCCATAAGCAACCCAGTCCTATAAACACAGCCCAGTCCCCTAAACACAGCCAGTCCCTTAAACACAGCCTAGTTCCTTAAACACAGGCCAATACTATGAGCACAATCCAATGCTATAAACACAGTCCAGTGCTATAAACACAGCCCAATCAGCCAAACACATCCCAGTGCTATGAACACTGACACAGTCCTATAAACACAGCCCAGTGCTACAAACACAGTCCAGTCCCTTAAACACAGCCCAGTACTATAAACACAGGCCAGTCCTATAAACACAGGCCAGTTCCTTAAACGCAGCCCAGTCCTCTAAATACAGTCCAGCCACTTAAACACAGCCCAGTCCCATAAGCACACCCAGTTCCTTAAACACAGCCCAGTCCCATAAACACAGTTCAGTCCCTTAAACACAGCCCAGTCCCATAAACACAGTTCAGTCCCTTAAACACAGCCCAGTCCCATAAGCAACCCAGCCCTATAAACACAGCTCAGTCCCATAAGCAACCCAGCCCTATAAACACAGCTCAGTCCTATAAACACAGCCCAGTACCAGAAAAACAGCCCTGATCCTTAAACACAGCCCAGCCCCCTAAAAACAGCCCAGACCCTTAAACACAGTTCAGTCCCATAAAAACAGCCCAGTCCCAAAAACACAGCCCAGTCCTACAACACAGGCCAGTTTTATAAACATAGCCCAGTGCCTTAAACACAGCCCTCTCCCTTAAACACAGCCCAGTCCCCTAAACACAGCCAGTCCCTTAAACACAGCCTAGTTCCTTAAACACAGGCCAATACTATGAGCACAGTCCAATGCTATAAACACAGGCCAATCAGCCAAACACAGCCCAGTGCTATGAACACTGACACAGTCCTATAAACACAGCCCAGTCAGCCAAACACAGCCCAGTGCTATGAACACTGACACAGTCCTATAAACACAGCCCAGTGCTATAAACACAGACACAGTCCGCCAAACACCGCACACGCAACAAAAAAATAAAGTGCATCATTCCTTCCGGTGCTGTTACCATCCCCCTCAACCCCCGCCCCACAGCCCCACTGTTACAGCTTTATCCTCGCTAAGCCTATCCTCAACTGCTCTTACCCCTTCGTCACCCAATACAGCCCCACCCCTCCCCCCACAATTGAAAAAAGGGTACAATAGTGTAATGGTTATGTTACTAGGCTTGACATTCCAGAGGCCTGGGTTAATAATCCAGAGAACATGACTACAGATCCCAACATGTGTGAGAAATTGAATTCGGTCAAAATGAAATCTGGAGATATAAAGTTGGTAATGGTGACCGTGAAGCTGTCGGATTATCAACACACCCATCTAGTTCACTAATGTCCTTTAGGGAAGGAAATCTGCTGTCCTTAACTGGTCTGGTCTACACGTGACTGCAGACCCACAGCAATATGGTTGACTCTTAACAGCCCTCTGAAACAGCCTAACAAGCCACTCAGTCATACTAAAACCACTACAAGGCCTACCAGCACCCTCTCAGGGTAACAATGATGCACAACAAATGGCAGCCTTTCGAATGATGCCCATATCCGAAGGATGAATGAAATAAAGCTAGTGTTTCACCTCACCACTACCATCACCATTAATTCCATGACTGTACCCAGGTGACTTGATGACCTTCCAATATCAAGTTGTAGATGAGATAGAACTTTCTACAGCTCCGCATTGACTTTCTTCAGCTCGGAGCAGAATCTCCAATTTTAGCCCCTGAGGGCTTATTAATTCAGGCCTCTGCTTGACACTGAACTGAGTTTCAAATCCCACAGCTAGCCCATCACCAAGACTGCCTATTTCCACCTTTGTAAGGGTAGGCGGTGGCGTAGTGGTATTATCACTGGACTAGTAACCCAGAGACCCAGGGTATTTCTCTGGGGACATGGGTTCGAATCCCACCACAGCAGAAGGTGGATTATGAATTTAATTAATAGATCTGGAATTAAAAGCTAGTCTAATGATGGCCATGAAACCATTGTCGATTGTTGTAAAAACCCATCTGGTTCACTAATGTCCTTTAGGGAAGGAAATCTGCTGTCCTTACCTGGTCTGGCCTACATGTGACTCCAGACCCACAGCAATGTGGTTAACTTTTACATGCCCTCTGAAATGGACTAGCAAGCCACTCAGTTGTACCTAACCACTATGAAGCCAATAAAAAGGAATGAAACCGGACAGGCCACCTGGCATCGACCTAGGCACTGGAAACGACAATGGCAAACCCAGCCCTGTCGATCCTGCAAAGTCCTCCTTACTAACATCTGGGGGCTTGTGCCAAAGGCGAGTAACTCACCTCCTGACTCCCCAAAGCCTGTCCACCATCTACAAAGCACAAGTCAGGAGTGTGATGGAATACTCTCCACTTGCCTGGATGGCTGCAGCTCCAACAACACTCAAGAAACTCAACACCATCCAGGACAAAGCAGCCCGCTGGATTGGCATCCCATCTACAAACATTCACTCCCTCCACCACCAACGCACAGTGGCAGCAGTGTGTACCATCTACAAGATGCACTGCAGCAATGCACCAAGGCTCCTTAGACAGCACCTTCCAAACCCACGACCTCTACCGACTAGAAGGACAAGGGCAGCACATACATGGGAACACCACCACCTGCAAGTTCCCCTCCAAGTCACACACAAAACTGACTTGGAACTATATCGCCGTTCCTTCACTGTCGCTGAGTCAAAATCCTGGAACTCCCTTCCTGACAGCACTGTGGGTATACCTACCCCAAATGGACTGCAGCGGTTCAAGAAGGCAGCTCACCACCACCTTCTCAAGGGCAATTAGGGATGGGCAATAAATGCTGGCCTAGCCTGGAACACCCATATCCCATAAATGAAAAAAAAAGTAATATTCTCCACTCCAGCCCACTTCACCCCCACTAACAATGGCTTTGTCATGGCTTTGTCACTCCAAGCTCATTGCCTCCAAAGCTGTGCCTTCTATAAACCTCATGCTGTCCCTCACAAGGTCCCACTGACCTTTCACACTGCCCTTTCTGACCTCCCCATTGTTTAGGACATCAAATTCAAAATCCACCACATTGTGCGAGGATTCCTCTGAGCTGTTACTTCACCCTGACTCCAACTCCCTCCAGCCCCCCGTCTGCTGATTGCCCCCTGACTCCATCTCTCTCTCATCAGTGGCTGCCCCTTCACTAACCTTGCCTGAAGTCGGGAATCATGGGATAATTAGCAAGAAGAATGCTGAAAATCACTAACACTGCTCGTTCGGCCACTAAAGTTCAAAACTGCTAACACTGTAAATAATGTATAACCTCAACTGTAAAGATATAATTAAAGGGAGATGTGACTTGGGGAAGGGAACAGAACAAAGAAGGGGACTGAGCGATCAAACCACAAACTGATGGCCTTGGAATGGCTAGATGATTAAAAAAGAACTGATATGTAGGAACAAAGGAAGGCGTATGTTGGAATAAGCAACTGGCCAAGTGAATATGTGAAAATAGCTGATGTCATGTGAAGTTAATGTATAAATACATGGATTGAACAAAGGAGTTTTGAGTTTCCTCTTGGATCTCATTGAGAGACGTACTCCCCTGTATGCATACTTGTATCTCTGAATAAATTTTTCTTGCTTCACCTACAGTCATCTTGTGTGAAGAGTTCTCAATAGTACTCCACAACATTGCCTCTGGGCTGCTAGTGCAATACTAGAATCACCAACACTACTGTCCAATATCTCACTGTCACTCTAATTGGCTATGTGAGTGTTTTTCTGTTGGTTGAACAATATAAATGTGCGGCAGGTGAGCAGGAGATGCCAATGCCATGCTATCATTTTGATTGACACTGTTGTCTCTTCAGCTTCTTCCATGCCCTATTCTGGGAGGTTACCCTACCCATTCCCAAGGAGAGGAGCACAGACTGTATGTCCAGGAACACTGGCAGTGCCCATCACTCAGGTACCCAACATTAATTTACTGGGATCTGAGAATCATAAAATTACTTTTCCTGCTGTGAATTTAACCGTTTGGAGCAAGCCAGCTGTTCACTGCCAATTGCAGGCAGCTTTATGTCCTCCATCTGCACCCACAAGGAACCAGTGAAGATCTGCTAAACCCTAGCTTCAAAGCCAGACCCTAGTACTGAATAGTCAGTGCAGCAAACCTGTATAACACCTCGTTCATCCAACATAGCATTTAGATCCTGAGTGGGTGATAGAGATCGGAATAAATGGACTTACTAATATGTATTAGGCATGAGCCAGAGCAATCACTGCCAATTACTATCCAACAACCCTCACTCCAAAGGCCATGTGTTTGAGCATTGGATAAGGACAGGATTAGGCTCATCAGAGATAGGATGGAATGGCCTGCTGGTACTCGCTCTCTAGTCTCACACGTTTAGAATGGCCACTTGGGTCATGTACTGAAGAACAATTCGCAAGCAATACAACTTGGAACTGGCCACTGTGCAGCTTGGCCATCAGCCATGACTCAGCGGAAACACTCTCAACTCTGAGTCAGAGTGTCCCACTCTAGTGTTTTGATCATTAACCTAGGCTGAACACAGCACTGTTGGAGGCATGATCTCTTGCATGAGCTGCTTAAACCAAGGCTCATCAGGTGGACAGAAAAAGAGCTACAGCACTATTGAGGAAGAGGAGGGAGTTCTCCCTCGTGTCTCGAATAATATTTGTCGTACAACCAACATCACTAAAAAAGATTATCTGGTCATTGCTGTCTGTGGGAGCCTGCTGTGCACATATTGGCTGTCAGATTTCCTACATTACTTACATATCAAAACAAGTACTTCATTGACTGTAAAGTACATGGGGACATCCTGAACCAGTGAAAAACACTATAGAAATGCAAGGCTTTCGTTAACCAAGAAAGGTATGGGGGAAGCTGGGAGCATCAATACTGATGGGATAAGTAAATGGTGGCTTCAGCCTCCAGGGTAATCTTGGCCTCCGTGTTCCTGCTCTCACTGTCACACCCAAGCAGCAGGAGAATGTTGCACTGGTGCAAGCAGCTGCCACTGTTATAGGCGAGAGCCCACATCCTGTTTCTACTTCCTGTTTGAAAATAACACATCCTGAGACACTGACTTCAACACATGCAGAAGAAAAGGACCCAGCGATAGCACTCTGCACAAAGGAGGGCTGCTCCTTCTCTCCAACTCCAAGTTCAGATTCCACCACACAATCCCCTAGTTAGGTGGTGGAACTCTCTGTTCCTAACATACATTTTGTGTTTAGGGGGATGGAATGCAGGTTCCTGTATCACTTGCCGGATCTGAAGCTCATTTATGATCTCAGAGTTCGGGCAGTGGATCATGATGTTTGGCCAATGAGTTTATGAGTTAATCCGATCAGAGTGAGGAGATGGCAGGCCAATGGCCTTGAGAGGAACTTGTAGTGGGCACAGTTTAACCTCGAAAATGAGGAGAGCAGGGCTGGTTTGTACCATTTTCTGCGATCCTTCAAATGTATTTTCACAAATTGTATTCATAGTGGCTGTAAATAAAGGTTAGATTCTATCTATTGTTTGCAGTGTCACACCTGCCAAACAAGCCATCGGTGTTGCTTGCCATTAGGGCCAGCAGTTTGTTCGAGGTTGAAGACAAGTCTTTAGTAAAAAGGCAGTGGTTAGAGCGATAAGCTTATGATGACAGTGTTGCCCGAGATGGCCCTAATGATGTGTGTGGAAATTACCAGTGAGTAATGAGTATGAAATGTTGGTAAAATTTGACTCAGATGTATGATGTAGAAGGGACTTTTGATTAACACAGTTAGCTTAGTCAGTTAGCACTCAAACAACCAACGATTATAATTTCTTGGAAGAGAAGGAAACACTTGTGGGTGAGGGGGTGGGTGAGTTTCTAAGGGGAAGTTGTACCAATTTGGAACATGAACCCAGAATTGGTTAGAGGGACAGAGCCCCAGTGAACTATGACCTCAATGTATCATTCACATGAAGTATAGTGGGTGCTTTCCCCTGTAACCAACCGGTGCTGTACTGGGAAGTACTTGGCATTTATAAGTGTCCATTCCCAGCACTTTGCCTCCTCACTTTACTAAATACAAAGCTCATCAAATTGTTTTGAGGAAATGCAACGCCAAAGATGTGCCAATCTTCAAGTAGAAGTTTAGAAATTGTTTGTGCAAGAATCATCTTGATTTGTAAAGTTGAAGCTGGCGAGTTGTGTGATCTGAACTGATAATGTGTGTGTTCCAATATATCAGGGCTCCTGCTGCTTAAAATCTTACAAATCTAATGTCATTTTACAGCAATCAAAGTTTGTTGAAGGCCTGAAAATAAATGTGTTTGAGAAAAAAATTGGTGTGAAGTTGAGAGACACAGAAAACAGAAGCAAGGACAGTGAAATGAGGGATGTCTAAATTGGTTGGAGAAGAAAATAGTTGCAGACTGAAACAGTCTGTCTCATGCTAGCAAAAAAACGATTCCTGAACCCTAACACGAACACTAACACTACCCCCAACCCTAAACCTAACACGAACACTAACCCTACCTGAACCGTAAACACAATCAAACCTTATCCCTAACCCAAACGCTAAACATAACTGAACCCCATCTCTAAGCCAAACCCTAAACATATTCGAACTCCATCTCGAACCCAAACCCTAAACACAATCGAACCTTTTCCCTACCCGAACCCTAAACATAACTGAACCCAATCCTGAACCTGAACACTAAACACATTCGAACCCGATCCCTAACCCAAACCCTAAACATAACTGAACCCAATCCTGAACCTTAACACTAAACACATTTGAACCCGTTCCCTAACCCAAACCCTAAACATAACTGAACCCAATCCCGAACCCAAACCCAAAACACAATCGAACCCTAAACACAATCAAAACCGATCCCTAATCCGAACCCGAAACACATTTGAACACTATCCCTTACCCTAACTTAATTCCTAATTCTATCCATTACCCTGACACAAAACCCGACCCTTACCCTAATCTTAACTGTAAACGAAACCCTAATCCTAACCTTACCCATTATAATAGCCAAGGGGTTGAACTTAACCCTGGCAATTTGTGAATATTAATACAATTAATAAAATAAATCGAGAACCAAAAGCTGTAACTGTACAAATGAATCTGTCAGATTGTCATAAAAAGCAAACTAATTTACTAATGCCCTTTATGGAATGTCGTTACCCAGTCTGGGCCTATATGTGACTCCAGTCCCACATTAATGTCATTGATTCCTAAATACTGCTTGATATGACAGAGCATGCTGAGTTGGGCATATGGGAATGAGCAATAAATCCTGTTTTTCAGCATCCAGCAGGTTCCAACTCCGGGAATTCGATATCCAGCAGGTTCCAACTCCTGGAATTCAATATCCAGCAGGTTCCAACTCCAGGAAATCAATATCCAGCAGGTTCCAACTCCAGGAAATCAATATCCAGCAGGGTCCTACTCCAGGAATTCAATATCCTGCAGGTTCTAACTCCTGGAATTCGACATCCAGCAAGTTCCAACTCCAGGAATTCAATATCCAGCAGGTTCCAACTCCTGGAATTCAATATCCAGCAGGTTCCAACTCCTGGAATTCGACATCCAGCAAGTTCCAACTCCTGGAATTCGACATCCAGCAGGTTCCAACTCCTGGAATTCAATATCCAGCAGGTTCCAACTCCTGGAATTTGACATCCAGCAAGTTCCAACTCCTGGAATGCAATATCCAGCAGGTTCCAACTCCAGGAATTCAATATCCAGCAAGTTCCAACTCCTGGAATTTGACATCCAGCAAGTTCCAACTCCTGGATTTCAATATCCAGCAGGTTCCAACTTTTGGAATTTGACATCCAGCAAGTTCCAACTCCTGGAATGCAATATCCAGCAGGTTCCAACTCCAGGAATTCAATATCCAGCAAGTTCCAACTCCTGGAATTCGACATCCAGCAGGTTCCAACTCCTGGAATTCGACATCCAGCAAGTTCCAACTCCTGGAATTCGACATCCAGCAGGTTCCAACTCCTGGAATTCAATATCCTGCAGGTTCAAACTCCTGGAATTCGACATCCAGCAGGTTCCAACTCCTGGAATTCAATATCCAGCAGGTTCCAAACCTGGAATTCGACATCCAGCAAGTTCCAACTCCTGGAATTCAATATCCAGCAGGTTCCAACTCCTGGAATTCGACATCCTGCAAGTTCCAACTCCTGGAATTCAATATCCAGCAGGTTCCAACTCCTGGAATTCGACATCCAGCAGGTTCCAACTCCTGGAATTCAATATCCAGCAAGTTCCAACTCCAGGAATTCAATATCCAGCAGGTTCCAACTCCTGGAATTCAATATCCAGCAGGTTCCAACTCCAGGAATTCAATATCCAGCAGGTTCCAACTCCAGGAATTCAATATCCAGCAAGTTCCAACTCCAGGAATTCAACATCTAGCAAGTTCCAACTCCAGGAATTCAATATCCAGCAAGTTCCAACTCCTGGAATTCAATATCCAGCAGGTTCCAACTCCAGGAATTCAATATCCAGCAAGTTCCAACTCCTGGAATTCAACATCTAGCAAGTTCCAACTCCTGGAATTCAATATCCAGCAGGTTCCAACTCCAGGAATTCAATATCCAGCAAGTTCCAACTCCTGGAATTCAATATCCAGCAGGTTCCAACTCCAGGAATTCAATATCCAGCAAGTTCCAACTCCAGGAATTCAGTATCCAGCAAGTTCCAACTCCTGGAATTCAATATCCAGCAGGTTACAACTCCTGGAATTCAATATCTAGCAGGTTCCAACTCCTGGAATTCAATATCCAGCAGGTTCCAACTCATGGAATTCAATATCCTGCAGGTTACAACTCCTGGAATTCGACATCCAGCAGGTTCCAACTCCGGGAATTCGACATCCAGCAGGTTCCAACTCCTGGAATTCAATATCCAGCAGGTTCCAACTCCAGGAAATCAATATCCAGCAGGTTCCAACTCCAGGAATTCAATATCCAGCAGGTTCTAACTCCTGGATTTCGACATCCAGCAAGTTCCAACTCCAGGAATTTAATATCCAGCAGGTTGCAACTCCAGGAATTCAATATCCAGCAGGTGCCAACTCCAGGAAATCAATATCCAGCAGGTTCGAGATCCAGGAATTCGACATCCAGCAGGTTCCAACTCCTGGAATTCGACATCCAGCAAGTTCCAACTCCTGGAATTCGACATCCAGCAGGTTCCAACTCCTGGAATTCAATATCCAGCAGGTTCCAACTCCTGGAATTCAATATCCTGCAGGTTCCAACTCCTGGAATCCAACATCCAGCAGGTTCCAAATCCTGGAATTCGACATCCAGCAGGTTCCAACTCCAGGAATTCAATATCCTGCAGGTTCCACCTCCTGGAAATTGACATCCAGCAATTTCCAACTCCAGGAATTCAATATCCAGCAGGTTCCAACTCCTGGAATTCAATATCCAGCAGGTTCCAACTCCAGGAATTCGACATCCAGCAGGTTCCAACTCCTGGAATTCGACATCCAGCAAGTTCCAACTCCTGGAATTCGACATCCAGCAGGTTCCAACTCCTGGAATTCGACATCCAGCAGGTTCCAAATCCTGGAATTCGACATCCAGCAGGTTCCAACTCCAGGAATTCAATATCCAGCAGGTTCCAACTCCTGGAATTCAATATCCTGCAGGTTCCACCTCCTGGAAATTGACATCCAGCAATTTCCAACTCCAGGAATTCAATATCCAGCAGGTTCCAATTCCTGGAATTCAATATCCAGCAGGTTCCAACTCCAGGAATTCAATATCCAGCAGGTTCCAACTCCAGGAATTCAATATCCAGCAGGTTCCAACTCCTGGAAATTGACATCCAGTAATTTCCAACTCCTGGAATTCAATATCCAGCAGGTTCCAACTCCTGGAATTCGACATCCAGCAAGTTCCAACTCCTGGAATTCAATATCCAGCAGGTTCCAACTCCTGGAATTCAATATCCAGCAGGTTCCAACTCCTAGAATTCGACATCCAGCAGGTTCCAACTCCAGGAATGCAATATCCAGTAGGTTCCAACTCCTGGAATTCAACATGCAGCAGGTTCCAACTCCTGGAATTCAATATCCAGCAGGTTCCAACTCCTGGAATTCAACATGCAGCAGGTTCCAACTCCTGGAATTCAATATCCAGCAGGTTCCAACTCCTGGAATTCGACTTCCAGCAAGTTCCAACTCCTGGAGTTCAATATCCAGCAGGTTCCAACTCCTGGAATTCGACATCCAGCAAGTTCAAACTCCTGGAGTTCAATATCCAGCAGGTTCCAACTGCTGGAATTCAATATCCAGCAGGTTCCAACTCCTGGAATTCGACATCCAGCAGGTTCCAACTCCTGGAGTTCAATATCCAGCAGGTTCCAACTCCAGGAATTCAATATCCAGCAGGTTCCAACTCCTGGAATTCGACATCCAGCAGGTTCCAACTCCAGGAATTCAATATCCAGCAGGTTCCAACTCCTGGAATTCAATATCCTGCAGGTTCCACCTCCTGGAAATTGACATCCAGCAATTTCCAACTCCAGGAATTCAATATCCAGCAGGTTCCAATTCCTGGAATTCAATATCCAGCAGGTTCCAACTCCAGGAATTCAATATCCAGCAGGTTCCAACTCCAGGAATTCAATATCCAGCAGGTTCCAACTCCTGGAAATTGACATCCAGTAATTTCCAACTCCTGGAATTCAATATCCAGCAGGTTCCAACTCCTGGAATTCGACATCCAGCAAGTTCCAACTCCTGGAATTCAATATCCAGCAGGTTCCAACTCCTGGAATTCAATATCCAGCAGGTTCCAACTCCTAGAATTCGACATCCAGCAGGTTCCAACTCCGGGAATTCGACATCCAGCAGGTTCCAACTCCTGGAATTCAATATCCAGCAGGTTCCAACTCCAGGAAATCAATATCCAGCAGGTTCCAACTCCAGGAATTCAATATCCAGCAGGTTCTAACTCCTGGATTTCGACATTCAGCAAGTTCCAACTCCAGGAATTTAATATCCAGCAGGTTGCAACTCCAGGAATTCAATATCCAGCAGGTGCCAACTCCAGGAAATCAATATCCAGCAGGTTCGAGATCCAGGAATTCGACATCCAGCAGGTTCCAACTCCTGGAATTCGACATCCAGCAAGTTCCAACTCCTGGAATTCGACATCCAGCAGGTTCCAACTCCTGGAATTCAATATCCAGCAGGTTCCAACTCCTGGAATTCAATATCCTGCAGGTTCCAACTCCTGGAATCCAACATCCAGCAGGTTCCAAATCCTGGAATTCGACATCCAGCAGGTTCCAACTCCAGGAATTCAATATCCTGCAGGTTCCACCTCCTGGAAATTGACATCCAGCAATTTCCAACTCCAGGAATTCAATATCCAGCAGGTTCCAACTCCTGGAATTCAATATCCAGCAGGTTCCAACTCCAGGAATTCGACATCCAGCAGGTTCCAACTCCTGGAATTCGACATCCAGCAAGTTCCAACTCCTGGAATTCGACATCCAGCAGGTTCCAACTCCTGGAATTCGACATCCAGCAGGTTCCAAATCCTGGAATTCGACATCCAGCAGGTTCCAACTCCAGGAATTCAATATCCAGCAGGTTCCAACTCCTGGAATTCAATATCCTGCAGGTTCCACCTCCTGGAAATTGACATCCAGCAATTTCCAACTCCAGGAATTCAATATCCAGCAGGTTCCAATTCCTGGAATTCAATATCCAGCAGGTTCCAACTCCAGGAATTCAATATCCAGCAGGTTCCAACTCCAGGAATTCAATATCCAGCAGGTTCCAACTCCTGGAAATTGACATCCAGTAATTTCCAACTCCTGGAATTCAATATCCAGCAGGTTCCAACTCCTGGAATTCGACATCCAGCAAGTTCCAACTCCTGGAATTCAATATCCAGCAGGTTCCAACTCCTGGAATTCAATATCCAGCAGGTTCCAACTCCTAGAATTCGACATCCAGCAGGTTCCAACTCCAGGAATGCAATATCCAGTAGGTTCCAACTCCTGGAATTCAACATGCAGCAGGTTCCAACTCCTGGAATTCAATATCCAGCAGGTTCCAACTCCTGGAATTCAACATGCAGCAGGTTCCAACTCCTGGAATTCAATATCCAGCAGGTTCCAACTCCTGGAATTCGACTTCCAGCAAGTTCCAACTCCTGGAGTTCAATATCCAGCAGGTTCCAACTCCTGGAATTCGACATCCAGCAAGTTCAAACTCCTGGAGTTCAATATCCAGCAGGTTCCAACTGCTGGAATTCAATATCCAGCAGGTTCCAACTCCTGGAATTCGACATCCAGCAGGTTCCAACTCCTGGAGTTCAATATCCAGCAGGTTCCAACTCCAGGAATTCAATATCCAGCAGGTTCCAACTCCTGGAATTCGACATCCAGCAGGTTCCAACTCCAGGAATTCAATATCCAGCAGGTTCCAACTCCTGGAATTCAATATCCTGCAGGTTCCACCTCCTGGAAATTGACATCCAGCAATTTCCAACTCCAGGAATTCAATATCCAGCAGGTTCCAATTCCTGGAATTCAATATCCAGCAGGTTCCAACTCCAGGAATTCAATATCCAGCAGGTTCCAACTCCAGGAATTCAATATCCAGCAGGTTCCAACTCCTGGAAATTGACATCCAGTAATTTCAAACTCCTGGAGTTCAATATCCAGCAGGTTCCAACTGCTGGAATTCAATATCCAGCAGGTTCCAACTCCTGGAATTCGACATCCAGCAGGTTCCAACTCCTGGAGTTCAATATCCAGCAGGTTCCAACTCCAGGAATTCAATATCCAGCAGGTTCCAACTCCTGGAATTCGACATCCAGCAGGTTCCAACTCCAGGAATTCAATATCCAGCAGGTTCCAACTCCTGGAATTCAATATCCTGCAGGTTCCACCTCCTGGAAATTGACATCCAGCAATTTCCAACTCCAGGAATTCAATATCCAGCAGGTTCCAATTCCTGGAATTCAATATCCAGCAGGTTCCAACTCCAGGAATTCAATATCCAGCAGGTTCCAACTCCAGGAATTCAATATCCAGCAGGTTCCAACTCCTGGAAATTGACATCCAGTAATTTCCAACTCCTGGAATTCAATATCCAGCAGGTTCCAACTCCTGGAATTCGACATCCAGCAAGTTCCAACTCCTGGAATTCAATATCCAGCAGGTTCCAACTCCTGGAATTCAATATCCAGCAGGTTCCAACTCCTAGAATTCGACATCCAGCAGGTTCCAACTCCGGGAATTCGACATCCAGCAGGTTCCAACTCCTGGAATTCAATATCCAGCAGGTTCCAACTCCAGGAAATCAATATCCAGCAGGTTCCAACTCCAGGAATTCAATATCCAGCAGGTTCTAACTCCTGGATTTCGACATTCAGCAAGTTCCAACTCCAGGAATTTAATATCCAGCAGGTTGCAACTCCAGGAATTCAATATCCAGCAGGTGCCAACTCCAGGAAATCAATATCCAGCAGGTTCGAGATCCAGGAATTCGACATCCAGCAGGTTCCAACTCCTGGAATTCGACATCCAGCAAGTTCCAACTCCTGGAATTCGACATCCAGCAGGTTCCAACTCCTGGAATTCAATATCCAGCAGGTTCCAACTCCTGGAATTCAATATCCTGCAGGTTCCAACTCCTGGAATCCAACATCCAGCAGGTTCCAAATCCTGGAATTCGACATCCAGCAGGTTCCAACTCCAGGAATTCAATATCCTGCAGGTTCCACCTCCTGGAAATTGACATCCAGCAATTTCCAACTCCAGGAATTCAATATCCAGCAGGTTCCAACTCCTGGAATTCAATATCCAGCAGGTTCCAACTCCAGGAATTCGACATCCAGCAGGTTCCAACTCCTGGAATTCGACATCCAGCAAGTTCCAACTCCTGGAATTCGACATCCAGCAGGTTCCAACTCCTGGAATTCGACATCCAGCAGGTTCCAAATCCTGGAATTCGACATCCAGCAGGTTCCAACTCCAGGAATTCAATATCCAGCAGGTTCCAACTCCTGGAATTCAATATCCTGCAGGTTCCACCTCCTGGAAATTGACATCCAGCAATTTCCAACTCCAGGAATTCAATATCCAGCAGGTTCCAATTCCTGGAATTCAATATCCAGCAGGTTCCAACTCCAGGAATTCAATATCCAGCAGGTTCCAACTCCAGGAATTCAATATCCAGCAGGTTCCAACTCCTGGAAATTGACATCCAGTAATTTCCAACTCCTGGAATTCAATATCCAGCAGGTTCCAACTCCTGGAATTCGACATCCAGCAAGTTCCAACTCCTGGAATTCAATATCCAGCAGGTTCCAACTCCTGGAATTCAATATCCAGCAGGTTCCAACTCCTAGAATTCGACATCCAGCAGGTTCCAACTCCAGGAATGCAATATCCAGTAGGTTCCAACTCCTGGAATTCAACATGCAGCAGGTTCCAACTCCTGGAATTCAATATCCAGCAGGTTCCAACTCCTGGAATTCAACATGCAGCAGGTTCCAACTCCTGGAATTCAATATCCAGCAGGTTCCAACTCCTGGAATTCGACTTCCAGCAAGTTCCAACTCCTGGAGTTCAATATCCAGCAGGTTCCAACTCCTGGAATTCGACATCCAGCAAGTTCAAACTCCTGGAGTTCAATATCCAGCAGGTTCCAACTGCTGGAATTCAATATCCAGCAGGTTCCAACTCCTGGAATTCGACATCCAGCAGGTTCCAACTCCTGGAGTTCAATATCCAGCAGGTTCCAACTCCAGGAATTCAATATCCAGCAGGTTCCAACTCCTGGAATTCGACATCCAGCAGGTTTTAACTCCAGGAATTCAATATCCAGCAGGTTCCAACTCCTGGAATTCAATATCCTGCAGGTTCCACCTCCTGGAAATTGACATCCAGCAATTTCCAACTCCAGGAATTCAATATCCAGCAGGTTCCAATTCCTGGAATTCAATATCCAGCAGGTTCCAACTCCAGGAATTCAATATCCAGCAGGTTCCAACTCCAGGAATTCAATATCCAGCAGGTTCCAACTCCTGGAAATTGACATCCAGTAATTTCCAACTCCTGGAATTCAATATCCAGCAGGTTCCAACTCCTGGAATTCGACATCCAGCAAGTTCCAACTCCTGGAATTCAATATCCAGCAGGTTCCAACTCCTGGAATTCAATATCCAGCAGGTTCCAACTCCTAGAATTCGACATCCAGCAGGTTCCAACTCCAGGAATGCAATATCCAGCAGGTTCCAACTCCTGGAATTCAACATGCAGCAGGTTCCAACTCCTGGAATTCAATATCCAGCAGGTTCCAACTCCTGGAATTCAACATGCAGCAGGTTCCAACTCCTGGAATTCAATATCCAGCAGGTTCCAACTCCTGGAATTCGACTTCCAGCAAGTTCCAACTCCTGGAGTTCAATATCGAGCAGGTTCCAACTCCTGGAATTCGACATCCAGCAAGTTCAAACTCCTGGAGTTCAATATCCAGCAGGTTCCAACTGCTGGAATTCAATATCCAGCAGGTTCCAACTCCTGGAATTCGACATCCAGCAGGTTCCAACTCCTGGAGTTCAATATCCAGCAGGTTCCAACTCCAGGAATTCAATATCCAGCAGGTTCCAACTCCTAGAATTCGACATCCAGCAGGTTCCAACTCCAGGAATGCAATATCCAGCAGGTTCCAACTCCTGGAATTCAACATGCAGCAGGTTCCAACTCCTGGAATTCAATATCCAGCAGGTTCCAACTCCTGGAATTCAACATGCAGCAGGTTCCAACTCCTGGAATTCAATATCCAGCAGGTTCCAACTCCTGGAATTCGACTTCCAGCAAGTTCCAACTCCTGGAGTTCAATATCCAGCAGGTTCCAACTCCTGGAATTCGACATCTAGCAAGTTCAAACTCCTGGAGTTCAATATCCAGCAGGTTCCAACTGCTGGAATTCAATATCCAGCAGGTTCCAACTCCTGGAATTCGACATCCAGCAGGTTCCAACTCCTGGAGTTCAATATCCAGCAGGTTCCAACTCCAGGAATTCAATATCCAGCAGGTTCCAACTCCTGGAATTCGACATCCAGCAGGTTCCAACTCCAGGAATTCAATATCCAGCAGGTTCCAACTCCTGGAATTCAATATCCTGCAGGTTCCACCTCCTGGAAATTGACATCCAGCAATTTCCAACTCCAGGAATTCAATATCCAGCAGGTTCCAATTCCTGGAATTCAATATCCAGCAGGTTCCAACTCCAGGAATTCAATATCCAGCAGGTTCCAACTCCAGGAATTCAATATCCAGCAGGTTCCAACTCCTGGAAATTGACATCCAGTAATTTCCAACTCCTGGAATTCAATATCCAGCAGGTTCCAACTCCTGGAATTCGACATCCAGCAAGTTCCAACTCCTGGAATTCAATATCCAGCAGGTTCCAACTCCTGGAATTCAATATCCAGCAGGTTCCAACTCCTAGAATTCGACATCCAGCAGGTTCCAACTCCAGGAATGCAATATCCAGCAGGTTCCAACTCCTGGAATTCAACATGCAGCAGGTTCCAACTCCTGGAATTCAATATCCAGCAGGTTCCAACTCCTGGAATTCAACATGCAGCAGGTTCCAACTCCTGGAATTCAATATCCAGCAGGTTCCAACTCCTGGAATTCGACTTCCAGCAAGTTCCAACTCCTGGAGTTCAATATCGAGCAGGTTCCAACTCCTGGAATTCGACATCCAGCAAGTTCAAACTCCTGGAGTTCAATATCCAGCAGGTTCCAACTGCTGGAATTCAATATCCAGCAGGTTCCAACTCCTGGAATTCGACATCCAGCAGGTTCCAACTCCTGGAGTTCAATATCCAGCAGGTTCCAACTCCAGGAATTCAATATCCAGCAGGTTCCAACTCCTGGAATTCGACATCCAGCAGGTTCCAACTCCAGGAATTCAATAGCCAGCAGGTTCTAACTTCAGGAATTCAACATCCAGCAGGTTCCAACGCCTGGAATTCAATATCCAGCAGGTTCCAACTCCTGGAATTCAACATCCAGCAGATTGTTTCCATGAAGTATTTTTTTGAAGAAATGTGATCATTGTTTTTGAAATAGAATAGATGAATTGTTGAGTGTTGATTTTTTTCTTTTGGACTTTTAGGCAACGCAGTCAACTTCTGCATTTATTGCCCAACACTAGTTGACCTTAGGATATTGAGTGATCCACGTAGTGTCAGATTGGAGGTACATGTAGGTCAGACTGGGTAAAGTCAGCTGGATTCCTTTCCTGAGGGAGATTTGTGAATCAGATGAGATTTTGTGTTCTTTTTCTTATGCAAGACATAAAGGTATTGAATTTCTCAACTTGCCAAAGTGAAATTTAAATATTTGGGATGTTAAATTGGGTAATTTCCATGTTGTTCATCGGTTACACTCAGCGGGGCGCCTGATATCGTGAGTGGCTATTGCAATTAATGGCAGTCTGTACTTCTTAAGGTGCGGGAGAGGCGGCGGGATGCAGTGTGGCTAGAATAGGTGGTGGAAATCTTTTGTGAACAGAATGTGTGCTGGAATAGATTGAAGAATGGTTGAAAATGCAAGTGAGTGTGTTTGAAGATTTTCAGACAATGCATTGGAGGCCTTGGAGGAAGAGATGGACAGAAGGAGCGATATCCTTTATTCACAGCAGTTTCAGGAGGCCATCCAGACACTTGCTCAGGAGACAGTGGAAAGAAGTAGCAATAGCGATCATGGATGCAGGGCAGAAAGATGTTTAATGGTCTCACATGAGTTGTCAAGGTGAGTGAGTTCATTTCAAATGCCATATCCTACCATCATCCTCATCCACTGCTCAAATCACTACACCTCCATCACCCAGCCACCAATAATCTCTATCAATCAGTGCTCAACCCTTCAATTCAAATGCTTTATCTCACCCTCACTTCACACTGTTGCAAGCATTGCACCCACAACTCACAGCTCACACACACCGGCACCTATTCAACCATGACAGCTACATCACCCAAACATACTACATAACACTGCCACATTTCCCCCTTTCATGTAGGTGTATATATTCAGGCAGCAGCAATGAACTGGAGGAGGATGAGCCCGGCTGCATGATTTAATCCCCATGGAGGAGACAGTCCTGACCATCATTTGAAGGGGTATCACTGAGGCCATGGCTGCTGGCGGGGCTGGAGGGATCAATGATGAGGGGATCTGCACTCCTAATCTTCCTCTCTCTTCCCATTTCTCCCTCATTCCACAATCTTTTCTTGACTCACAAGCTGCAGGTGGGATCGGAGCAGTGGCAGTCGGCGGACTCTCTCTGTGTCGACGCACTGGGTTTCAAAAGGGGGAGAAAACTACCAGTGACATCATGGGAAATCTGTAAGCTGATTGGTTGGTAAGTAACAGCTGTTATTGCCTGTGAATAGCTTTAAAAAATCAGAGAAAAACAAAGTTCTTTTAAAAAAAACCTTCAAATAGCTATCTTGTAAGTTAGAAGGTTAGTGCTACTAAGGTGTTTTAATTAGAGTAATTTATTAATAATTACTAATTCGAATAGTGCTGTTTGGACAGTGTGAAACTGAGTTGTGTTTGAGGGATTTCACTGACTAGGGGAAAGAGGTGCTCTTTGGTCTCTTTCTTTTCTTTTCTGCCTTTTTAGCCTCCACGGTAGAGGGGAAGAAGCTGATTGGCAAATAACTGGTACGTTATTCCACTTATTACACAAGCAATAATTAGTTTGTAAAGCTAAGGTGTGGCAGGGCATCTTGGCCAAGTGGAATGTGTCTCCTGTGGGAACCTTTGGACAAACCATGTGTCCTTGACAAACACATCTGCAGGAAGTGTCACCGGCTGCAGAAGCTTGAGCTCCAGGTTTCAGAATTCAAACGGTGAATGGAGCCAGAGTGAATGCGAGGCAGAGAACTACGTTTCAGGAGGTGGTCAGCCCGGAGCTTAAGAGAGCACAGGCAGAGAGGGACTGGGTGGCTGCCAGACAGACAAAAAGGTCAAGGCAGGTAGTGCAAGAGTCCGGGAAGGCATCCCACTTTCTAACCGGTATTCAGTTCTGAGTACCGATGGGAGAGAGGGTTCCTCTGGAGAGTACAGCGAGAGTCATGACCAGAGCACCATGGGTGGCTCAGCTGTGCAGAGAGGGAGGAGAAAAGACAAGAGAGCAATAGTGGCAGAGGATTCTATAGTTAGGGGAACAGATAGGTGTTTCTGTGGTCGCAGACGTGATTCCAGGATGGTATGTTGCCTCCCTGGTGTAAGGATCATGTATATCACTGAGCGGCTACAGAGCATTCTGAAGGGCGAGGGTGTACAGGCAAAGGTCATAGTCCACATTGGTACCAACGATATAGGAAGAAAGAGGGATGAGGTCCTGCAGGCTGAGTTTAGGGAGTTAGAAAAGAAATGAGCAAGCAGGACCTCAAAGGTAGTAATCTCCGGATTACTCCCAAGGCCACGTGCTCGTGAGTATAGAAATAGGAGAATACACCAGATGAATGCGTGGCTGGAGAGATGGTGCAGGAGGGAGGGCCTTATATTTCTGGGGCATTGGGACCGGTTCTGGGGAAGGTGGGACCTGTACAAGCCAGACGGTCTGCACCTGAACAGGACTGAGACAAATATCCTTGCAGGAAGGTTTGCTGGTGCTGTTAGGGATGGTTTAAACCAGTTTTGCAGGGAGATGGGAACCTGAGGGCAGTTTTAAATCAGACAATTTCAGGGCAGGGAACAGGAGGCAGAAAATTAGTGAGTGACTCTGAAAGACAGAAGAAGCAAAGGTTCTAAATTGGGGGAAGGCAAATTTTACAAAACTGAGAGGTGATCTGGCAAAAGTGGACTGGATACAGCTAAGTGAAGGAAAATCAGTGGCAAACCAGTGGGAGGCATTTAAAAGTGAGATTCTACAGGCACAGTGTGGGCATGCTTCCACAAAGATAAAGGGTGGTACGGCCAAATCTAGAGCCCCCTGGTTATCTAGAAACTTACAGGGTAAGTTAAGATAAAAAATGAAAGTTTATGATGATCACAAAAATCTTAATACTTTAGAAAGCCTAGAGGAGTATAGAAAGTGCAGGGGTGAAGTAAAAAAGGAAATTAGAAAAACAAAGAGAGGACATGAAAAATTATTGGTAGGTAAAATCAAGGAAAACCCGAAGATGCTTTTTCAATACATTAAGAGCAAAAGGATAACTAAGGAAAGGGTAGGGTCTATCAGAGATGTACAAGGGAACTTATGCGTGGATTCAGAAGATGTGGGCAGGGTTCTTAATGAGTTTTTTCTCTCTGTCTTCACAAAAGAGAGGGTTGATGCAGACTTTGTAGTAAAAGAGGAGGAGTGTGAACTATCAAGATATGATGAGCATAATGAGAGAGGAAGTACAAGAGGGTCTGGCATCCTTCAAAGTGGATAAATCACCAGGGCCGGATGGATTGCATCCCAGGCCGTTAAAGGAAGCCAGGAAGGAAATAGCAGATGTGCTGAGAATCATCTTCAAATCCTCACTAGATACAGGCGAGGTACCAAATGATTGGAGGTCTGCGAACATTGTACCATTGTTTAAAAAGGGTATGAGAGATAGGCCAAATAATTATAGGCCAGTCAATCTGACCTTGGTGGTGAGTAAATTATTAGAATCAATTCTGAGAGACAGGATAAACTGCCACTTAGAAAGGCACAGATTAATCAGGGATAGTCAGCGTGGATTTGTAGGGGGAAGGTCATGTCTTACTAATTTAATTGAGTGTTTTGAGGAGGTAACAAGGAGGATTGATGAGGGTAGTACAGTGGATGTGGTCTACATGGATTTTAGTAAGGCATTTGATAAGGTCCCACATGGCAGACTGGTCAGTAAAATGAAAGCCCATGGGATACAGGGGAATGTGGCAGGTTGGATCCAGGATTGGCTTCGGGACAGAAAACAAATGGTAGTCATCGACAGATGTTTTTGCGAATGGAAAGCTGTTTCCAGTGGCGTTCCACAGGGCTCAGTGTTGGGTCCCTTGCTGTTTGTGGGATATATTAATGATTTGGACTTAAATGTGGGAGGCATGATTGGGAAATTTGCTGATGACACAAAAATTGGCTGTGTAGTTGATAGTGAAGAGGTTAGCCGTAGACTCCAAAATGATATCAATGGTTTGGTTGAGTGTGCAGAAAAGTGGCAAATGGAGTTCAATCCGGAGAAGTGTGGGGTAATGCATTTGGGGAGGGAAAATAAAGTGAGGGAATACACAATAAACGGGAGGATATTAAAAGGGGTAGAAGAAGTGAGAGACCTTGGAGTGCATGTCCACAGGTCCCTGAAGATGGCAGGACAGGTAGATAAAGTGGTGAAGAAGGCATATGGAATGCTTTCCTTTATTGGCCGAGGTATAGAATACAAAAGCAGAGATATAATGCTGGAACTGTATAAAATGTTGGTTCGACCACAGTTGGAGTATTGTGTACAGTTCTGGTCACCACATTACAGGAAGGACATAATTGCTCTGGAGAGAGTACAGAGGAGATGTACAAGAATGTTACCAGGCTTGAAAGTTGCAGCTACGAGGAAAGATTGGATAGGCTAGGGTTATTTTCCTTAGAACAGAGGAGGCTGAGGGGCGACTTAATTGAGGTGTACAAAATTATGAGGGGCCTAGATAGAGTAGACAGGAAGGACCTGTTTCCCCTAGCAGAGAGTTCAATTACCAAGGGGCACAGATTTAAGGTGATTGGTAGAAGGATTAGAGTGCACATGAGGAAAACTTTTTCACTCAGAGGGTGGTGGGTGTCTGGAATTCACTGCCATGAACGGTGGTGGAGGCAGAAACCCTCAATTCTTTTTAAAGGTATCTGGACCTGCACCTGAAGTGCTCTCACCTGCAAGGCTTATGGACCAGGTGCTGGAAAGTGGGATTAGATTGGGCGGCTAGTTTTTTTTTCAGCTGGCACGGACACTGACACTTCAGGTATTTTAGAGGTGCAAATACAGGAAGGATGTGAATGTGGTGAGACACCGAGCACAGGAGAACAGGTACAAGCTCACCGGAGGGTGAGGTCTCACACGGGTTTTGCTGCAGAGGAGACAGATGTGGACATCCATGAGCCAGGCTACAAGAAGCAGGCTGTTGCGTGAACGTACCCAAATTCTTGGTGCACTGGAAAATCTGCCAGAAAGCCTGCACTCAATGTCAAGGAGCACGGAGGAGTCCAGCACCAAATTGGCGAAGGGCTTGCTGCAGAACTTGGAACCCATCCTTTCCAACATGGAATGGGTGGTTAGCTCGATCAGCACCTTTGAAGCCCATCATGATGCAGCGTCTGATGGCTGCGTCTCAGCTTCATTGCAGCACAAACAGCTTCCACCAATGGTCTGAGTGCTGGCAGTGAAAGCTCAGATTGCTGCCATCATGGCTCTGGATGTCACTGTTCAGAGGGGTGTCACAGCAGTCCATTAATCTGTTCTCCAACAGATCACTGGGATCACTCCGGGAGAGTGGCAGTGGCTCCCAGGAGCACGAACCTGCCATCCTCTATCAGAATGACAGCATTCCTGCTCCTACCCCTGCTATTCTGCCGCTGCCTTTGCTGTTGTCTGTCAGCTAGCCAGTCCAGACTGCTGCTGCCCAGGTAGAGGTGGCACAGTCTGAAGCCAGGTCCTGCAGGCCCAGAGCTATTCGAGGTCTGTCCTCGAAGGCCATTTGCAGTTTCCACCCATGCTGCAGTCACTGAGGGAGCACTGTGTAGGAGCATTCAGAGAGGTAGAGGCTGATGGAAGACAGGCACTGAGGGAATGCACAAAGGTGATTAGTTTAATTTTGCATGCTTTATCTAATATGGGAATTTGTAAAACTGAATTTGGATTGCATTTTCTGGTGTTTTGATTTTTGTGTTGTTGGAAATAATCCAATGTCAGTGATACGGGAGTGTGGCACTGTTGGTGAATGGGAAGGTATGGTTGAGGTTACTGGTGCCGCTCATTAATTATTTATTTATTTTTATTTTATTTATTTAGAGATACAGCACTGAAACAGGCCCTTCAGCCCACCAAGTCTGTGCTGACCATCAACCACCCATTTATACTAATCCTACATTAATCCCATTATTTCATCACATAGAGACCAGGAAGAAAGGGGATGTCTACAATGTAACATCCCTTCCTCTCCCTCTTCCTCCACTTGCTCCTCCTACTCTTCACATGCTCCTGCTCCTCAGATTCTCACCTGATAGGTGGTGGCCTGGGCCATTCCCTCATAATGGCCAAGTTGTGCGGCATGTGTTCAGCTAAGTACTGTAGAGCTTCTCCACAAGTGGAAGCATGGCTTGAGGATGCTGATGGTGTGCTCCATAATGTTTCTTGTCGCAGCATAGCTTCATTGTAGACCAACTGTGCACGTGTGCAAGGGTTCCAAACATCGCTCAAGTCTCCAGTATAGACAGCCTGCAGTGACATCCCTTAGAAATCAGTACAGTGCAAACTGACAGATGTTGCTTATATTTCCAGCAGTAAACATGAAGGGGCCAGGCACATAGAGGTTAAGAGCAACTGTCACCTTGGTAGCCACAGGCAATGCTGTCATTGCCCTGCTTTGAGATTATGGTTGTGGCTGCAGCAGTTGGCAGGTTTCAGTCACAACCTCTTCTGTGAAGCAAAGGCATCTCATGCATTTATCCTCATTGAAGTTAAGGTAAGAGAATTGCTCCCTGAGGAGCTTGGTCCAAACATGGACAAAAGAGCTGAACTCCAGAGGTGAGTGACTGTTCTTGACATCAAGGCAGCATTTGACCGAGTATGGCATCAAGGAGCCCTAGCAAAGCTGGAGTCAATGGGAATCAGGGGGAAAACTCTCTGCTGGTTGGAATCATAACTAGCACAAAGGAAGATGGTTGTGGTTGTTGGAGGTCAATCATCTCAGCCCCAGGACATCACTGCAGGAGCTCCTCAGGGTAGTGTCCTAGGCCCAACCATCTTCAGCTGCTTCATCAACAGCAACAAATACTGGCCTTGCCAGTGAAGCTCACGTCCCAAGAACAAACAGAAAAATATTTCGTCTCCTGCTGAGTGTCCTTTTCCCGTCCTCCTCCCTTTTCCAGCAGCTTTACCTGCTCTGTGTGGCCTCTGCTCTTTCTTCCAGTCATACTCAATTCCAAGATGAAGGCCTACCAGGGCACCCATGTCTAGAAACAATGGGATGGATTTTGTTCTTCCCCAGGCGTGGGTTCCATGGCAGGTGGGGGAGGACCTGAAGATGCCTCCAGGAGAGGGCCGCCATGGACCCCGACACCATGAGGGCCCGGCCCCATATTATGGTAGCAACAAGGCCTCATGGTGGCCCTCCCGCTGCTTGGTGACAGGACCCCAATTTGAATATTTAAATAAATTAAAATGAATTAATTAATTAAACTCTCATCGCCGCCTGATCTCCCACTACGATCTCTGGCCCAGTGGTCAGCATTCTTGCGCCTTCAGATCCCCATCTGGGAAAATGAGGTGCCACGCTGGTGGTGAGGGCGTAGGAGGTAAGTTTATCATTGTGGGGGATGGGATCAAATTAATGTCATGGGTCTAGGGGATCGTGGGAAGGGTTGAAGTTGAAAATTTGTACAGTTTTGGGGGGGGGGGGAGAAAGGTCAAACGCTAAAGGTAAGTGTTTTTTTGGGGGGAAGGGGCAAATTATTCATTTAATTGTCATTAGGGAGGTGGGAGAGGGGCAAAAGAGATGTATTTATTTAATTTAATTCCATTTCCCTTCACAAATTTAAATTTTCCAGTCAGGCTAACAGTCCTTTAAAAATGGCGTCAGCACCTACGCACAGGCAGCTGACGCCATTGCCGGGGATGGACAGCCTTCCCCCTTCACGTGATCAGGCGGAGGGGCACCCGCCCCGGCAATTTAAATGAGCCTCCATATGGAAGATTGCGAGGGCCCCGTGACATCGGGCTGCCATTTTCTCACCCGCTTCCGAAATCAGCGGCGGGCACATAAAATTCAGCCCAACGTTTTTACATTCATGGGATGTTGGTATCAATCATTCTGTTTAATATTGTGTTCAGCTGTGTGAAAAAGAGGAAGAAAGACTTGCATTTCTATTGTGCCTTTCATGACCTAAGGGTGTCTCAAAGTGCTTTACTGCCAATGGAGTACTTTTTGAAGTGTAGCGACTGTTGTAATTTATAATGTAATGTAATGCTAGGTTAAGACAGGTCATTGGCTGGAGTAAAAGGTTTGAAAATGGCAGCGGCGATTTTAAGTCAGGATTGCTCTCTGATTTACATCATCATCTTGTTTTTCTGCATGCTGCCAGCAGTTGTAAACCCCTCTACCAAGATGCTATCTTGCACACGACCTTTCAGAAGAGTGCACACATTTCGGAGCCCATTTTCAGTCTCATTTGCCGGTGTAGTGCCTAAAAATTGAGTGTCCCCATAATCTCTGGTTGCCAATTAAGTCCTGTAACCAGTATACTACCGTAGAGTTTGGCTAGGGCCTGAGAACATCTAGTTGGTGAGTCAGTGACTCAGGTCATCGAATTAAAATTGTCACTGAGAGGGGAAAGGTTAGGAGAAATTACTTCACACAGTGTGTTATTTGAGCACTGATGCTTTGTTATTGAAAATTTTAATTAAAATCATTTAAATATTTGAAGCAGCGGAGCTACAGGAAGAGATCAGACAGTGGGGATTAACTATGGATTGATACAGGGCTGTGTGGAAAGAGTGGGGCAGTGGAATGAACTCTGTCTTTGGGCTGCTGATTCTCATTCAGAATGGTAACAAAAAGGTACGCCTCTCAGATTCTGACATTTACATGGAAAGTTTATATGTAGCAGCATGATGAGTCACTTGGTTCCATACTTGTAGTAATGTAGCAAGAAGCTTAAAAAAGGTGCAGTGAGCAAACTGACAGCAGAGAAAATACAGACTGTAACGTCACTGTTTTCCACTATGTTTGAGTCATATGTAAAACACAACACTGTGATGTTAGTGTCTGATGTTAGAATTGTTTGGGCTCCCAATTACGATTCTGTAAATGCCAGAGCTCCTGCTCATCAGAGTATCAGTAGTCTACACTCTTCTATTTTACTCTTTTGTGGGATGTGGGCATCGCTGACTAGGCCAGCATTTATTGCCCATCCCTAATTGCCCTTGAACTGAGTGGCTTGCTAGGCCATTTCAGAGGGCAGTTAAGAGTCAACCACATTGCTGTGGGTCTGGAGTAGGCCAGACCAGGTAATGACGGTAGATTTCCTTCTCTAAAGGAACCTGGTGAACCAGATGGGTCTTTACAACAATCAACAATGGTTTCATGGTCACCTTTGGACTAGCTTTTTTTTAAATTCCAGATTTATTAATTGAATTCAAATTTTACCATCTGTCGTGGTAGGATTCGAATCCATGTCCCCAAAGCATTAACCTGGGTTCTGGATTACTTGCCTAGTGACATTACCACTCCGCCACCATCTCCCCTAAATCATCACAATTTCTCTCTCAGCTATGGCATATTTACTCCCCATGCATCATATGTTGAAAACTCTACCTGGACGGACACATGAAGAATGCATGACCCCAAAATTAACAAATAGGAAGACCTTGCATTTCTATAGTTGCCCCTTTCACAACTTCGGAATCTTTTATATCCACCAGAGAGGGCAAATAGTGCCTTGGTTAACATCTCCTCTGAAATAGGCCACCTGCAACAGTGTAGCACTCCCTCAGTACTGCGTTAGAGTGCCAGCCTGGATTGCACATTCACGTTTCTGGAGTGGGACGTGAACCCACAACCTTTTGACTCCAAGCCAAGAGGGCTCGAGAACCGTTCAGTTTGTATATTGAAACAATGGACATGTTTCTCAGAGCTAATAACATTTTTGAACTCAAAGGTGAAAGTGAAGAGGCCAAGGCTACAAAAAAAGCAATTCTTGAGCGCAAGAAAGCACTTTTGTTGACAGAAGTTGATTCAGAAGTGTACGCCACACTGACAAACCTTCTTATTACCAAGAGGCAAAAGACATGCTGTGCAAAGCAATGATCACCAAGTTGGAGGAACATTTTAATCCTAAACCACTGAAGATAGCAGAAAGCTACAAATTCTGAGCCAGAAACCAGAGAAGTAATGAAACAGTTGTATTTATTTGTACATTGTGGCACTGAAGAATTTATCATTACACTGCAACTTTGGCACATTCTTAGGCCGTGCATTATGAGACAGATTTGCATGTGGATTGGAGGATGAAAGAATTCAATTGAAGTTACAATATCTTACATTTGAGCTAGTGTGCAAAATTGATCTTTCCATGGAGATGGCATCAAAGAATGCTCAGGAATTTCATCCTACACAAGTGACTAGTAGGGCTTCTGTCGTCAGCCAGAAGACTTACACCAAGCCTAAAGTGGAGAGACCTCGTAAGAAGACTGTTGGTGATCACGATTTAGTGACTTGTTATTGCTGTAATGGTAACCACTTGGCACAGGCATATCAGTACAGAAATGCCAAATGATTTAATTGACAAAAGAAATGTCATATTGCAGTTGCTTGCCAGGCGAAGGCTAAAGCAGGAAAGGGAACTCATTCCAGTAGTAATGGAAAACAGTGACATCAGAAGGGTGAAGTTCACAATCTTGAAGTGAATCCATGGCTAAGCAGAGAGGGGATAGGGCATTTATACCACTCTCAATCACTCAAATGACAGAGAATTTTGCACAAAGATTTTGGTAAGGCAACAGCACATTAACATATATATTGATACGGCTGTAGATTGCTCCATTATGAGCAGAGACATGTACAAGAGCAAATTCAGTGATGTACCTCTAACTGAGAGCACAGTTCAGTTGAAAACCTGCTCTGGTGAGGTGTTAGAAACGTGTGGGAAAATGGAGTGCAATGTCCAATACAAGGACAAGTCCCTCAAGTTACCCATTGTTGTAGCAAGATATGTCAACAAACCAACGTTAATGGGCATAGACTGGCATTGTAAGCTAAAGTTAGACTGGAAGCATGTTTTCCAAGTTGAAGTGACCAAGAAGTTTGATCAGTTATTGAATAGTTACAGGAACATTCTTGAGGATAACTATGAAGATATAATCGGTGTGAAAGCATATATTCGAATTAAGCCTGCTGCAAAATCAATATTCCTTAAGCTCTCAAAACACAGGTTGAAGAGGAACTAAAGAAGCTAGAGAGGAACAGTGTGCTACTGAAAACTGATCACAGTAATTGGGCAACTCCAATTGCAGTAGTGCCCAATTCAGACAAAGCCATAAGACTATGCAGAGACAACAAAGTCACCAACAACCAGGCAGTGGATGATGAGCAGTCTCCAGCAGTGACCATTCAAGATTTATATATCGTCACACTAGACCCCCACCTGCCAAGAATGAGGCATATTAATTTGGCCATATGGACATTAAATTTCAAATGGTTGCTGGGAAGAAGAGAAGGTCTGTTACAAGGGCTGCCAGACACTTGGCTGGAAGACATTTACATACCAATAGGGACAAGAGAGGTTACTTCCCTTATCTAATTTAACCCACAATGGACTTTGAG
Organism: Heterodontus francisci; assembly: GCF_036365525.1. NCBI lineage: Eukaryota > Metazoa > Chordata > Chondrichthyes > Heterodontiformes > Heterodontidae > Heterodontus > Heterodontus francisci. The sequence continues at coordinate 21,233,895 of NC_090395.1, forward strand.
CACCAGACATTGAAGGTGAGGGAACTCAAATTTCAGGATGACTGCTGGGATAGCCGAATCCACAAACAGACATGGTCAAACCAGCTGGTCACATGACTAGCCTGCTTGGCGACTGGGTTTTTCTGAATTGTACAAATAGTTTGAATTGAGAGTGTCTGTTTGCTCCTGAACTGAAAAGACCTCTCCTGACTGACCCACCGCAGCCTCTCCTGTCTGCTCCCATCTCTTTCTCATGGAACTCCAAATCCACTGAAGACACCTGAACCCCAAGAGAGAAAAGTCTCCTACAGTGAACAAGGTTTAAGAAGAATACCGTGCCCAAATTAAAAGCAAGATCTACCTACAATTAAGGACTCTACAGTGAGCTCGAAGAACCATAACAAAAATCCTCTTCAGAGATTGCTTCAAACTTTTCCACCTTATTTCTTCTGCTCTGTAACGTCTCTAGCTGCATGTGTGTATCATGTATGCATGCTTGCGTAGGTGCGTCGTGTATCTGTAGGTGTTAACCAAATTAGAGTTTAAGTTTAATAAATTTCAACTTTTCTTCTTTAAACCTAAGAAAACCTGTTTGTGCTGGTTTCTTTGGCTTATAATTGGAAAGCGGTGAACAAGGATTCACCAAGGGGGAGCTCAAAACATGGTGTGTTTAAAATTAAACCCTGCTATGGTAAGACCAGGTGAAGGCTGAGAGGGAACCCTAGAACCCTTTCTCACCGGGTCGTAACAAAAATTGGGTGCTAGCATCCAGAGCTGACAGACAGATAAATGAGAGAAATTGGAAGTGGGAAGCCAAATTATTCCCAATCAAAAAAGAGTAAGATTTCAATTCAGGTTTTCTTGTGGTTGTGTGTGTATGAATATTAACATGTCTGCAACTGAAGCTAGTAGCTCTCCAAGCCAGGGTGAAGTAACTTGGGATAAGTTAAACGCACTGTCAATTAGGAGTTGAGGAAAATGGCTGTGCAGTGTGGGATCACTGTACATGGCAAGGCTGGGAAGTCTGAACTCATAAGACTAGTGGCCAACCATTTTTCCCTTGAATCTGAAGAAGCAGAAACAGTGTTAGAAGCAGACACGACAGGGTACTGTTAGAAAAGATACAATTGGAACAGAGAAAACTTGAATTAGAGGAGAAAGAAAGAGAGAGAGAGAGTGGCAGGAGAGGGAGAAAGAAAAAGCCTTCCAGAAGGACTGTGAAGAAAACGAAAGGCAGGAGAGGGAGAGAGAAAGATTATTCCAGAAGGAATGTGAAGAGAAAGAGAGAGCTGAAGCAGCTTGAGTTAACTAGGGGGTGACAGACTAACCCCAGTGAAAGCATGGCCAATATGGAGGAGTGTAATTTAGGGCTGGGTACCGAATTATTAAAACTAGCTCAACTAATCCCAACATTCAATGAAGATGTAGAAGGAGTTTTTGTGTCCTTTGAGAAACTGGCAAGGCAGCTTTAATGGTCAGCTGAGACCTGGCCTCTTTTATTACAAAGCAAGCTAACTGGAAAAGCCCATGAGGTTTATTCCCTTTTGCCTGATGAGAGTTCATCAAATTATGAACTAACCAAAAATGCTATCCTCGGTGCACATAAATTAGTACCCGAAGCCTATCGCCAAAAGTTTGGAACACTCAAGAAGCAAGCTAATCAAACTTATCTGGAGTTTGAAAGAAGTAAGCAGCTGGCTTTTGACCAGTGACTGAGGGCTCTTAAAGTACTGCTCAGCTATGAGAATCTCAGAGAAGTAATTCTGTTAGAGGAATTTGAACATTCCCTCCCACTCTCCATAAAGACCCATGTAGAGGGGCAGTGGGTTCAGAGAGCCCGGCAAGTAGCTGTTCTAGCTGATGAGTTTGCTTTAATTTATAAGTCAGTTTCCCAGGGAAGAACCGTTATTAATCACCCCCACAAATCCAAAAAAGACAAAGGGTGGGAAGGTGATAGGAGCCCAAGCAGTCCTATGAGAGAAAGAAAAGCAGGAGACACAGGGAGCCCTCCACTAGCCAAACAGGAAGGTGCTGGGAGCAGGAATGAGACCCGGAGACCTGTGTGCTTCCATTGTAATAAAGCAGGGCATTTAAGAGCTGACTGCTGGAAAATAAAGGGAAAACCTGTAGGGTTAATCAGGGCACACCCACTCAGTGAAGATGGGGCCCTGATGGAAATAATGTTGGGTAGAAACATTATGCTGGTAACAGATTAGAAACACCTAGTAGCAGTTCAGGGACCAATTTCTGCAATACCGATAATGGCAGCGTCAAGGATGCAGTGGTGGGCTTAACTTCTCTCACAGTGCAATTACAACATTGAATAACAGAGTTCGAAAGAGAATGCCATCGCTGACACACTATCGTGTTTGCCACATGAGGACTCAGAAGTAGGCTATGAAGGTGCAATCTTCACAATAGACATAGTTGATGATGACTTTCCAATCACTGCAACTGAAATTGCAGCTGAAACTTAGAAAATCTCAATGTTGAAAAGAGTCTATGATCAGAAAGTGAATGGATGGACAGAATTTGACAAGTGTACAGATGAGAAACTGAAACCATTTCACAATGAGTTATGTGAACAGGGCTGCATCTCTCTGAGAGATAGGAATTTGTCAGACCACCATACTGAACACACAGAAATTGTCAGTATGAAATTCATAGCTATAAGCTTTGTTCATTGTCCTGGTCTAGACACTGACCTAGAATCATTGATTAACGAATATACTATCAGCCAAAACTGTAGAAATAAGCTGCCCAAAACTCCTTTGCAATCGTGGCCATGGCTGGCTGGACCATTTCAAAATGCCCATGTAGATCTCATGATCCTGGCAAGGAACCAAAACATGAGCACGATCCATGTGTGCTCAGGCCGGAGTTTGAACTAGTTCAGTCTTTAGTGTCTGAAGTACCGATTTGTGAGAAAGAAACAAGATCTTCTCTAAGTTCTGGACCCAAACCAAGCAGACAGTCGAAAACCTAACTCTACAACAAAACCTGTAAGGAGATCAGAAAGACTTTGTAAACTGGTTGTTTAAACTTGACTTATAAATATGGTTCGTTGTAGATAAAAACACTTTTCTTTTGAAAGAGGAACAGAGTTTGTATAATATGTTGAGGTATATAAAATGATTAAGGGGATTGACAAAGTAGACGTAGAGAGGATGTTTCCTCTGGTGGGGCAATCTAGAACGAGGTCATAGTTTTAGGATAAGGGGTAGCAGATTTAAAACAGAGATGAGGAGAAATTACTTCTCTCAAAGGGTCATGAGTCTGTGGAATTCACTACCCCAGAGTGCGGTGGATGCCGAGACATTGAGTAAATTTAAGGAGGAGATAGACAGATTTTTAATTAGTAATGGGTTGAAGGGTTATGGAGAACGGGCAGGAAAGTGAAGTTGAGGCCGAGATGAGATCAACCATGATGGTATTGAATGGCAGAGCAAATTCGAGGGGCTGAATTGCCTACTCCTGCTCCTAGTTCTTATGTTCTTGTTCTTATGTTAATGATGTGATGCCATAATGACTTGTTGGCATAAATAAACTTCCTTGTATTAGCCATACTTGGTGTCCGTCTTGTCTGTTAGTGTGACTCTAATATCGCCCCTGCCTGTTTCTGACTTTTCGTTCTTGTTAATTGTTTCTCAGCTCAGTATGCTGCAGTATTGTCAATGTGTTTATATAGATCACTGCTCCACCCTTTCCAACTAAACAGTAAGCATGACCTAGCACATTCTATTTTGGCTTTTAACTGACGATGCCACACAGAGATATCTGATATCTTCATCAACACATTGACAATATTACTACACAATGACTATAGAAACGTTTCTTAACACCCCCCATAACTGAATCTCCAGTCAAAGAAAGGTTTGCCTTTCACAACCACAGAATGTCCCAAAATGCTTTACAATCAATGGAGTGCTTTTGAACTATAGTCACTGTTGTAATGTCAAAGACATGGCGGCCAATTTGCAAAAAGCATTCTCTCACAATCAGCAATGAGATAATGACCAGATAATCTGTTTTTAATGATAAAATAAAGTACTGTGGATACTGGAAATCTGAAATGGAAATACTCAGCAGGTCTGGCAGCATCTGTGAAGAGAGAAACAGAGTTAACGTTTCGAGTCGGATATGACTCTTCATCAGAACCGAAGGAAGGTAGAAATGTGATGAATTTTATGCCATTGAAAGGGGAGAGGGGGAGGAAGAACAAAAGGGAAACTCTGTGACAGGGCAGAGGGCGGGAGAGAATAAATGACAAAGATGTCGTGGAATATAAGGCAAAAGGAGTGGGAATAATAGTAAAAGACAAAGCATTTGTCCAGAGAGAGTGTTAATGGCAGAATAATGAACAGCTCTTTCCAAAAGCAAAAGCATGAAAAACAAGTATAAGACTGCACATGGATAAAAGAAAATCAAAATGGGAGTCATTGTCAGAAATTGTTTAACTGAATGTTGAGTCCAGAAGGCTGTAGAGTGCCTAATCCAAAGATGATGTGCTGTTCCTCGAGCTTGCGTTGAGCTTCACTCGAACACTGTGGCCGAGGACAGAAATGTGCACGTGCGAGCAGGGCGGTGAATTAAAATGGCAAGCAACCGAAAGCTCAGGGTCATGCTTGCGGACTGAGCAGAGGTGTTACGCAAAGCAGTCACCCAATCTGCATTTGGTCTCCCCAGTGTAGAGGTGACCGCAGGGAGGAAGGAAGCACTGAGGGTGGCAAGTGCGCAGAATGTGCTCTGGGTGGGTGACTTCAATGTCCTTCACCAAGAGTGGCTCGGTAGCAGCACTAACTGACCGAGCTGGCTGACACCTAAAGGACATAGCTGCTAGATTGGGTCTACGGCAGGTGATGAGGGAACCAACAAGAGGGAAAAACATACTTGACCTCGTCCTCACCAGTTTGCTGCTGCAGGTGCATCTGTCCATGACAGTATTGGTAGGAGTGACCACCGCACAGCGCTTGTGGAGACAAAGTCCCGTCTTCACATTGAGGATACCCTCCATCGTGTTGTGTGGCACTACCACCGTGCTAAATGGGATAGATTTTGAACAGATCTAGCAATGCAAAACTGGGCATCCATGAGGCGCTGTGGGCCATCAGCAGCAGCAGAATTGTACTCAACCACAATCTGTAACCTCATGACCCGACATATCCCCCACTCTACCATTACCATCAAGCCAGGAGACCAACCCTGGTTCAATGAAGAGTGCAGGAGGGCATGCCAGGAGCAGCACCAGGCAAACCTCAAAATGAGGTGTCAACCTGATGAAGCTACTACCCAGGTCTACTTGCGTGCCAAACTGCATAAGCAGCTTGCGATAGACAGAGCTAAGCGATCCCATAACCAAAGGATCAGATCTGAGCTCTGCAGTCCTGCCACACTCAGCTATGAATGGTGGTGGACAATTAAGCTCCACAAATATCCCCACCCTCAATGATGGGGGAGCCCAGCACATCAGTGCAAAAGATCAGGCTGAAGCATTTGCAACAATCTTCAGCCAGCAGTGCCGAGTTGATGATCCATGTTGGCCTCCTCCTGAAGTCCCCAGTATCACAGATGTCAGTCTTCAGCCATTTCGATTCACTAGGCGTGATTTCAAGAAACGACTGAAGGCACTGGATACTGCAAAAGCTATGGGTCCTGACAATATTCCGGCAATAGTATTAAAGACCAGTGCTCCAGATCTTGCTGCGCCCCTAGCCGAGCTGTTCCAGTACAGCTACAACACTGGCATCTACCCGGCAATGTGGAAAATTGCCCAGGTAAGTCCTGTACACAAAAAGCAGGTCAAATCCCACCCAGCCAATTACCACCATATCAGTCTACTCTCAAACGTCAGTAAAGTGATGGAAGGTGTCATCAACAGTGCTATCGAGCAGCACTTGCTTAGCAATATACTGCCCAGTGATGCTCAGTTTGGGTTCCGCCAGGGCCACTCAGCTCCTGACCTCATTACAGCCTTGGGTCAAACATGGACAAAAGAGCTGAACTCAAGAGGTGAGATCAGGGTGACTGCCCTTGACATCGAGGCAGCATTTGACCGAATATGGTATCAAGGAGCCCTAGCAAAACTGGAGTCAATGGGAATCAGGGAGAAACACTCCACTGGTTGGTGTCATATTTAGCGCAAAGGAACATGGTTGTGGAGGTCAGTCATCTCAGCCCCAGGACATCACTGCAGGAGTTCCTCAGGATAGTATCCTAGGCCCAACCATCTTCAGCTGCTTCATCAATGACCTTCCTCCAATCATAAGATCAGAAGTGGGGATGTTCGCTGATGATTGCACAATGTTCAGCACCATTCGTGACTCCTCAGATACTGAAGCCATCTGTGTAGAAATGCAGTAAAACTTGGACAATATCCAGGCTTGGGCTGGTAAGTGGAAAGTAACATTCACGCCACACAAGTGCCAGGCAATGACCAGCTCCAACAAGAGAGAATCTAACCATCTCCCCTTGGCATTCAATGGTATTACCATCGCTGAATCCCCCACTATCAACATCCTGGGAGTTACCATTGACCAGAAACTGAACTGGAGTTGCCATATAAATACCGTGGCTACAAGAGCAGGTCAGAGGCTAGGAATCCTGCGGCGAGTAACTCACCTCTTGACTCCCCAAAGTCTGTCCACCATCTACAAGGCACAAGTCAGGAGTGTGATGGAATACTCTCCGCTTGCCTGGATGGGTGCAGCTCCAACAACACTCAAGAAGCTCGACACCATCCAGGACAAAGCAGCCCACTAGATTGGCACCCCAGCTACAAACATTCACTCCCTCCATCACCGACGCACAGTGGCAGCAGTGTGTACCATCACCATTGCAGCAACACACCAAGGCTCCTTAAACAGCACCTTCCAAACCTATGATCTATTCCACCAAGAAGGACAAGGGCAGCCAATGCATGGGAACACCACCACCTGCAAGGTTCCCTCCAAGTCACACACCATCCTGACTTGGAACTATATCGCCGTTCCTTCACTGTCGCTAGGTCAAAATCCTGGAACTCCCTTCTATACAGCACTGTGGGTGTACCTACCCCACATGGACTGCAGCGGTTCAAGAAGGCAGCTCACCACCACTTTCTCAAGGTTAATTAGGGATGGGCAATAAATGCTGGCCTGGCCAGCGATGCCCATATCCCATGAATGATTTTTTTTTAAATTGTGAGCAACAAATACGGTATACTGAATTGAATGAAGTACAAGTAAAGAAGTGTTTGGAGCCTTGGATAGTGAGGAGAGAGGAGGTGAAAGGGCCGGTATTGCACCTCCTGTAATTGCATGGGAAGGTGCTGTAGGAAGGGGATGAGGTGGATGAGATGATGGAGGAGTGGACCAGGGTGTCACGGAGGGAACGGTCCCTTTGGAATGCTGACAGGGGAGGGGGAGGGGAAGATGTGTTTGGTGGTGGCATCACGCTGGAGGTGGCAGAAATGGCAGAGGATGATCCGTTGGATGTGGAGGCTGGTAGGGTGGAAAGTGAGGACAAGGGGAACCCTGTCATGGTTCTGGGATGGAGGGGAAGGGGTGAGGGCAGAAGTGTAGGAAATGGGTCAGACACGTTCGAGGGCCCTGTCAACCACAGTGAGAGAGAATCTTCGATTGAGGAAAAAGGAAGATCTATCAGATGCGCTGTTGTGGAAGATTACATCATCAGAGCAGATGCGATAGAGACAGAAAAACAGGAAGAATGGAATGGAGTCTTTACAGGAGACAGGGTGTGAAGAAGTGTAGTTGAGGTAGCTGTGGGAGTTGGTGGGCTGATAATGAATATTTGTTGAAAGTCTATCCCCAGAAATAGAGACAGAGGGAAGGGAAGTGTCAGAGATGGATCATGTAAAGGTGAGAGAAGACTGAAAACTGAAAGCAAATTTGATGAAATTTTCCAGTTCAGGGTGAGAGCAGGAAACAACACCGATACAGTCGTCAATGCAACGGAAAAAGAGTTGCAGGCGAGGGCCTGTGTAGAACTGGAACAAGGAATGTTTGACATACCTCACAAAAAGACAGGCTTAAATAGGACCCATGTGGGTACCCATAGCAACATCTTTTATTTGGAGGAGGTGAGTGGTGCTGAAGGAGAAGTTGTTAAATGTAAGAACAAGTTAAGCTAGGTGGAGAAGGGTGATGGTGGATGTGGACTGGTTGGGCCCCTGTTCATGGAAGAAGTGGACAATAGGGTTCCCCTTATCCTCATTTTCGATCCCACAAGACTCCACATCCAAAGGATCATCCTCCGCCATTTCTGACACTTCCAGTGTGTTGCCACCAGCAAGCACATCTTCCCCTCCCCTCCCCTGTCAGCATTCCAAAGGGACCTTTCCCTCTGTGACACCTTGGTCCACATCTCCATCACCCCCAACACCTCATTCCCTTCCCATGCAATCGCTAGAGGTGTAACACATGTCTTTTACCTCCTCTCTCCTCACCATCCAAGGCCCCAGACACTTGTTAGAGGTGAAGCAGGGATTTACTTGTACTTCTTTCAATTTAGTATAATATATTTGCTGTTCACAATGTGGTCTCCTTTACATTGGGGAGACTAAACGCAAATTAGGTGACCACTTCCCGGAGCACCTCCGCTCAGTCCACAAGCATGACCCTGAGTTTCTCTTTGCTTGTCATTTTATTTCACCATCTTGCTCGCACACACACATTTCTGTCCTTGACCACAGTGTTTCAGTGAAACTCAATGCTGGAGGAACAGCACCTTATCTTCTGATTAGGCATTTTGCAGCCTTCTGGCCTCAACATTCAGTTTAACAATTTCAGACCATGACCTTCATTTGGTTTTGTTTCTTAACCATATGCCAGTCTTAAACTTGTTTTCATGTTTTTGCTTTCGGCCAGAGTTGTTCATTATTCTGCCATTAACTCACTCTCTCGACAAATGCTTTGTCTTTATTTACAACTATTACCACTCCCTTTGCCTTTTAATCCATGACATCTTTGTCATTTAATCTTTCCTGCTCTCTACCTTATCACAGACCTTTCCTTTTATTCTTTCCCCTTTCAACGGCATAAAACCCTTCACATTTCTACCACCTTTCGGTTCTGAAGAACAGTCATATCCAACTCGAAATGCTAATTCAAAAACAAGAAATGCTGGAATCACTCGGCAGGTCTGGCAGCATCTGTGGAAAGAGAAGCAGAGTTAACGTTTCGGGTCAGTGACCCTTCTTCAGAACTGACAAATATTAGAAAAGTCACAGATTATAAACAAGTGAGGTGGGGGTGGGGCAAGAGATAACAAAGGAGAAGGTGCAGATTGGACCAGGCCACATAGCTGACCAAAAGGTCACAGAGCAAAGGCAAACAATATGTTAATGGTGTGTTGAAAGACAAAGCATTAGTACAGATTAGGTGTGAATACACTGAATATTGAACAGCAGCAAGTGCAAACCTGAAGAAAAACAACCTGAAAAAAACAGTGGGTAAGCAAACTGAACAAACTAAGATGAAATGAAATAAATGGAAAAAAAATTGTAAAAAATGTAAAAAGGAATGTTAAAAAAAGAAAAAATAACTAAAAATGAAAGTAAAATGGGGGGCTGTCATGCTCTGAAATTATTGAACTCAATGTTCAGTCCGGCAGGCTGTATTGTGCCTAATCGGTAGATGAGATGCTGTTCCTCGAGCTTGCGTTGATGTTCACTGGAACACTGCAGCAATCCCAGGACAAGCAACCGGAAGCTCAGGGTCCTGCTTGCGGACTGAGCGGAAATGTTCCACAAAGCGGTCACCCAGTCCGAAAGCAGGACCCTGAGCTTCCGGTTGCTTGCCATTTCAACACTCCCCCCTGCTCTCATGCTCACATCTCTGTCCTGGGATTGCTGCAGTGTTCCAGTGAACATCAACGCAAGCTCGAGGAACAGCATCTCATCTACCGATTAGGCACAATACAGCCTGCCGGACTGAACATTGAGTTCAATAATTTCAGAGCATGACAGCCCCCCATTTTACTTTCATTTTTAGTTATTTTTTCTTCCTTTTTTAACATTCCTTTTTACATTTTTTACAATTTTTTTTCCATTTATTTCATTTCATCTTAGTTTGTTCAGTTTGCTTACCCACTGTTTTTTTTCAGGTTGTTTTTCTTCAGGTTTGCACTTGCTGCTGTTCAATATTCAGTGTATTCACACCTAATCTGTACTAATGCTTTGTCTTTCAACACACCATTAACATATTGTTTGCCTTTGCTCCGTGACCTTTTGGTCAGCTATGTGGCCTGGTCCAATCTGCACCTTCTCCTTTGTTATCTCTTGCCCCACCCCCACCTCACTTGTTTATAATCTGTGACTTTTCTAATATTTGTCAGTTCCGAAGAAGGGCCACTGACCCGAAACGTTAACTCTGCTTCTCTTTCCACAGATGCTGCCAGACCTGCCGAGTGATTCCAGCATTTCTTGTTTTTGATTCAGATTTCCAGCATCCGCAGTATTTTGCTTTTATCGAAATGTTAATTCTTTGTTTGTCTCTTCACAGATGCTGCCAGACCTGCTGAGTATTTCCAGCACTTGCTGTTTTTAATGATGTTGGTTAAGAGATAAAAATTGGGGAGAATTCCCCTGTTCTTCTTTGAAATGTTGTGTGTGACCTTTTATGTCCACCTGAGAGGTCAGACAGGGCCTCAGTTTAATATCTCATCTAAAAGATCCTGAAAGGATGCTGCTTCTGCCAATGGGAGATTTATGCCTGGCCCTCGTCCTCATCTAACCTAACATAACAGCCATTTTACATCAGGAACAGTCCATACTCTGTACCTGGGCTGGGCATTGATAGTTTTGGTATCCAATGAATGAAATGATAACATTCGACCAGCTGTTGAATTTCTATGGAGCTCTCCCACTGCTGAACTATCCAGGTTTTCCAGAGATATTCGATGGACAGATGGAACAACCTCAAAAAATATTCACTCCCTGCTGCTTCCCATTTCCTGCGACCCATACTCAGACAGAAGAAGAAGATATTTCACGACTGTACAGCTGAGCTAGATGTTGGGTTCCAGAGATGATAAACCTGGTGCTACCATGTGTAAACACCATCAACTAAGATAGCATTATCTCGCATATCATAGCTGAAAAAAATCAAGGATCGGAACAGAACAGATTTCCCCAGTTTGGTATAGAGGAGAGAGTGATGAGGTACACTCCAGTTTGGTGTTGAGGAGACAGTGATGAGGTTCACTCCAGTTTGGTATTGAGGAGACAGTGATGAGGTTCACTCCAGTTTGGTGTTGAGGAGACAGTGATGAGGTTCACTCCAGTTTGATGTTGGGGAGACAGTGATGATGTACGCTCCAGTTTGATATTGAGGAGACAGTGCTGAGGTTCACTCCAGTTTGATGTTGAGGAGGCAGTGATGAGGTTCACTCCAGTTTGATGTTGAGGAGACAGTGATGAGGTTCACTCCAGTTTGATATTGAGGAGACAGTGATGAGGTTCACTCCAGTTTGGTGTTGAGGAGACAGTGATGAGGTTCACTCCAGTTTGGTATTGAGGAGACAGTGATGAGGTTCACTCCAGTCTGGTATTGAGGAGACACTGATGAGGTTCACTCCAATTTGATTTTGAGGAGATGGTGATGAGGTTCACTCCAATTTGATGCTGAGGAGACAGTGATGAGGTTCACTCCAATTTGATGTTGAGGAGATGGTGATGAGGTTCACTCCAGTTTGATATTGAGGAGACAGTGATGAGGTTCACTCCAGTTTGGTATTGAGGAGACAATGCTGAGGTTCACTCCAGTTTGATGTTGAGTAGACAGTGATGAGGTTCACTCCAGTTTGATGTTGAGGAGACAGTGATGAGGTTCCCTCCAGTTTGATGTTGAGGAGACAGCGATGAGGTTCACTCCAGTTTGGTATTGAGGGGACAATGCTGAGGTTCACTCCAGTTTGGTGTTGAGGAGACAGTGATGAGTTTCACTCCAATTTGATGTTGAGGAGATGGTGATGAGGTTACCTCCAGTTTGATATTGGGGAGACAGTGATGCGGTTCACTCCAGTTTGATGTTGGGGAGACAGTGATGAGGTTCACTCCAGTTTGATGTTGGGGAGACAGTGATGAGGTTCACTCCAGTTTGATCTTGGGGAGACAGTGATGAGGTTCACTCCAGTTTGATGTTGGGGATACTGTGATGAGGTTCTCTCCAGTTTGATGTTGACGAGACAGTGATGAGGTTCACTCCAGTTTGATGTTGAGGAGACAGTGTTGAGGTTCACTTAAGTTTGGTATTGAGGAGACAGTGATGAGGTTCACTCCAGTTTGATGCTGAGGAGACAGTGATGAGGTTCACTCCAGTTTGGAATTGAGGAGACAGTGATGAGGTTCACTCCAATTTGATGTTGAGGAGACAGTGATGATGTTCCCTCAAGTTTCATGTTGGGGAGATGGTGATGAGGTACACTCCAGTTTGATGTTGAGGATACAGTGATGAGGTTCACTCCAGTTTGATGTTGGGGAGACAGTGCTGAGGTTCACTCCAGTTTGATGTTGGGGAGACAGTGATGAGGTTCACTCCAGTTTGATGTTGGGGATACTGTGATGAGGTTCTCTCCAGTTTGATGTTGACGAGACAGTGATGAGGTTCACTCCAGTTTGGTGTTGAGGAGACAGTGATGAGGTTCACTCCAGTTTGATGTTGAGGAGACAGTGTTGAGGTTCACTTAAGTTTGGTATTGAGGAGACAGTGATGAGGTTCACTCCAGTTTGATGCTGAGGAGACAGTGATGAGGTTCACTCCAGTTTGGAATTGAGGAGACAGTGATGAGGTTCACTCCAATTTGATGTTGAGGAGACAGTGATGATGTACACTCAAGTTTCATGTTGGGGAGATGGTGATGAGGTTCACTCCAGTTTGATGTTGAGGAGACAGTGATGAGGTTCACTCCAGTTTGATGTTGGGGATACTGTGATGAGGTTCTCTCCAGTTTGATGTTGACGAGACAGTGATGAGGTTCACTCCAGTTTGGTGTTGAGGAGACAGTGATGAGGTTCACTCCAGTTTGATGTTGAGGAGACAGTGTTGAGGTTCACTTAAGTTTGGTATTGAGGAGACAGTGATGAGGTTCACTCCAGTTTGATGCTGAGGAGACAGTGATGAGGTTCACTCCAGTTTGGAATTGAGGAGACAGTGATGAGGTTCACTCCAATTTGATGTTGAGGAGACAGTGATGATGTACACTCAAGTTTCATGTTGGGGAGATGGTGATGAGGTTCACTCCAGTTTGATGTTGAGGAGACAGTGATGAGGTTCACTCCAGTTTGATGTTGGGGAGACAGTGATGAGGTTCACTCCAGTTTGATGTTGAGGAGACAGTGATGAGTTTCACTCCAGTTTGATGTTGAGGAGACACTGATGAGTTTCACTCCAGTTTGATGTTGAGGAGACAGTGATGTATTTCACTCCAGTTTGATTTTGAGGAGACAGTGATGAGGTTCACTCCAGTTTGATGTTGAGGAGACAGTGATGAGGTTCCCTCCAGTTTGGTGTTGAGGAGACAGTGATGAGGTTCACTCCAGTTTTGTATTGAGGAGACAATGCTGAGGTTCACTCCAGTTTGGTGTTGAGGAGACAGTGATGAGTTTCACTCCAATTTGATGTTGAGGAGATGGTGATGAGGTTACCTCCAGTTTGATATTGGGGAGACAGTGATGAGGTTCACTCCAGTTTGATGTTGGGGAGACAGTGATGAGGTTCACTCCAGTTTGATGTTGGGGAGACAGTGATGAGGTTCACTCCAGTTTGATGTTGGGGAGACAGTGATGAGGTTCACTCCAGTTTGATGTTGGGGAGACAGTGATGAGGTTCACTCCAGTTTGATGTTGAGGAGACAGTGATGAGGTTCACTCCAGTTTGATGTTGGGGAGACAGTGATTAGGTTCACTCCAGTTTGATGTTGGGGATACTGTGATGAGGTTCACTCCAGTTTGGTATTGAGGAGACAATGCTGAGGTTCACTCCAGTTTGATGTTGAGTAGACAGTGATGAGGGTCACTCCAGTTTGATGTTGAGGAGACAGTGATGAGGTTCCCTCCAGTTTGATATTGAGGAGACAGGGATGAGGTTCACACCAGTTTGGTATTGAGGGGACAATGCTGAGGTTCACTCCAGTTTGGTGTTGAGGAGACAGTGATGAGTTTCACTCCAATTTGATGTTGAGGAGATGGTGATGAGGTTACCTCCAGTTTGGTATTGAGGGGACAATGCTGAGGTTCACTCCAGTTTGGTGTTGAGGAGACAGTGATGAGTTTCACTCCAATTTGATGTTGAGGAGATGGTGATGAGGTTACCTCCAGTTTGATATTGGGGAGACAGTGATGAGGTTCACTCCAGTTTGATGTTGGGGAGACAGTGATGAGGTTCTCTCCAGTTTGATGTTGACGAGACAGTGATGAGGTTCACTCCAGTTTGGTGTTGAGGAGACAGTGATGAGGTTCACTCCAGTTTGATGTTGAGGAGACAGTGTTGAGGTTCACTTAAGTTTGGTATTGAGGAGACAGTGATGAGGTTCACTCCAGTTTGATGCTGAGGAGACAGTGATGAGGTTCAGTCCAGTTTGGAATTGAGGAGACAGTGATGAGGTTCACTCCAATTTGATGTTGAGGAGACAGTGATGATGTTCCCTCAAGTTTCATGTTGGGGAGATGGTGATGAGGTTCACTCCAGTTTGATGTTGGGGAGACAGTGCTGAGGTTCACTCCAGTTTGATGTTGAGGAGACAGTGATGAGTTTCACTCCAGTTTGATGTTGAGGAGACACTGATGAGTTCCACTCCAGTTTGATGTTGAGGAGACAGTGATGAGGTTCACTCCAGTTTGATGTTGAGGAGACAGTGATGTAGTTCACTCCAGTTTGATTTTGAGGAGACAGTGATGAGGTTCACTCCAGTTTGATGTTGAGGAGACAGTGATGAGGTTGACTCCAGTTTGATATTGAGGAGACAGTGACGAGGTTCCCTCCAGTTTGGTGTTGAGGAGACAGTGATGAGGTTCACTCCAGTTTGGTGTTGAGGAGACAGTGATGAGTGTCACTCCAATTTGATGTGGAGGAGATGGTGATGAGGTTACCTCCAGTTTGATATTGGGGAGACAGTGATGAGGTTCACTCCAGTTTGATGTTGGGGAGACAGTGATGAGGTTCACTCCAGTTTGATGTTGGGGAAACAGTGATGAGGTTCACTCCAGTTTGATGTTGGGGAGACAGTGATGAGGTTCACTCCAGTTTGATGTTGGGGATACTGTGATGAGGTTAACTCCAGTTTGGTATTGAGGAGACAATGCTGAGGTTCACTCCAGTTTGATGTTGTGTAGACAGTGATGAGGTTCACTCCAGTTTGATGTTGAGGAGACAGTGATGAGATTCCCTCCAGTTTGATATTGTGGAGACAGCGATGAGGTTCTCTCCAGTTTGGTATTGAGGGGACAATGCTGAGGTTCACTCCAGTTTGGTGTTGAGGAGACAGTGATGAGTTTCACTCCAATTTGATGTTGAGGAGATGGTGATGAGGTTACCTCCAGTTTGATATTGGGGAGACAGTGATGAGGTTCACTCCAGTTTGATGTTGGGGAGACAGTAATGTGGTTCACCCCAGTTTGATGTTGGGGAGACAGTGATCAGGTTCACTCCAGTTTGATGTTGGGGAGACAGTGATGAGGTTCACTCCAGTTTGATGTTGGGGATACTGTGATGAGGTTCTCTCCAGTTTGATGTTGACGAGACAGTGATGAGGTTCACTCCAATTTGATGTTGAGGAGACAGTGATGATGTACACTCAAGTTTCATGTTGGGGAGATGGTGATGAGGTTCACTCCAGTTTGGTGTTGAGGAGACAGTGATGAGTTTCACTCCAATTTGATGTTGAGGAGATGGTGATGAGGTTACCTCCAGTTTGATATTGGGGAGACAGTGATGAGGTTCACTCCAGTTTGATGTTGGGGAGACAGTAATGTGGTTCACCCCAGTTTGATGTTGGGGAGACAGTGATCAGGTTCACTCCAGTTTGATGTTGGGGAGACAGTGATGAGGTTCACTCCAGTTTGATGTTGGGGATACTGTGATGAGGTTCTCTCCAGTTTGATGTTGACGAGACAGTGATGAGGTTCACTCCAGTTTGGTGTTGAGGAGACAGTGATGAGGTTCACTCCAGTTTGATGTTGAGGAGACAGTGTTGAGGTTCACTTAAGTTTGGTATTGAGGAGCCAGTGATGAGGTTCACTCCAGGTTGATGCTGAGGAGGCAGTGATGAGGTTCACTCCAGTTTGGAATTGAGGAGACAGTGATGAGGTTCACTCCAATTTGATGTTGAGGAGACAGTGATGATGTTCCCCCAAGTTTCATGTTGGGGAGATGGTGATGAGGTTCACTCCAGTTTGATGTTGAGGAGACAGTGATGAGGTTCACTCCAGTTTGATGTTGGGGAGACAGTGATGAGCTTCACTCCAGTTTGATGTTGGGGATACTGTGATGAGGTTCTCTCCAGTTTGATGTTGACGAGACAGTGATGAGGTTCACTCCAGTTTGATGCTGAGGAGACAGTGATGAGGTTCAGTCCAGTTTGGAATTGAGGAGACAGTGATGAGGTTCACTCCAATTTGATGTTGAGGAGACAGTGATGATGTTCCCTCAAGTTTCATGTTGGGGAGATGGTGATGAGGTTCACTCCAGTTTGATGTTGAGGAGACAGTGATGAGTTTCACTCCAGTTTGATGTTGAGGAGACACTGATGAGTTTCACTCCAGTTTGATGTTGTGGAGACAGTGATGAGGTTCACTCCAGTTTGATGTTGAGGAGACAATGATGAGGTTCACTCCAGTTTGATGTTGAGGAGACAGTGATGTGGTTCACTCCAGTTTGATGTTGAGGAGACACTGATGAATTTCACTCCAGTTTGATGTTGAGGAGACAGTGATGAGGTTCACTCCAGTTTGATGTTGAGGAGACAGCGATGTGGTTCACTCCAGTTTGATGTTGAGGAGACAGTGATGAGGTTCACTCCAGCTTCATGTTGGGTAGATGGTTATGAGATTCACTCCAGTTTGGTATTGAGGGGACAGTGATGAGGGTCACTCCAGTTTGGTATTGAGGAGACAGTGATGAGGTTCACGCCAGTTTGATGTTGAGGAGACAGTGATGAGTTTCACTCCAGTTTGATGTTGCGGAGACACTGATGAGTTTCACTCCAGTTTGATGTTGAGGAGACAGTGATGTAGTTCACTCCAGTTTGATTTTGAGGAGACAGTGATGTAGTTCACTCCAGTTTGATTTTCAGGAGACAGTGATGAGGTTCACACCAGTTTGATGTTGAGGAGACAGTGATGTGGTTCACTCCAGTTTGATTTTGAGGAGACAGTGATGAGGTTCACACCAGTTTGATGTTGAGGAGACAGTGATGTGGTTCACTCCAGTTTGATTTTGAGGAGACAGTGATGAGGTTCACACCAGTTTGATGTTGAGGAGACAGTGATGTGGTTCACTCCAGTTTGATGTTGAGGAGACACTGATGAGTTTCACTCCAGTTTGATGTTGAGGAGACAGTGATGAGGTTCACTCCAGTTTGATGTTGAGGAGACAGCGATGTGGTTCACTCCAGTTGATGTTGAGGAGACAGAGATCAGGTTCACTCCAGTTTGATGTTGGGGAGGCAGTGATGAGGTTCACTCCAGCTTCATGTTGGGTAGATGGTTATGAGATTCACTCCAGTTTGGTATTGAGGGGACAGTGATGAGGTTCACGCCAGTTTGGTATTGAGGAGTCAGTGATGAGGTTCACTCCAGTTTGATATTGGGGAGACAGTGATGAGGTTCTCTCCAGTTTGATGTTGAGGAGGCAGTGATGAGGTTCACTCCAGTTTGGTGTTGAGGAGACAGTGATGAGTTTCCCTCCAGTTTGATGTTGAGGAGACAATGATGAGGTTTACTCCAGTTTGATGTTGAGGAGACAGTGATGAGGTTCACTCCAGTTTGATATTGAGGAGACAGTGATGAGGTTCACTCCAGTTTGATGTTGAGGAGACAGTGATGACGTTCACTCCAGTTTGATGTTGAGGAGGCAGTGATGAGGTTCACTCCAGTTTGATGTTGAGGAGACAGTAATGAGGTTGACTCCAGTTTGATATTGAGGAGACAGTGATGAGGTTCACTCCAGTTTGGTGTTGAGGAGACAATGATGAGGTTCACTCCAGTTTGATATTGAGGAGACAGTGATGAGGTTCACTCCAGTTTGATGTTGAGGAGACAGTGATGACGTTCACTCCAGTTTGATGTTGAGGAGGCAGTGATGAGGTTCACTCCAGTTTGATGTTGAGGAGACAGTGATGAGGTTGACTCCAGTTTGATATTGAGGAGACAGTGATGAGGTTCACTCCAGTTTGGTGTTGAGGAGACAGTGATGAGGTTCACTCCAGTCTGGTACTGAGGAGACAGTGATGAGGTTCACTCCAGTCTGGTATTGAGGAGACAGTGATGACGTTCACTCCAATTTGATTTTGAGGAGATGGTGATGAGGTTCACTCCAATTTGTTGTTGAGGAGACAGTGATGAGGTTCACTCCAATTTGATGTTGAGGAGATGGTGATGAGGTTCACTCCAGTTTGATATTGAGGAGACAGTGATGAGGTTCACTCCAGTTTGGTATTGAGGAGACAATGCTGAGGTTCACTCCAGTTTGATGTTGAGTAGACAGTGATGAGGTTCACTCCAGTTTGATGTTGAGGAGACAGTGATGAGGTTCCCTCCAGTTTGATATTGAGGAGACAGCGATGAGGTTCACTCCAGTTTGGTATTGAGGGGACAATGCTGAGGTTCACTCCAGTTTGGTGTTGAGGGGAAAGTGATGAGGTTCACTGCAATTTGATGTTGAGGAGATGGTGATGAGGTTACCTCCAGTTTGATGTTGGGGAGTGACACATGAGGTATCAATGTAATTGCAGTTTCTGGATTACTCTGTTTGCTACCTTACAGATATAGCTCAAACCAACAAACCACATAAACAACATTGCTTCAAACTCCTTGCAAGGTGAACTCTTCCTGTTGTTTTGTTACGAATGCTGCCTTCATTATGTCATTTTAACATTAAACACAGCGAAACCAAAGACAAAGCCAAATTCCCCAGTTGCATAACAGATGGCTTGGATTCGAAAAATCTGGTCATTTTAAAGTAATGTGCATTTCTAATCAGATTTATTCTTCCAATCAGCAATGAGTAACTGTAAAAAAAAATCAATTATTACAGGCAGAAAGAGGCCATTCAGCCCATGTTGGCTGTGCTGACTCTTGAAAGAAGCTATCCAATTAGTCAATTTCGCCTGTTCTTACTCTGTCACACTGCACAAGGTCCTCTTTCAAATATCTGTTTTTCAGAGGCTGTTTGTTGCACGTCTAACATCTGTCTCATGTCCAAACAAGCTTCACAAAGCATGGAAATTCCCCTTACATTCCCAGCCTGTGATATAGAGTGGGGTTACCCTGACCACCAACCTTTCTTTGCAGACTTGGTCCTGACGCATGAAACTCAAGCATACAGGACCAGCTTTCCAAACCCAGCTTCATAATTCTGCACAGGAACAACTCTTTAAAACATTAGAAATAGCTTATCAGTCACATGATTGCTCAGGCCGCTGCCAATAGCCGGAAGAGGATCAGCAAAACTTGCTGGAAACACAGCGCTTGTCGATAGTGTCTGAGTGACAGACGAGCAGGTTGAGTTTTAGCTGGAGCCCCTTCATCACGACTTGGTGTGTTGAGCCCAGTCAGAGGCAAAGCCACTGCTTGAATTGTGGGAGTTCATTTTAGCCTAACCTAGCCTTGGAGATGGTGCAGTGGGGATGTACTAGAATGGTACCAAGGATGGGTGGGGGGTGGGGGGGTGCTTCTGTTACATGGAGAGACTGGAGAAGCTGGAGCTGTTCTCCTTAAAGCAGAGAAGGTTAAGGGGAGATTTGATCAAGGTGTTCACAGTCGTGAAGAATTTTGACTGAGTGAGTAAGGAGAAACTGGTTCCATCAGCAGCAGGGTGAATAAACCAAGGACACAGATTTAACATAATTGGCAAAAAGGATCAGAGGGGAGATGAGGAGAATTTTTTTATGCAGTGACTTGTTATGATCTGGTATGCACTGGTTGGAAGGGCAGTGGAAATAGATTCAATCATAACTTTCCAAAGGTAAATGGATAAATATGTAAAGGGGAAAATATACAGGGCTACGGGGAAAAAGCAGAGGAGTGGGGCTACTTTCAAAGGGCTGGTACAAGCATGATGGGCTGAATGGCTGGCTGTTCTGCTGCATGATTCTAAGCCTGCCCAGTAGGATCCAGATATGATCAGATTGTCCGTCTCTTTAACAATCTGCCCTGTTTGAACTTGTTGACGTTGATGGGAGGTAAAGTCAGGCGATCGATCTGATTGCACCAATTTCCTGCCCAGAGTGGGCAGGGGGTGGGGGTCAGGTGGTTTAAGGGGCATTTAGTTTGAAATGATCCCGTACCTTTGAGACCACCATCTTCTGTTTTTATTTCACATTGCCAGTATTCTTTCTCTTTCATTTATAGCCTTCCTTTCACAACCTCAGGACAGCCCCGAGCACTTTGCAGCCAACAAAGTACTTTTTGAAGTGCGGTCAGTGTTGTACTTTAGGAAACGGAGCAATCAATTCACACACAGCAAGATCCCACAAAAGGTAATGTTCCAATGACCAGATAACCTGTTCTAGTGATGTTGATCAAGAATAAATATCAGCCAGATCATCTGGGAGAACTCGCCTGCTCTTCTTCAAAACAGTACTATGGCAACTGTTATATCTACCTCAAAGGACAGACAAGCCCCTGGTTTAAAATCCTAATCTGAAAGGTAGCACCGTCTCAGTACTGCACTAGAACATCAGCCTTGATTGAGCACTCGGGTCTCTGGAGTGGGGATTTGAACCCACAACCTTTACATCACAGGCAAGACTGCTACCCCTGAGCCATGGCTGTACTAAAGGCTGAACAACTGACTAGTAGAGAATCTGTCGCTGATTTGAGCAAAAAACAATTGAACTCTTTTGCCTTTACCGTCTCTCCTAAGCCCAGGATTCCACCTGGGCTATTGCAGTGAGCTGTAGTTTTACACTATCTGATCCATACCTTGTCAAAAACTGGCTTCCTCGTAACTCTCCCACTGAGCTCAGCAACGTCCCCGGTTTCTCGAAGCCTCAGGTTGCTGAACGTTTAGCTGCTTGGCTCTAAAGGAAGCCTGAGCTTTTTTTACAATTGCTTCTCGGTTTCACTGTTTTACAGTTTCCTTTCCTGTCAGCCTGGGTGAGGAGCGTGGGGGAAGTTACAAGTCGAGACTCATTTATGTCACAACTACACAGTATTGCAACACAGCTGATTGCTGTTTGGTAAACAATTTTGTTGACTAACTCTCTGTCAGTTCGTTGGAAATAAGTGGGAACCATGAGCAAGACCTCTCATACCTCTGTTACCATGTATCATTGTACGACAACATTTGGGCAAGTTTTGTGTATATTAGTTAAACATAACTTCACTTAGACAGGTTTAACAACTCACATGCAATGGATAGAGACAGGATGTATGCCTTTCTGTATACCATGGAGATATTGGCGAGTGGCTCATGTGACCTTTCCAATGTTAGCTTGGCTATAGGGGATATGATTGGCACTTCCATTAACTGATGGAGATCCAATTGATTTATGGTTCACATTGGCCTTTCAAAATGTTAGCATGATATCACCGAGCAATTTCAAATGCTTTTTACATTTAACTTCTATTTTAGAATATGTTACAACAAAAAAATGTTCCATGGTGCTCCACAGGAGAATCCTAAAGCAGAATTTAACAGCAAGCTGCATAAGGAGATAATAAGCCAGATGACCAAAAGCTTGGTCAAAGAGACAGAGGTTTTCAGGAGCATCTTAAAGGGGAAAAGAGAGGCAGAGAGAAGTAGAGGTTCAGGGAGGGAATTGCAGAGCTTAGGGCCCAGGGAGCTGAAGGAACAGTCGCCAATGCAGGAGCAATTAAAATCGGGGATGTTCAAGAGGCCAGAATTAGAGAAGCACAGATATATCAGAGGGTTATAGAAGATTGCAGAGATGAAGACAAGTGAGGCCATGGAGGTATTTGAAAAACAAAGATGAGAATTTTACAATCGAGGTGTTGCCATGGTAATGAGAATAATATTTAATACAGATAGGTTTGCAAAGAAATAGATTAACCTCAAGCATTATATACTTTGTTCTGTGTATTGTAGGCATAGTACATCTATCAATCTCTATCTCTATCTATAATGTTATAAAGACAACTGCTTCCTGACATTCATACTTCAAGTACCCTCACAGCTCAGACGTCCCACACTGTCTGATAAAAATTTTGGCGCCGTGCATCAACATATCTTTCTCTGGAATAAATGGGATTATCGTTGAGCTGCTGCTGAAGTTAAAGTGGTTGATCAGGAAACATTACTGAAGAGGAAAATAAAAGATTAAATGCAGTATTTTATTTATTTGTTCATGAGGTGTTAGGGTCACTTACAAGGCCAACATTTGTTGCCCATCGCTAACTGCCCTTGAGAAGGTGGTGGTGAGCTGCCTTTTGAACCATGTGGGTTAGGTACACCCACAGTGCTGTTAGGGAAGGAGCTCCAGGTTTTTGACCCAGTGAGGATGAAGGAGCGGTGACATATATACAAGTCAGGATGGTGTGTGACTTAGAGAGGAATTTGCAGTTGGTGGTGTTCCCATGTGCCTGCTGCCCTTGTCGTTCTAGGTGTTAGAGGTCACGGGTTTGGAAGGCTCCGTCGAAGGCGCCTTGGCGAGTTGTTGCGGTGTAACTTGTAGATGGTACATACTGCTGCCACTGTGCGCTGGTGGTGGAGGGAGTGAATGTTTAAACTGGTGGATGAGCTGTCGATCAAGCAGGATACATTGTTCCTGGTGTTGAGCTTCTTAAGTGTTGTTGGAGCTTCATTTGTCCAGGCAAATGGAGAGTATTCCAACACACTCTTGACTTGTGAGCAGGTTCTGGGGAGTCAGGAGGTGAGTTACTCACCACAGAATTCTCAGCCTCTGACCTGCTCTTGTAGCCACACTATTTATATGGCTGGTCAAGTTATGTTTCTAGTCAATGGTAACCCCCAAGATGTTGATGGTGGGGAATTCAACGATGGTAATCCGATTGCACATTAAGTGGAAATGATTACATTCTCTCCTGTTGGAGGTGGTTATTTCATGGCACTTGGGTGGTGTGAATGTTACTTGCCACTTATCAGCCCAAGCCTGAATGTTGTCCAGGACCTTCAGCATGTGGGCACAGGCTGCTTCAGTATCTGAGGAGTCACGAATGGTGCTGAACATTGTGCAATCATCAACGAACATTCCCACTTTATGATGAAGGGAAGGTCATTGATGAAGCAGCGGAAGATGGTTGGGCCTAGGACACTACCCTGAGGAACTCCTGTAGTGATGTCCTGGGACTGAGATAATTGACCTCCATCAACCACAACCATCTTCCTTTGTGTAAAGTATGACTCCAATCAGTAGACAGCTTTCCCTCTGATCCCCTTTGAGTTCCATTTTGCTCGGACTCTTTGATGTCACACTCAGTCAATGGCTGCTTTGTTGTCAAGGGCAGTCACTCTCACTTATGGAATTCAACTCTATTGTCCATGTTTGGACCAAGTCTGTAATGATGTCTGGAGCCGAGTGGCTCTGGCAGAACCCAAACTGAGTATCAGTAAGCAGGTTATTGGTAAGTGCCACTTGATAGTACTGTTCATCACTTTACTGATGTTAACAGCAGACTGATGAGGTGGTAATTGGCCGGATTGGATTTGTCTTGTTTTTTTGTGGATAGCACATACTTGGGTAATTTTCCACATTGTCGGGTAGATGCCAATGTTGTAGCTGTACTGGTAGGTTGGCTAGGGGCGCAGCAAGTTCTGGAGCACAGGTCTTCAGTACTACAGCCGGGATTTTATCAGGGCCCATAGCCTTTGCTGTATCTAGTGTGTTCAGCCATTTTTTAATATCAGGTGAAGTGAATCAGACTGGCACCTGTGATGCTGGGGACCTCAGGAGGAGGCTGAGATGGATCATCCACTCAGCGTTTCTGGCTGAAGATGGTCGCAAATGCTTCAGCCTTGTCTTTTGCACTGCTGTGCTGGGCTCCCACATCATTTGTTTGTTGAGCCTTCTCCTCTGGTTAATTGCCCACCACCATTCATGACTGGATGTGGCAGAGCTGGAGCTTCGATTTTATCGATTAGTTGTGGGATTGCTTAGCCCTGTCTATTGCTTGCTACTTCCGCTGTTTTGCATGCATGTAGTCTTTTATTTTATTTTATTTAGAGATACAGCACTGAAACAGGCCCTTCGGCCCACCGAGTCTGTGCCGACCAACAACCACCCATTTATACTAACCCTACAGTAATCCTATATTCCCTACCACCTACCTACACTAGGGGCAATTTACAATGGCCAATTTACCTATCAACCTGCAAGTCTTTGGCTGTGGGAGGAAACCGGAGCACCCAGTGAAAACCCACGCAATTACAGGGAGAACTTGCAAACTCCGCACAGGTCAGTATCCAGAATCGAACCCGGGTCCCTGGAGCTGTGAGGCTGCAGTGCTAACCACTGCACCACTGTGCATTGTAATTTTACCAGGTTGGCGCCTCATTTTGGATATGCCTGGTGCTGCTCCTTGCATGCTCTCCGACCCTGCTCATTGAACCAGGGTTGGTCCCCTCACTTGATGGTAATAGTAGAGTGAGCGATATGCTGGGCCATGAGGTTACAAATTGTGGTTGAACACAATTCTGCTGCTCCTACTGATGGTTGAGAGTGCCACATGGATGCCCTGTTTTGTGCTGGTAGATCTATTCTGAATCTATCCCATTTAGCATGTCAGTAGTATCACACAACAGGATGGAGGATGTCCTCAGGGTGAAGATTGGATATTGTCTCCACAAGGACTGTGTGGTGTTCACTCCCACCAATACTGTCATGGACAAATACATCTGCAACAGGTAGATTGGTGAGTACGAGGTCAAGTAAGATTTTCCCTCCTGTCAGTTCTCTCCATCTGCTGCAGGGCCCCGTCTGGCAGATATGTCATTCAGGTCTTAGGGCGGCACAGTGGCGCAGTAGTTAGCACCGCAATCTTATAGTTCCAGCGACCAGGGTTTGGTTCTGGGCACTGCCTGTGCAGAGTTTGCAAGTTCTCCCTGTGACTGAGTGGGTTTCCTCCAGGTGCTCCGGTTTCCTCCCACATGCCAAAGACTTGTTGGTTGATAGGTAAATTGGCCACTGTAAAAAAAAAATTGCCCCTAGTGTAGGTAGGTGATAGGAGAATTGAGGGAAGGTGGGGATGTGAGAGGGAAAATAGGATTAGTATAAATGGATGGTCGATGGTTGGCATGGACTCAGTGGGCTGAAGGGCCCTGTTTCAGTGCTGTATGACTCTATGACTTGGTCAGCTCAGTTGTAATGGTGCTACTGAGCTACTCTTGGTGATGGACATTGAAGTCTCCCACCCAGAGTACATTCTGTGCCCTTGCTACCATCAGTGCTTCTTCCAATTGATGTTCAACATGGAGGAGTACTGAATCATCAGTTGAGGGAGGGCAGAAGGTGGTAATCAGCAGGAGCTTTCCTTGCCCATGTTCAACTTGACACCATGAGATTTCAGGGGGTCCTGAGTCAAAGTTGAAGACTCCCAGGGCCACTCCCTCCTAACTGTATACCATGGTGCTGCCACCTCTAGAGGGTATGTCCTGCCAGTGAGACAGGACATACCCAAGGATGATGATAGAGGAGTCTGGAACCTTGGCTGTGTGACGCAGTGAGTATGTATGCCAGGCTGTCACTTAACTAGTCTGTGGGACAGCTCTCCCAATCTTGGCACAAGTCCACAGGTACTAATGAGGAGGACTTAGCAGGCTCAGCTGGGCAGGGGGGTTCCTTTGTCATGTCTGGTGCCTAGGTTGATGCCAGGTGGTCCAACCTGTTTTATTTTTATTAGAATTTTTTGTAGAGGTTTGAATACATCGAGTGGCTTGCTAGGCTGTTTCAGAGGACAGTTAAAAGTTAATCACATCGCTGTGTGCCTGGAGTCACGTGTAGGCCAGCCCAGATAAAGACGGCAGATTTTCTCCATCAAGGACATTGGTGAACCAGATGGGTTTTTGTGGCAATCTGGTAGCATCATGATCACATGACTGACATGAGCTTTGTTTTCTAGATTTATCTAATGAATTGAATTTAAATTCCCCCCGCTGCTGTGGCGGGATATAAACTCATGTCTCCGGATCATTAGTCCAGGTTCTGGATTACTGGCTTGGAAACATAACCATTATGCTAATGTTCCCCAAATCGATGGTGACCCAGGTCTGATCATTGATTGATGGTGGTCTAGATCCAGGTCTGAATGACCGACTATTGTCTAGGTCTAATCAGTTTCCCTGTTGTGTAACATGCAGCTAATGCAGGTAAGAAAAGAGAATAGTGTGATGGAGCCTTCATCTGTTTGTGAGAAAGTGCCCACAATATCAGAATTAAGATACCGTTATTTCCTAGTTCAGTTCCCCCAACAATCACTTCTCCTTAAAATAAAAGCAAAATACTGCGGATGCTGGAAATTGAAACAAAAACAAGAAATGCTGGAATCACTCAGCAGGTCTGGCAGCATCTGTGGAAAGAGAAGCAGAGTTAACGTTTCGGGTCAGTGACCCTTCTTCGGAGTGACCCGAAACGTTAACTCTGCTTCTCTTTCCACAGATGCTGCCAGACCTGCTGAGTGATTCCAGCATTTCTTGTTTTTGAATCACTTCTCCTTTACAGTTTCCTCTTTCACTCGCACATTCCAGTTTAACATGGAGCAGCTATTTGTCCTGTCTATTTATATTTAATTAGTGAGTGGTGAATACATGTTGTGGGGATAGGTGGGCACTAGCTTTGATGGATGCCTGTGCTTAAAAACATGAAGAAGCTGAACTGGCAGCAGTAAAGAAAGTCAGTATCAAACCGAGACCTCACCACCTGCTGGAGGAGGGCAATATCCTAAGTTTGTGTTGAAGCTTGGAACTGTGTGCTGTTAACCATTGTGGCTAGTGGGTGAGGTGGCACAAATCTCCAAAAACATCCTTGGTGTGTTCACCCAGACTTGCATTCTAATATTAGCTTCATAAAATTCAGACCTAGCTCATTCCTCATCTTCCGGGAGCTGAAATGAGATTGACTTTTGTTATTCGGGTAACTTGATCTCTCTTTATTTTGGATTCTTGCTCTTCAAGTTCCACAATTTTAGTTTGCCAGGTTTGTCCATTCGCCTCTCTATCATAGAATCATGGAACCTAACAGCACAGGAAGAGGCCATTCAGCTCTGAATAAAAAGAGCTCTGACCTGTTGGAGATTAAATAAGCCATGAATAAGGTTTATAAACCAACTGTCAATCGATGTTGGTTTATATTTGAAAATCTCATGGTTTTGATATAATATCTCTAGATTTTTAAGGGTCTGACTCACAATTTGAGGGATAGTGGGGTTGGCATTACTGAAGGTTTGTGGCTGTATGTGAGTTTATTAAATATCTGGCATAGAGTCATGATGGCACAGAAGGAGGCCATTTGGCCCATCGAGTCTGTGCCATTTAATATAATCAGACATGAACAGAACCCGATGGCATATTCATAAGCCTACAATTTTATGTCTACAGTTTACTGTAGGTCAGCTACTGTTCATTATAGAGAGCAGCTGATGGATGATAATCCAGCCATCTACAGCTGGTTCCACTTCAGTAGAGAAAAGCAGCAGAACCACACATCTTTATGTGCTACAACTGATCTGGCATTGCTTGCTGACAATATGTGTAAAAGGTTGAGGTGTTCCATTCCCAGCTCTGACTTAATGAGCAATAATTTCATGGGGTAGTGTATGCCAATGGTTTTAAGTGTTTGTACATGCATGATCACTATAGTTCTGTATGTATAAATAGTCGTTTGGTAGTACAGAACTTGAGTATTGCTGAAAACAGAGACATGTTGTTGAAGCTTTTTATATTGCTCTCATCAGGACAATCTGAAAGAATACCAATGTAAGGGTAAACAATAACTTTATACTGTATGAGAAGACAGTGCTGATTGGTTGGCAAGTGAACTCTGATTGGCAGATGTGTTGCCATGGAGAATGCACCAGTTTACGGCAACTGGCAGTTAACTGCCAAGCTTTGTTTGAAATTTAAACCAGGCAGCTTGACTCTGATTGGTCAAGACATTGCCCTGAGGAATGAACCAGTGAATGGCTGTCACTTATTTTATTTAGCTGTTTTCCCTTACATTGGAATTCTTGTGGATTGTCCTGATGAGTGCAAGATGAAAAACGTCAACAACATGTCTCTATTTTCAGCAATACTCTATATGGGTAATTTATTTGATCTTTTATTAACAATATATCATCAATTTCTTCCTTTATTCTCATTGATTCTTCAGTCATTTACATCACATGGAAGGGTTTTTTGCCTACATTATAGCACACAAGATAAATTTCTATAAATGGGCAATTTATTTGTGTAGCCATTTAGCATCTTGTTGGTGATATATGTAACATTAGTATAATTTTCAGCAAACAACCTTACTCCTTCAACAACTTCAACAACTGCATAGCTTGTGGGAGCATTTACAACTTTAAGCTTTCGGCCAATGAGAACAAGTTCTGGTCTAGACCACCCTTTTACGCCTTAAAATTCCGAAGGAAAATTATTCTTAACAGAAATTACATCCCGGTGAAAAGGTTTCAAATTTTCTTTCACATCGGCAATTGATCCAATGAAGTCTCAGTTATAGGGCAGTAGGAGGAGTTCTCTCTTGAATGGTACACAACATAAGTGCTATTGTATTCTATTCAGGCAACCAAGGTCCTTGTCCTGGTTGGAGAGGGAATATAACTGTATCTTGAACAGAAAGATCAAACAGTTGAATCACTGTGAAGGAAGGAACAGGAGGAGGTCATTCAGCCCTTCAAGCCTGTTCTGTCATTCACTGAGATCATGGCTGATCTGTGATCTAACTCCATATAACTGCTTTTGCCCCCTATCCTTTAATGCCTTTGAATAACAAAAATCTATCAATCTCAGTTTTAAAATTAACGATTGATCTGGCAACAATTGCCATTTGTGATAGAGAGTTCCAAACTTCTACCATCCACTGTGTATAGAAGTGTTTCCTAATTTCACTCCTGAAAGGCCTGGCTCTAATGTTTTAGACTATGGCTCCTAATCCTAGACTGCCCAACCAGGGGAAATATTTTCTCAGTCTTCCTTTTATTTTTCAGATGTGACTGTTTCACACTGGCTCCCTCCGGCAGATGCCAACACACCATATGCTTCCTTGGTGCCAGGGTTTTGTGCTTTTCTCAGAGTTCCAGCTGCTGCTAAATTCGGCATTTTGTCCGCCTCTCTCAACACATTCTTATCGTGCACCAAAAATTCTGTGCTTCCCCAATTCTTGCAATGCATTATAATATTCACTAAGCAGTTCTCATTTCCTCACAGAGGCCTGGTCTTCTGTCCAGAGCCTAGGCCTTTAATTAGCAAATTCACCTGCACCTGGTTGAAAAAAATCCAAAGACTTGTATTTCTAAAGCGCCTTTCACATCCACAGGATGTTCCAAAGCATTTACAGCCAATGCAATAATCTGGTTTTGTGATGTTGATGGAGAGATAAATATTGGCCTGGACAGTGGGGAGAACCCCCCTGCTCGACTTCAAAGCAGTGTCCCAGGGATATTTCACATCCAGCGGAGAGGGCAGACAGGACCTTGGTTTACAATCTCACCTGAAAGATGGCACCTCTGTTAGTGGAGTACTCCCTCAGCACTGCACCGGAGTATCAGCCTGAAGTTTTGTATACAAGCCCTGGAGCAGGACTTGAACCCACAACCATCTGACTCGGAGGCAAGAGTGCTACCAACTGAGTCACAGCTGAGGCAAAAGTTTCCAGTCGCTGTTGATAAACTCAGGGCTGGATTTTATGATCCCGCAGCCCGGAGCGTGGTGTGGCACAACAAGGCGGAGATCCTGCTTGTGATGTCATTGGCCGCACTGCCGTGATTGCACAGAAGGCGGCCAGTTTGCAAAACGGCAGTGGACACGCCATATATGGCATCAGCTGATGTCGGAGCAGGTGCTGGCACCATCTTTAAAAGCCTGCCAGCCCCTGCATTTACTGTCTTCGTGCACACAAGTCCCTTGCAGAGCTCCCTCCATTCACACACAAGCCCCTCACAGAGCTTCCCCCCATCCACACACAAGCCCCTTGGACACTCAGCATAATAGCCATAGCTGCTGTAAAGTCCACTTCCCCGATGCTACTCTGGTTCAGTTACCTTTGCTCTCGAGGCACCGAGGACTCTTGCCTCGGTGGCGCCAGCTTTTGAAAGTCACGAAACTGAAGGCATGTCAGTGCCGCAAGTCAACCAGAAAATTGAGAAATCTTCATTGGATCAAAGTGAATTAGCTTCTACTTTATTTAAAGCAGCATTTGCAGCATTTAAATGACAAAGCGGTTGCATCAGGGCGTCAGTACTGCCATGGCATTTCCCCGCCTCCGACAAAATTTGCACACTGCAGTACGGCGCTGGGTTTCCTGGCGGACAGCTCCATGGAGATTCTCTGCACCCCACAACCACTGAACTCGCCTCCGACAAGAGAACAAAATTCAGCCCTCTCTGTGTGACTTTATTTTAGTCTGTGTGTGAGAGACTGTACATTTGTATTTCTAGGTGTGTGACTGCATTATGTGTGTATAATTATATTTGTGTGAATCTGGTATATCTGTGTGAGACACGATTTGTGTGTGTGTGCCAATATATTTGTGTTTGCGTGAGACTGGAATTTTGTGTGCGCCTGTATTTGTGTGTGTGTGTGTGTGTGTGTGTGAGAGAGATTGGATTTGTGTGCGTGTGCGTGTATATTTGTGTGTGTGTGTGAGAAAGAGAGACTGGATTTATGTATGTGTGCCTGTATAATTGTCTGTCGGTGTGTGTGTGTGTGTGTGACTGGATTTGTGTGTGTGACTGTATATTTGTGTGTGTATGAGTGTGTGTGTGTGTGTGAGAGAGAGAGAGAGACTGGATTTGCGTGTGTGTGCCTCTATATTTGTGTTTGTGTGTGAGAGACTGGATTTGTGTCTGTGTGACTGTATGTTTGTGTGTGTGTGCGTGTAGCTGTATATTTGTGTGTGTGTGAGAGACTGGATTTGTGGATGTGTGACTGGATAATTGTCTGTGTGTGTCTTTATATTTGTCTGTGTGTGTGTGTGAGAGACTGGATTTGTGTGTATGTGCCTGTATATTTGTCTGTGTGTGTGTGTGTGTGTGCCTGTGTGCGTGTGTGTGTGTGTGTGTGTGAGAGAGACTGGATTTGTGTGTGTGTGCCTGTGTATTTGTGTGTGTGTGTGTGCCTGTATATTTATCTGTGTGTGTGTGTGCGTGTGTGTGTGAGAGAGACTGGATTTGTGTATGTTTGTGAGAGAGAGACTGGATTTCTGTATGTGTGCCTGCATATTTGTCTGTGTGTGAGACTGGATTTGTCTGTGTGTGTGTGCCTGTATATTTGTCTATGGGTCTGTGTGTGTGAGAGAGAGAGAGACTGGATTTGTGTGTGTGTGCCTGTATATTTACCTGTGTGTGTGTGTGCCTGTAAATTTGTGCATGTGTGTGTGTGTGCCTATATATGTGCCTGTGTCTGTGTGAGACTGGATTTGTGTGTGTGTGCCTGTATATTTTTTTGTGTGTGTGCCTGTATATTTGTGTGTGTGTGTGAGTGAGACTGGGTTTGTGTGTGTGTGTGCCTGTATATTTGTCTATGTGTGTGTGTGAGTGAGTGTGTGTGTGTGTGAGAGAGACTGGATTTGTCTGTGTGTGTGCCTGTATATTTGTCTATGTGTGTGTGTCTGTGAGAGAGAGAGAGAGACTGGATTTGCCTGTGTGTGCCTGTATATTTGTCTGTCTGTGTGTGTGTGTGTGTGTGTGTGTGCCTGGAGAGTAGTGTGTGTGTGTGTATGACTGGATTTGTGTGTGTGTGCCTGGAAATTTGTCTGTGTGTGTGTGTGTGCCGGTATATATCTCTGTGTGTGTGTGTGTGTGTATGTGTGTGTGTGTGCGACAGACTCGATGTGTGTGAGTGTGCGTGTGTGTGAGAGACAGGATTTGTCTGTGTGGTGTGTGTGTGTGTATGTGTGAGAGACTGGATTTGCGTGTGTGCGCGTGTGTGTGTGTGAGAGAGACTGGATTTGTCTGTGTCTGTGTATGTGTGTGTGTGTGTCTGAGAGAGAGAGACTGGATTTGCCTGTGTGTGTGTGAGACTGGATTTATGTGTGTGTGCCTGTATATTTGTCTGTGTGTGTGTGCCTGTATATTTGTCTGTGTGTGTGTGTGTTTTTGTGTGTGTGTGAGACTGGATTTGTCTGTGTTGGTGTGTGTGTGTGTGTGTGTGAGAGAGAGACTGGGTGTGTGTGTGTGCCTGTATATTTGTCTATGTGTGTGTGTGTGTGAGAGAGAGAGAGAGACTGGATTTGTGTGTGTGTGCCTGTATATTTGCCTGTGTGTGTGTGCCTGTATATTTGTCTGTGGGTCTGTGCCTGTATATTTGCCTGTGTGTGTGTGAGACTGGATTTCTGTGTGTGCCTGTATATTTGTGTGTGTGTGTGTGTGTGTGCCTGTATATTTGCCTGTGTGTGTGTGTGTGTGCGTGAGACTGGATTTGTGCGTGTGTGTGTGTGTGTGCGACTGAATTTCTGTGTGTGCCTGTATATTTGTCGGTGTGTGTGTGTGTGTGTGTGTGTGTGTGTGTGTGTGTGTGTGCACGTGTGTCTGTGTCTGAGACTGGATTTGTATGCGTGTGCCTGTATATTTGTCGATGTGTGTGTGTGTCTGTGAGAGAAAGAGAGACTAGATTTGTGTGCGTGTACCTGTATATTTGTCTGTGTGTGTGTGTGCTTGTATAGTCATGTGTGTGTGTGTGTGTGTGTGCGCGCGTGTGTGTGTGTGCCCTGATATTTGTCTGTGTGCGTGTGTGCCTGTATATTTGCCTGTGTGTGTGAGTGTGTGAGTGTGTGCCAGTATATTTGTGTGTGTGTGTCTGTGTGTTTGTGTGTGTGAGAGAGAGACTGGATTTCTGTGTGTGTGCCTGTATATTTGTCTGTGTGTGTGTTTGTGCATGTGTGTGAGCCTGGATTTGTCTGTGTGTTTGTGCCTGTATATTTGTCTGTGTGTGTGTGTGCGAGTGTGTGTGTGTGAGACTGGATTTGTGTGTGTGTGCCTGTATATTGGTCTATGTGTGTGTGTGTGTGAGAGAGGATTTGTGTGTGCGTGTGTGTGTGAGACTGGATTTCTGTGTGTGTGCCTGTTTATTTGTCTGTGTGTGTGCGTGTTTGTGCGTGTAACATGATTTGTGTGTGCCTGTATATTTGCCTGTGTGCGTGTGTGCGTGTGTGTGCGCCTGTATATATTCCTCTGTGTGTGTGTGCCTGTGTGTGTGTGCCTGTATATTTGCCTGTGTGTGTGAGAGACTGGATTTGTGTGTGTGCCTGTATATTTGTACGTGTGTCTGTGTGTGCCTGCATATTTGTCTGTGTGTGTGTGCTTGTATAGTCATGTTTTTTTGTGTGTGTGTGTGTGTGTGTGTGTGCCCTGATATTTGTCTGTGTGTGTGTGTGCCTGTATATTTGCCTGTGTGTGTGAGTGTGTGCCAGTATATTTGTGTGTGTGTGTCTGTGTGTTTGTGTGTGTGAGAGAGAGACTGGATTTCAGTGTGTGTGCCTGTATATTTGTCTGTGTGTGTGTTTGTGCATGTGTGTGAGACTGGATTTGTCTGTGTGTTTGTGCCTGTATATTTGTCTGTGTGTGTGTGTGCGAGTGTGTGTGTGTGAGACTGGATTTGTGTGTGTGTGCCTGTATATTGGTCTATGTGTGTGTGTGTGTGTGAGAGAGGATTTGTGTGTGCGTGTGTGTGTGAGACTGGATTTCTGTGTGTGTGCCTGTTTATTTGTCTGTGTGTGTGCGTGTTTGTGCGTGTAACAGGATTTGTGTGTGCCTGTATATTTGCCTGTGTGCGTGTGTGCGTGTGTGTGCGCCTGTATATATTCCTCTGTGTGTGTGTGCCTGTGTGTGTGTGCCTGTATATTTGCCTGTGTGTGTGAGAGACTGGATTTGTGTGTGTGCCTGTATATTTGTACGTGTGTCTGTGTGTGCCTGTATATTTGTCTGCGTGTGTGTGCGTGAGACTGGATTTGTGTGTGTGTGTGTGTGTGTGTGTGTGAGACTGGATTTCTGTGTGTGTGCCTGTATATTTGTCTGTGTGTGTGCGTTTCTGTGCATGTAACTGGATTTGTGTGGGTGTGCCTGTATATTTGCCTGTGTGTGTGTGTGCGTGTGTGAGTGTGTGTGTGAGAGACTGGATTTGAGTGTGTGTGAGAATGTATATTTGTCAGTGTCTGTCTGTATATTTGTCTGTGTGTGTGTGTGAGAGAGAGACTGGATTTGTGTTAGTGTGCCTGTATATTTGTCTGTGTGTGTGTCTGTATATTTGTGTGCGTGTGTGTGTGTGAGAGAGACTGGATTTGTGTGTGTGTGCCTGTATATTTGTCTGTGTGTGTGTTTGTGTGTGTGAGAGACTGGATTTGTCTCTGCTTGTGTGGGCCTGTATATTTGTATATGTGTGTGTGTCCGTGTGACTGGATTTGTGTGTGTGTGCCTGTATATTTGTCTGTGTGTGAGTGTTTGTGTGAGAGAGAGACTGGATTTATGTGTGTGTGTGCCTGTACATTTGTCTGTGTGTGTGCTTGCCTGTATATTTGTCTGTGTGTGTGTGTGTGTGTGTGTGTGTGAGACTGGATGTGTCTGTGTGTGTGCCTGTATATTTGTCTGTGTGTGATTGTGTGTGTGTGAGACTGGATTTGTATGTGTGTGCCTGTATATTTGTCTGTGTGTGTGTTTTTGTGTGTGTCTGAGACTGGATTTGTCTGTTTTGGTGTGTGTGTGTGTGAGAGACTGTGTGTGTGTGTGTGCCTGTATATTTGTCTATGTGTGTGTGTGTGTGAGAGAGAGAGAGACTGGATTTGTGTGTGTGTGCCTGTATATTTGTCTGTGTGTGTGTGTGCCTGTATATTTGTGTGTGTGTGTGTGCCTGTATATTTGCCTGTGTGTGTGAGACTGGATTTGTGTGTGTGCCTGTATATTTGTGTGTGTGTGTGTGTGTGCCTGTATATTTGCCTGTGTGTGTGTGTGTGTGTGCGTGAGACTGGATTTGTGTGTGTGTGTGTGAGACTGAATTTCTGTGTGTGCCTGTATATTTGTCTGTGTGTGTGTGTGTGTGTGTGTGCGTGTGTCTGTGTCTGAGACTGGATTTGTATGCGTGTGCCTGTATATTTGTCGATGTGTGTGTGTGTCTGTGAGAGAAAGAGAGACTGGATTTGTGTGCGTGTGCCTGTATATTTGTCTGTGTGTGTGTGTGCTTGTATAGTCGTGTGTGTGTGTGTGCGTGTGTGTGTGTGCCCTGATATTTGTCTGTGTGTGTGTGTGTGTGCCTGTATGTTTGCCTGTGTGTGTGAGTGTGTGCGTGTGTGCCAGTATATTTGTGTGTGTGTGTCTGTGTGTTTGTGTGTGTGAGAGAGAGACTGGATTTCTGTGTGTGTGCCTGTATATTTGTCTGTGTGTGTGTTTGTGCGTGTGTGTGAGACTGGATTTGTCTGTGTGTTTGTGCCTGTATATTTGTCTGTGTGTGTGTGTGCGAGTGTGTGTGTGTGTGAGACTGGATTTGTGTGTGTGTGCCTGTATATTGGTCTATGTGTGTGTGTGTGTGAGAGATGATTTGTGTGTGCGTGTGTGTGTGAGACTGGATTTCTGTGTGTGTGCCTGTTTATATGTCAGTGTGTGTGCGTGTTTGTGCGTGTAACTGGATTTGTGTGTGACTGTATATTTGCCTGTGTGTGTGTGTGTGCCTGTATATATTCCTGTGTGTGTGTGTGTGTGTGCCTGTGTGTGTGTGTGTGCCTGTATATTTTTGTGTGTGTGTGTGTGCCTGTATATTTGTCTGCGTGTGTGTGCGTGAGACTGGATTTGTGTGTGTGTGTGTGTGTGTGTGTGTGAGACTGGATTTCTGTGTGTGTGCCTGTATATTTGCCTGTGTGTGTGCGTGTCTGTGCATGTAACTGGATTTGTGTGGGTGTGCCTGTATATTTGCCTGTGTGTGTGTGTGTGTGTGTATGTGTGAGTGTGTGTGTGAGAGACTGGATTTGAGTGTGTGTGAGACTGTATATTTGTCAGTGTGTGTCTGTATATTTGTCTGTGTGTTTGTGTGTGTGAGAGAGAGACTGGATTTCTGTGTGTGTGCCTGTATATTTGTCTGTGTGTGTGTTTGTGCATGTGTGTGAGACTGGATTTGTCTGTGTGTTTGTGCCTGTATATTTGTCTGTGTGTGTGTGTGCGAGTGTGTGTGTGTGAGACTGGATTTGTGTGTGTGTGCCTGTATATTGGTCTATGTGTGTGTGTGTGTGAGAGAGGATTTGTGTGTGCGTGTGTGTGTGAGACTGGATTTATGTGTGTGTGCCTGTTTATTTGTCTGTGTGTGTGCGTGTTTGTGCGTGTAACAGGATTTGTGTGTGCCTGTATATTTGCCTGTGTGCGTGTGTGTGTGCCTGTATATATTCCTCTGTGTGTGTGTGCCTGTGTGTGTGTGCCTGTATATTTGCCTGTGTGTGTGAGAGACTGGATTTGTGTGTGTGCCTGTATATTTGTACGTGTGTCTGTGTGTGCCTGTATATTTGTCTGCGTGTGTGTGCGTGAGACTGGATTTGTGTGTGTGTGTGTGTGTGTGTGTGTGTGAGACCGGATTTCTGTGTGTGTGCCTGTATATTTGTCTGTGTGTGTGCGTTTCTGTGCATGTAACTGGATTTGTGTGGGTGTGCCTGTATATTTGCCTGTGTGTGTGTGTGCGTGTGTGAGTGTGTGTGTGAGAGACTGGATTTGAGTGTGTGTGAGAATGTATATTTGTCAGTGTCTGTCTGTATATTTGTCTGTGTGTGTGTGTGAGAGAGAGACTGGATTTGTGTTAGTGTGCCTGTATATTTGTCTGTGTGTGTGTCTGTATATTTGTGTGCGTGTGTGTGTGTGAGAGAGACTGGATTTGTGTGTGTGTGCCTGTATATTTGTCTGTGTGTGTGTTTGTGTGTGTGAGAGACTGGATTTGTCTATGCTTGTGTGGGCCTGTATATTTGTATATGTGTGTGTGTGCGTGTGACTGGACTTGTGTGTGTGTGCCTGTATACTTGTCTGTGTGTGAGTGTTTGTGTGAGAGAGAGACTGGATTTATGTGTGTGTGTGCCTGTACATTTGTCTGTGTGTGTGCTTGCCTGTATATTTGTCTGTCTGTGTGTGTGTGTGTGTGTGTGAGACTGGATGTGTCTGTGTGTGTGCCTGTATATTTGTCTGTGTGTGATTGTGTGTGTGTAAGACTGGATTTGTATGTGTGTGCCTGTATATTTGTCTGTGTGTGTGTTTTTGTGTGTGTCTGAGACTGGATTTGTCTGTTTTGGTGTGTGTGTGTGTGAGAGACTGGGTGTGTGTGTGTGCCTGTATATTTGTCTATGTGTGTGTGTGTGTGTGAGAGAGAGAGACTGGATTTGTGTGTGTGTGCCTGTATATTTGTCTGTGTGTGTGTGTGCCTGTATATTTGTGTGTGTGTGTGCCTGTATATTTGCCTGTGTGTGTGTGAGACTGGATTTGTGTGTGTGCCTGTATATTTGTGTGTGTGTGTGTGTGTGTGTGTGCCTGTATATTTGCCTGTGTGTGTGTGTGTGTGTGTGTGTGTGTGTGTGTGTGTGCGTGAGACTGGATTTGTGTGTGTGTGTGTGAGACTGAATTTCTGTGTGTGCCTGTATATTTGTCTGTGTGTGTGTGTGTGTGTGTGCGTGTGTCTGTGTCTGAGACTGGATTTGTATGCGTGTGCCTGTATATTTGTCGATGTGTGTGTGTGTCTGTGAGAGAAAGAGAGACTGGATTTGTGTGCGTGTGCCTGTATATTTGTCTGTGTGTGTGTGTGTGCTTGTATAGTCGTGTGTGTGTGTGTGCGTGTGTGTGTGTGCCCTGATATTTGTCTGTGTGTGTGTGTGTGTGCCTGTATGTTTGCCTGTGTGTGTGAGTGTGTGCGTGTGTGCCAGTATATTTGTGTGTGTGTGTCTGTGTGTTTGTGTGTGTGAGAGAGAGACTGGATTTCTGTGTGTGTGCCTGTATATTTGTCTGTGTGTGTGTTTGTGCGTGTGTGTGAGACTGGATTTGTCTGTGTGTTTGTGCCTGTATATTTGTCTGTGTGTGTGTGTGCGAGTGTGTGTGTGTGAGAGACTGGATTTGTGTGTGTGTGCCTGTATATTGGTCTATGTGTGTGTGTGTGTGAGAGATGATTTGTGTGTGCGTGTGTGTGTGAGACTGGATTTCTGTGTGTGTGCCTGT
Source organism: Heterodontus francisci (assembly GCF_036365525.1). NCBI lineage: Eukaryota > Metazoa > Chordata > Chondrichthyes > Heterodontiformes > Heterodontidae > Heterodontus > Heterodontus francisci. Next base: position 21,272,386 of record NC_090395.1, read on the forward strand.
TTATTTGTCAGTGTGTGTGCGTGTTTGTGCGTGTAACTGGATTTGTGTGTGACTGTATATTTGCCTGTGTGTGTGTGTGTGCCTGTATATATTCCTGTGTGTGTGTGTGTGTGTGCCTGTGTGTGTGTGTGTGCCTGTATATTTTTGTGTGTGTGTGTGCCTGTATATTTGTCTGCGTGTGTGTGCGTGAGACTGGATTTGTGTGTGTGTGTGTGTGTGTGAGAGACTGGATTTCTGTGTGTGTGCCTGTATATTTGCCTGTGTGTGTGCGTGTCTGTGCATGTAACTGGATTTGTGTGGGTGTGCCTGTATATTTGCCTCTGTGTGTGTGTGTGTGTGTGTGTGTGTGTGTGAGTGTGTGTGTGAGAGACTGGATTTGAGTGTGTGTGAGACTGTACATTTGTCAGTGTGTGTCTGTATATTTGTCTGTGTGTGTGTGTGTGTGTGAGATTGGATTTGTGTGTGTGTGCCTGTATATTTGTCTGTGTGTGTGTGAGACTGGATTTGTGTGTGTGTGCCTGTACATTTGTGTGTGTGTGTGTGTGAGAGACACTGGATGTGTCTGTGTGTGGGCCTGTATATTTGTCTGTGTGTGTCTGTGTGTGTGTGAGACTGGATTTGTGTGTGTGTGCCTGCATATTCGTCTGTGTGTGTGTGATTGTGTGTGTGTGAGACTGGATTTGTGTGTGTGTGCCTGTATATTTGTCTATGTGTGTGTGTGTGTGACAGACTGGATTTGTGTGTGTGTGTGCCTGTATATATGTCTGTGTGTGTGTGCCTGTATAATTGTCTCTGTTCGTGTCTGAGAGCCTGGATTTGTGTGTGTGTGCCTGTATATTTGTCTATGTGTGTGTTTGTGTGTGAGTGTGAGATGGGATTTGTCTGTGTGTGTGTGCCTGTATATTTGTCTGTGTGTGTGCCTGTATATGTGTGTTTGTGTGCCTGTATATGTGTGTGTGTGTGTGTGCCTGTATCTTTACCTGTGTGTGTGTGAGACTGGATTTGTGTGTGTGCCTGTATATTTGTCTATGTGTGTGTGTGTGTGTGTGCCTGTATATTTGTTTGTGTGTGTGTGTGCCTGTATATTTGTCTCTGTGTGTGTGTGAGAGCCTGGATTTGTGTGTGCATGTGTGAGAGAGAGAGACTGGATTTGTGTGTGTGTGCCTGTATGTTTGTCTGCGTGTGTGTTTGTGTGTGTGTGTGAGACGGGATTTGTCTGTGTGTGTGTGCCTGTATATTTGTCTGTGTGTGTCTGTTTGTGTGAGAGACTGGATTTTTGTGTGTGTGCCTGTATATTTGTCTGTGTGTGTGTGAGACTGGATTTGTGTGTGTCTGCCTGTATATTTGCCTGTGTGTGTTTGTTTGTGTGTGAGACTGGATTTTTGTGTGTGTGCCTGTATATTTGTCTGTGTGTGTGTGAGACTGGATTTGTGTGTGTCTGCCTGTATATTGGTGTGTGTGTGTGTGTGAGAGAGAGACACTGGATGCGTCTGTGTGTGTGCCTGCATATTTGTCTGTTTGTGTCTGTGTGTGTGTGTGAGACTGGATTTGTGTGTGTGTGCCTGTATATTTGTCTGTGTGTGTGTGATTGTGTGTGTGTGGGACTGGATTTGTGTGTGTGTGCCTGTATATTTGTCTGTGTGTGTGTGATTGCGTGTGTGACAGACTGGATTTGTCTGTGTGTGCCTGTATATTTGTCTGTGTGTGTGTGAGAGAGCCTGGATTTGTGTGTGTGTGTGAGAGAGAGAGTGACTGGATTTGTGTGTGTGTGCCCGTATATATGTCGGTGTGTGTGTTTGTGTGTGTGTGTGAGACGGGATTTGTCTGTGTGTGTGTGCCTGTATATTTGTCTGTGTGTGTGTTTGTGTGTGTGTGTGAGAGAGAGAGACTGGATTTGTGTGTGTGTGTGCCTGTATATTTGCCTGTGTATGTGTGCCTGTATATGTGTGTGTGTGTGCCTGTATAATGTGTGTGTGTGTGTGTGTCTGTATATTTTCCTGTGTGTGCGTGAGACTGGATTTGTGTGTGTGCCTGTATATTTGTCTATGTGTGTGTGTATGTGTGTGTGCCTGTATATTTGTTTGTGTGCGTGTGTGTGTGTGTGCATGGGACTGGATTTGTGTGCGTGTGTGTGTGTGACTGGATTTCTGTGTGTGTGCCTGTATATGTGTGTGTGTGTGTGAATGAGACTGGATTTGTGTGTGTGTGTGTGAGAGAGACTGGATTTGTCTGTGTGTGTGTGTCTGAGAGAGAGAGACTGATTTGTGTGTGTGTGTGTATATATATATATTTGCCTGTGTGTGCCTGGAAAGTTGTCTGTGTGTGTGTGTGTGTGTGTGTGTGTGTGAGAGAGAGAGACTGGATTTGTGTGTGTGTGCCTGTATATTTGTCTGTGTGTGTGTGATTGTGTGTGTGTGAGACTGGATTTGTGTGTGTGTGCCTGTATATTTGTCTGTGTGTGTGTGTGTGTGACAGACTGGATTTGTCTGTGTGTGCCTGTATATTTGTCTGTGTGTGTGTGCCTGTATATTTGTCGCTGTGTGTGTGAGAGCCTGGATTTGTGTGTGCATGTGTGAGAGAGAGAGACTGGATTTCTGTGTGTGTGCCCATATATTTGTCTGTGTGTGTGTGTGAGATGGGATTTGTCTGTGTGTGTGTGCCTGTATATTTGTCTGTGTGTGTGTTTGTGTGTGTGTGTGAGAGAGAGAGACTGGATTTGTGTGTGTGTGCCTGTATATTTGCCTGTGTGTGTGTGTGCCTGTATATGTGTGTGTGTGTGCCTGTATATGTGTGTGTGTGCCTGTATATTTGTCTATGTGTGTGTGTATGTGTGTGTGCCTGTATATTTGTTTGTGTGTGTGTGTGCATGGGACTGGATTTGAGTGTGTGTGTGTGTGTGTGTGTGTGTGTGAGAGAGAGAGAGAGAGAGACTATATTTGTGTGTGTGTGCCTGTATATTTGTCTGTGTGTGTGATTGTGTGTGTGTGAGACTGGATTTGTGTGTGTGTGCCTGTATATTTGTCTGTGTGTGTGTGTGTGTGTGTGTGTGTGTGTGTGTGTGTGTGTGTGTGTGACAGACTGGATTTGTCTGTGTGTGCCTGTATATTTGTCTGTGTGTGTGTGCCTGTATATTTGTCGCTGTGTGTGTGTGTGAGAGCCTGGATTTGTGTGTGTGTGTGTGTGAGAGAGAGAGACTGGATTTCTGTGTGTGTGCCCGTATATTTGTCTGTGTGTGTGTTTGTGTGTGTGTGTGAGAGAGAGAGACTGGATTTGTGTGTGTGCCTGTATATTTGCCTGTGTGTGTGTGCCTGTATATGTGTGTGTGTGTGCCTGTATATGTGTGTGTGTGTGTGCCTGTATATTTACCTGTGTGTGTGTGTGTGACTGGATTTGTGTGTGTGTCTGTATATTTGTCTATGTGTGTGTATGTGTGTGTGCCTGTATATTTGTCTGTGTGTGTGCGATTGTGTGTGTGTGAGACTGGATTTGTGTGTGTGTGCCTGTATATTTGTCTGTGTGTGTGTGTGTGTGTGTGTGTGTGTGCCTGTATATTTGACTGTGTGTGCGTGAGACTGGATTTATGTGTGTGTGCCTGTATATTTGTCTATGTATGTGGTTGTGTGAGAGAGAGAGACTGGATTTGTGTGTGTGTGCCTGTATATTTGTCTGTGTGTGTGTGATTGTGTGTGTGAGACTGGATTTGTGTGTGTGTGCCTGTATATTTGTCTGTGTGTGTGTGTGTGTGTGCCTGTATGTTTGACTGTGTGTGTGTGAGACTGGATTTATGTGTGTGTGCCTGTATATTTGTCTATGTGTGTGTGTGTGAGAGCCAGAGAGACTGGCTTTGTGTGTGTGTGCCTGTATATTTGTCTGTGTGTGTGTGTGTGTGTGCCTGTATATTTGCCTTTGTGAGTGTGTGAGAGACTGGATTTGTGTGTGTGTGCCTGTATATTTGTCTGCGTGTGTGTTTGTGTGAGACGGGATTTGTCTGTGTGTGTGTGCCTGTACATTTGTCTGTGTGTGTGTTTGCCTGTATATTTGTCTGTGTGTGTGTGTGTGAGACTGGATGTGTCTGTGTGTGTGACTGTATATTTGCCTGTGTGTGTTTGTGTGTGTGTGTGAGACTGGATTTTTGTGTGTGTGCCTGTATATTTGTCTGTGTGTGTGTGAGACTGGATTTGTGTGTGTCTGCCTGTATATTGGTGTGTGTGTGTGAGAGAGAGACACTGGATGCGTCTGTGTGTGTGCCTGCATATTTGTCTGTTTGTGTCTGTGCGTGTGTGTGAGACTGGATTTGTGTGTGTGTGCCTGTATATTTGTCTGTGTGTGTGTGATTGTGTGTGTGTGAGACTGGAATTGTGTGTTTGTGCCTGTATATTTGTCTGTGTGTGTGTGATTGTGTGTGTGTGGGACTGGATTTGTGTGTCTGTGCCTGTATATTTGTCTGTGTGTGTGTGTGTGTGATTGTGTGTGTGACAGACTGGATTTGTCTGTGTGTGCCTGTATATTTGTCTGTGTGTGTGTGTGAGAGAGCCTGGATTTGTGTGTGTGTGTGAGAGAGAGAGAGACTGGATTTGTGTGTGTGTGCCCGTATATCTGTCGGTGTGTGTGTTTGTGTGTGTGTGTGAGACGGGATTTGTCTGTGTGTGTGTGCCTGTATATTTGTCTGTGTGTGTGTTTGTGTGTGTGTGTGAGAGAGAGAGACTGGATTTGTGTGTGTGTGTGCCTGCATATTTGCCTGTGTATGTGTGCCTGTATATGTGTGTGTGTGTGCCTGTATAATGTGTGTGTGTGTGTGTGTGTGTGTACCTGTATATTTTCCTGTGTGTGCGTGAGACTGGATTTGTGTGTGTGCCTGTATATTTGTCTATGTGTGTGTGTATGTGTGTGTGCCTGTATATTTGTTTGTGTGTGTGTGTGTGTGTGCATGGGACTGGATATGTGTGTGTGTGTGTGACTGGATTTCTGTGTGTGTGCCTGTATATTTGTGTGTGTGTGTGTGTGTGTGTGTGAATGAGACTGGATTTGTGTGTGTGTGTGAGAGAGACTGGATTTGTCTGTGTGTGTGTGTCTGAGAGAGAGAGACTGATTTGTGTGTGTGTGTGTGTGTGTATATATATATATTTGCCTGTGTGTGCCTGGAAAGTTGTCTGTGTGTGTGTGTGTGTGTGTGTGTGTGTGTGTGTGTGTGTGTGAGAGAGAGAGACTGGATTTGTGTGTGTGTGCCTGTATATTTGTCTGTGTGTGTGTGATTGTGTGTGTGTGAGACTGGATTTGTGTGTGTGTGCCTGTATATTTGTCTGTGTGTGTGTGTGTGTGTGTGACAGACTGGATTTGTCTGTGTGTGCCTGTATATTTGTCTGTGTGTGTGTGCCTGTATATTTGTCGCTGTGTGTGTGAGAGCTTGGATTTGTGTGTGCGTGTGTGAGAGAGAGAGACTGGATTTCTGTGTGTGTGCCCGTATATTTGTCTGTGCGTGTGTTTGTGTGTGTGTGTGAGATGGGATTTGTCTGTGTGTGTGTGCCTGTATATTTGTCTGTGTGTGTGTTTGTGTGTGTGTGTGAGAGAGAGAGACTGGATTTGTGTGTGTGTGCCTGTATATTTGCCTGTGTGTGTGTGTGCCTGTATATGTGTGTGTGTGCCTGTATATTTGTCTATGTGTGTGTGTATGTGTGTGTGCCTGTATATTTGTTTGTGTGTGTGTGTGCATGGGACTGGATTTGAGTGTGTGTATGTGTGTGTGTGTGTGAGAGAGAGAGAGAGAGAGAGAGACTATATTTGTGTGTGTGTGCCTGTATATTTGTCTGTGTGTGTGATTGTGTGTGTGTGAGACATGATTTGTGTGTGTGTGCCTGTATATTTGTCTGTGTGTGTGTGTGTGTGTGTGTGTGTGTGACAGACTGGATTTGTCTGTGTGTGCCTGTATATTTGTCTGTGTGTGTGTGCCTGTATATTTGTCACTGTGTGTGTGTGTGAGAGCCTGGATTTGTGTGTGTGTGTGTGAGAGAGAGAGACTGGATTTCTGTGTGTGTGCCCGTATATTTGTCTGTTTGTGTGTGTGTGTGAGACGGGATTTGTCTGTGTGTGTGTGCCTGTATATTTGTCTGTGTGTGTGTTTGTGTGTGTGTGTGAGAGAGAGAGACTGGATTTGTGTGTGTGCCTGTATATTTGCCTGTGTGTGTGTGCCTGTATATGTGTGTGTGTGTGCCTGCATATGTGTGTGTGCGTGCCTGTATATTTACCTGTGTGTGTGTGTGAGACTGGATTTGTGTGTGTGTCAGTATATTTGTCTATGTGTGTGTGTATGTGTGTGTGCCTGTATATTTGTCTGTGTGTGTGTGTGAGACTGGATTTGTGCGTGTGTGCCTGTATATTTGTCTGTGTGTGTGTGTGTGTGTGTGTGCCTGTATATTTGACTGTGTGAGCGGGAGACTGGATTTATGTGTGTGTGCCTGTATATTTGTCTATGTATGTGGGTGTGTGAGAGAGAGAGACTGGATTTGTGTGTGTGTGCCTGTATATTTGTCTGTGTGTGTGTGATTGTGTGTGTGAGACTGGATTTGTGTGTGTGTGCCTGTATATTTGTCTGTGTGTGTGTGTGTGTGTGTGTGCCTGTATGTTTGACTGTGTGAGTGTGAGACTGGATTTATGCGTGTGTGCCTGTATATTTGCCTTTGTGAGTGTGTGAGAGACTGGATTTGTGTGTGTGTGCCTGTATATTTGTCTGTGTGTGTGTGTGCCTGTATATTTGCCTTTGTGAGTGTGTGAGAGACTGGATTTGTGAGTGTGTGCCTGTATATTTGTCTGCGTGTGTGTTTGTGTGTGTGTGTGAGATGGGATTTGTCTGTGTGTGTGTGGCTGTATATTTGCCTGTGTGTGTTTGTGTGTGTGTGAGACTGGATTTTTGTGTGTGTGCCTGTATATTTGTCTGTGTGTGTGTGAGACTGGATTTGTGTGTGTCTGCCTGTATATTGGTGTGTGTGTGTTTGTGAGAGAGAGACACTGGATGCGTCTGTGTGTGTGCCTGCATATTTGTCTGTTTGTGTCTGTGTGTGTGTGTGAGACTGGATTTGTGTGTGTGTGCCTGTATATTTGTCTGTGTGTGTGTGATTGTGTGTGTGTGAGACTGGAATTGTGTGTTTGTGCCTGTATATTTGTCTGTGTGTGTGTGATTGTGTGTGTGTGGGACTGGATTTGTGTGTGTGTGCCTGTATATTTGTCTGTGTGTGTGTGATTGTGTGTGTGACAGACTGGATTTGTCTGTGTGTGCCTGTATATTTGTCTGTGTGTGTGTGTGAGAGAGCCTGGATTTGTGTGTGTGTGTGAGAGAGAGAGAGACTGGATTTGTGTGTGTGTGCCCATATATCTGTCGGTGTGTGTGTTTGTGTGTGTGTGTGAGACGGGATTTGTCTGTGTGTGTGTGCCTGTATATTTGTCTGTGTGTGTGTTTGTGTGTGTGCGTGTGAGAGAGAGAGTCTGGATTTGTGTGTGTGTGTGCCAGTATATTTGCCTGTGTATGTCTGCCTGTATATGTGTGTGTGTGTGCATGTATAATGTGTGTGTGTGTGTGCCTGTATATTTTCCTGTGTGTGCGTGAGACTGGATTTGTGTGTGTGCCTGTATATTTGTCTATGTGTGTGTGTATGTGTGTGTGCCTGTATATTTGTTTGTGTGTGTGTGTGTGTGTGTGTGTGTGTGTGTGTGCATGGGACTGGATTTGTGTGCGTGTGTGTGTGTGACTGGATTTCTGTGGGTGTGCCTGTATATTTGTGTGTCTGTGTGTGTGTGTGTGCGTGTGTGTGAATGAGACTGGATTTGTGTGTGTGTGTGAGAGAGACTGGATTTGTCTGTGTGGTGTGTGTGTGTGTGTGTCAGACTGGATTTGTCTGTGTGTGTGTGTCTGAGAGAGAGTGACTGATTTGTGTGTGTGTATATATATATATATTTGCCTGTGTGTGCCTGTATATTTGTCTGTGTGTGTGTGTGTGTGTGTGTGTGCGAGAGAGAGAGAGAGACTGGATTTGTGTGTGTGTGCCTGTATATTTGTCTGTGTGTGTGTGAGTGAGTGTGTGTGAGACTGGATTTGTGTGTGTGTGCCTGTATATTTGTCTGTGTGTGTGTGTGTGTGTGTGACAGACTGGATTTGTCTGTGTGTGCCTGTATATTTGTCTGTGTGTGTGTGCCTGTATATTTGTCGCTGTGTGTGTGAGAGCCTGGATTTGTGTGTGCGTGTGTGAGAGAGAGAGACTGGATTTCTGTGTGTGTGCCCGTATATTTGTCTGTGTGTGTATTTGTGTGTGTGTGTGAGATGGGATTTGTCTGTGTGAGTGTGCCTGTATATTTGTCTTGTGTGTGTTTGTGTGTGTGTGTGAGAGAGAGAGACTGGATTTGTGTGTGTGTGCCTGTATATTTGCCTGTGTGTGTGTGCCTGTATGTGTGTGTGTGTGTGTGCCTGTATATGTGTGTGTGTGCCTGTATATTTACCCATGTGTGTGTGAGACTGGATTTGTGTGTGTGCCTGTATATTTGTCTATGTGTGTGTGTATGTGTGTGTGCCTGTATATTTGTTTGTGTGTGTGTGTGCATGGGACTGGATTTGAGTGTGTGTGTATGTGTGTGTGTGTGTGAGAGAGAGAGAGAGAGAGAGAGAGAGAGAGAGAGAGAGAGAGAGAGAGAGAGAGAGAGAGAGAGAGAGAGAGAGAGAGAGAGAGAGAGAGAGAGAGAGTATATTTGTGTGTGTGTGCCTGTATATTTGTCTGTGTGTGTGTGATTGTGTGTGTGACAGACTGGATTTGTCTGTGTGTGCCTGTATATTTTCCTGTGTGTGTGTGCCTGTATATTTGTCGCTGTGTGTTTGTGTGAGAGCCTCGATTTGTGTGTGTGTGTGTGAGAGAGAGATACTGTATTTCTGTGTGTGTGCCCGTATATTTGTCTGTGTGTGTGTTTGTGTGTGTGTGTGAGACGGGATTTGTCTGTGTGTGTGTGCCTGTATATTTGTCTGTGTGTGTGTTTGTGTGTGTGTGTGTGAGAGAGAGAGACTGGATTTGTGTGTGTGTGTCTGTATATTTGTCTGTGTGTGTGTGACTGTATATTTGAGTGTTTGTGTGTGTTTGTGTGTGTGTGTGAGAGAGAGAGAGAGAGAGAGACTATAGTTGTGTGTGTGTGCCTGTATATTTGTCTGTGTGTGTGTGATTGTGTGTGTGACAGACTGGATTTGTCTGTGTGTGACTGTATACTTGTCTGTGTGTGTGTGCCTGTATATTTGTCGCTGTGTGTGTTTGTGTGTGTGACAGAGAGAGACTGGATTTGTCTGTGTGTGTGCCTGTATATTTGCCTGTGTATGTGTGCCTGTATATGTGTGTGTGTGCCTGTATATGTGTGTGTGTGTCTGTATATTTTCCTGTGTGTGTGTGAGACTGGATTTGTGTGTGTGCCTGTATATTTGTCTATGTGTGTGTGTATGTGTGTGTGCCTGTATATTTGTTTGTGTGTGTGTGTGTGTGCATGTGACTGGATTTGTGCGTGTGTGTGTGTGTGACTGGATTTCTGTGGTTGTGCCTGTATATTTGTGTGTGTGCATGTGTGTGTGTGAGAGAGAGACTGGATTTGTGTGTGTGTGTGTGAGAGAGACTGGATTTGTCTGTGTGGTGTGTGTGTGTGTGTTTGTGTGTGTCAGACTGGATTTGTCTGTGTGTGTGTGTCTGAGAGCGAGAGACTGGATTTGTCTGTGTGTGTGTGTGTGTATATATATATTTGCCTGTGTGTGCCTGGAAAGTTGTCTGTGTGTGTGTGTGTGTGTGTGTGTGTGTGTGTGTGTCAGACTGGATTTGTCTGTGTGTGTGTGTGTGTGTATATATATATATTTGCCTGTGTGTGCCTGGAAAGTTGTCTGTGTGTGTGCCTGTATATTTGCCTGTGTGTAAGAGAGAGAGACTGGATTTGTGTGTGTGTGCCTGTGTATTTGTCTGTGTGTGTGTGATTGTGTGTGTGTGTGCCTGTATATTTGTTTGTGTGTGTGTGTGCATGGGACTGGATTTGAGTGTGTGTGTGTGTATGTGTGTGTGTGTGTGTGTGTGTGAGAGAGAGAGAGAGAGACTATATTTGTGTGTGTGTGCCTGTATATTTGTCTGTGTGTGTGTGATTGTGTGTGTGACAGACTGGATTTGTCTGTGTGTGCCTGTATATTTTTCTGTGTGTGTGTGCCTGTATATTTGTCGCTGTGTGTTTGTGTGAGAGCCTGGATTTGTGTGTGTGTGTGTGAGAGAGAGATACTGTATTTCTGTGTGTGTGCCCGTATATTTGTCTGTGTGTGTGTTTGTGTGTGTGTGTGAGACGGGATTTGTCTGTGTGTGTGTGCCTGTATACTTGTCTGTGTGTGTGTTTGTGTGTGTGTGTTTAGAGAGAGAGAGACTGGATTTGTGTGTGTGTGCCTGTATATTTGCCTATGTGTGTGTGCCTGTATATGTGTGTGTGCCTGTATATGTGTGTGTGTGTGCCTGTATATTTACCTGCGTGTGTGTGAGACTGGATTTGTGTGTGTGTCTGTATATTTGTCTATGTGTGTGTGTGTGAGACTGGATTTGTGTGTGTGTGCCTGTATATTTGTCTGTGTGTGTGTGTGTGCCTGTATGTTTGACTGTGTGTGTGTGAGACTGGATTTATGTGTGTGTGCCTGTATATTTGTCTATGTGTGTGTGTGTGAGAGCCAGAGAGAATGGATTTGTGTGTGTGTGCCTGTATATTTGTCTGTGTGTGTGTGTGTGCCTGTATATTTGCCTGTGTATGTGTGCCTGTATATGTGTGTGTGTGTGCCTGTATATGTGTGTGTGTGTGTGCCTGTATATTTTCCTGTGTGTGTGTGAGACTGGATTTGTGTGTGTGCCTGTATATTTGTCTATGTGTGTGTGTATGTGTGTGTGCCTGTATATTTTGTGTGTGTGTGTGTGTGTGCATGGGACTGGATTTGTGCGTGTGTGTGTGTGTGACTGGATTTCTGTGGTTGTGCCTGTATATTTGTGTGTGTGCCATGTGTGTGTGTGAGAGAGAGACTGGATTTGTGTGTGTGTGTGTGAGAGAGACTGGATTTGTCTGTGTGGTGTGTGTGTGTGTGTGTGTGTGTGTGTCAGACTGGATTTGTCTGTGTGTGTGTGTCTGAGAGCGAGAGACTGGATTTGTCTGTGTGTGTATATATTCTTTTGGGCCTCCTTATCTCGAGAGACAATGGATACGCGCCTGGAGGTGGTCAGTGGTTTGTGAAGCAGCGCCTGGAGTGTATATATATTTGCCTGTGTGTGCCTGGAAAGTTGTGTGTGTGTGTGCGTGTGTGTGTGTGTGTATGAGAGAGAGAGAGAGAGAGAGTCTGGATTTGAGTGTGTGTGCCTGTATATTTGTCTGTGTGTGTGTGATTGTGTGTGTGTGAGACTGGATTTGTGTGTGTGTGCCTGTATATTTGTCTATGTGTGTGTGTATGTGTGTGTGCCTGTATATTTTGTGTGTGTGTGTGTGTGTGCATGGGACTGGATTTGTGCGTGTGTGTGTGTGTGACTGGATTTCTGTGGTTGTGCCTGTATATTTGTGTGTGTGCATGTGTGTGTGTGAGAGAGAGACTGGATTTGTGTGTGTGTGTGTGAGAGAGACTGGATTTGTCTGTGTGGTGTGTGTGTGTGTCAGACTGGATTTGTCTGTGTGTGTGTGTCTGAGAGCGAGAGACTGGATTTGTCTGTGTGTGTATATATATATTTGCCTGTGTGTGCCTGGAAAGTTGTGTGTGTGTGTGCGTGTGTGTGTGTGTATGAGAGAGAGAGAGAGAGAGACTGGATTTGAGTGTGTGTGCCTGTATATTTGTCTGTGTGTGTGTGATTGTGTGTGTGTGAGACTGGATTTGTGTGTGCCTGTATTTTTGTCTGTGTGTGTGTGTGTGTGTGACAGACTGGATTTGTCTGTGCGTGCCTGTATATTTGTCTGTGTGTGTGTGCCTGTATATTTGTCGCTGTGTGTGTGTGTGAGAGCCTGGATTTGTGTGTGTGTGTGTGTGAGAGAGAGAGAGACTGGATTTCTGTGTGTGTGCCCGTATATTTGTCTGTGTGTGTGTTTGTGTGTGTGTGTGAGACGGGATTTGTCTGTGTGTGTGCCTGTATATTTGTCTGTGTGTGTGTTTGTGTGTGTGTGTGAGAGAGAGAGACTGGATTTGTGTGTGTGTGCCTGTATATTTGCCTGTGTGTGTGTGCCTGTATATGTGTGTGTGTGTGCCTGTATATGTGTGTGTGTGTGCCTGTATATTTTCCTGTGTGTGTGTGAGACTGGATTTGTGTGTGTGCCTGTATATTTGTCTATGTGTGTGTGTATGTGTGTGTGCCTGTATATTTTGTGTGTGTGTGTGTGTGTGCATGGGACTGGATTTGTGCGTGTGTGTGTGTGTGACTCGATTTCTCTGGTTGTGCCTGTATATTTGTGTGTGTGCATGTGTGTGTGGGAGAGAGAGACTGGATTTGTGTGTGTGTGTGTGAGAGAGACTGGATTTGTCTGTGTGGTGTGTGTGTGTGTGTGTGTGTGTGTCAGACTGGATTTGTCTGTGTGTGTGTGTCTGAGAGCGAGAGACTGGATTTGTCTGTGTGTGTGTGTGTGTATATATATATTTGCCTGTGTGTGCCTGGAAAGTTGTGTGTGTGTGTGTGTGTGTGTGTGTGAGTGAGTGAGAGAGAGAGAGAGAGAGAGAGACTGGATTTGAGTGTGTGTGCCTGTATATTTGTCTGTGTGTGTGTGATTGTGTGTGTGTGAGACTGGATTTGTGTGTGTGTGCCTGTATATTTGTCTGTGTGTGTGACAGACTGGATTTGTCTGTGCGTGCCTGTATATTTGTCTGTGTGTGTGTGCCTGTATATTTGTCTGTGTGTGTGTTTGTGTGTGTGTTTGAGAGAGAGAGACTGGATTTGTGTGTGTGTGCCTGTATATTTGTCTATGTGTGTGTGCCTGTATATGTGTGTGTGTGTGCCTGTATGCTTTTGTGTGTGTGTGTGTGTGTGCCTGTATATTTACCTGTGTGTGTGTGAGACTGGATTTGTGTGTGTGCCTGTATATTTGTCTATGCGTGTGTGTATATGTGTGTGTGCCTGTATATTTGTTTGTGTGTGTGTGTGTGTGCATGGGACTGGATTTGAGTGTGTGTGTGTGTATGTGTGTGTGTGTGTGAGAGAGAGAGAGAGAGAGAGAGAGAGAGAGAGAGAGAGACTATATTTGTGTGTGTGTGCCTGTATATTTGTCTGTGTCTGTGTGATTGTGTGTGTGTGAGACTGGATTTGTGTGTGTGTGCCTGTATATTTGTCTGTGTGTGTGTGTGTGTGTGTGTGTGTGTGTGACAGACTGGATTTGTCTGTGTGTGCCTGTATATTTGTCTGTGTGTGTGTGCCTGTATATTTGTCGCTGTGTGTGTGTGTGTGAGAGCCTGGATTTGTGTGTGTGTGTGTGAGAGAGAGAGACTGGATTTCTGTGTGTGTGCCCATAGAGAGAGACTGGATTTCAGTGTGTGTGCCCGTATATTTGTCTGTGTGTGTGTTTGTGTGTGTGTGTGAGATGAGATTTGTCTGTGTGTGTGTGCCTGTATATTTGTCTGTGTGTGTGTTTGTGTGTGTGCGTGAGAGAGACTGGATTTGTGTGTGTGTGCCTGTATATTTGCCTGTGTGTGTGTGCCTGTATATGTGTGTGTGTGTGTGCCTGTATATGTGTGTGTGTGTGTGCCTGTATATTTACCTGTGTGTGTGAGTGTGAGACTGGATTTGTGTGTGTGCCTGTATATTTGTCTATGTGTGTGTGTATGTGTGTGTGCCTGTATATTTGGCTGTGTGTGTGTGATTGTGTGTGTGTGAGACTGGATTTGTGTGTGTGTGCCTGTATATTTGTCTGTGTGTGTGTGTGTGCCTGTATATTTGACTGTGTGTGCGTGAGACTGGATTTATGTGTGTGTGCCTGTATATTTGTCTATGTGTGTGGGTGTGTGAGAGAGAGAGACTGGATTTGTGTGTGTGTGTGCCTGTATATTTGTCTGTGTGTGTGTGATTGTGTGTGTGAGACTGGATTTGTGTGTGTGTGCCCGTATATTTGACTGTGTGTGTGAGAGACTGGATTTATGTGTGTGTGCCTGTATATTTGTCTATGTGTGTGTGTGTGTGAGAGCCAGAGAGACTGGATTTGTGTGTGTGTGCCTGTATATTTGTCTTTGTGTGTGTGTGTGTGTGTGTGTGCCTGTATGTTTGCCTTTGTGAGTGTGTGAGAGACTGGATTTGTGTGTGTGTGCCTGTATATTTGTCTGTGTGTGTGTGACTGCATATTTGAGTATTTGTGTGTGTGTGTGTGTGTGTGTTTGAGAGAGAGAGAGAGAGAGAGAGAGAGAGAGAGAGAGAGAGAGAGAGAGAGAGAGAGACTATAGTTGTGTGTGTGTGCCTGTATATTTGTCTGTGTGTGTGTGATTGTGTGTGTGTGAGACTGGATTTGTGTGTGTGTGCCTGTATATTTGTCTGTGTGTGTGTGTGTGTGTGTGACAGACTGGATTTGTCTGTGTGTGCCTGTATATTTGTCTGTGTGTGTGTGCCAGTATATTTGTCGCTGTGTGTGTATGTGAGAGCCTGGATTTGTGTGTGTGTGTGTGAGAGAGAGAGACTGGATTTCTGAGTGTGTGCCCGTATATTTGTCTGTGTGTGTGTTTGTCTGTGTGTGTGAGACGGGATTTGTCTGTGTGTGTGTGTGCCTGTATATTTGTCTGTGTGTGTGTTTGTGTGTGTGTGTGAGAGAGAGAGACTGGATTTGTGTGTGTGTGCCTGTATATTTGCCTGTGTGTGTGTGCCTGTATATGTGTGTGTGTGTGCCTGTATATTTACCTGTGTGTGTGTGTGAGACTGGATTTGTGTGTGTGTCTATATATTTGTCTATGTGTGTGTGTATGTGTGTGTGCCTGTATATTTGTCTGTGTGTGTGTGATTGTGTGTGTGTGAGACTGGATTTGTGTGTGTGTGCCTGTATATTTGTCTGTGTGTGTGTGTCTGTATATTTGACTGTGTGTGCGTGAGACTGGATTTATGTGTGTGTGCCTGTATATTTGTCTATGTATGTGGGTGTGTGAGAGAGAGAGACTGGATTTGTGTGTGTGTGCCTGTATATTTGTCTGTGTGTGTGTGATTGTGTGTGTGAGACTGGATTTGTGTGTGTGTGCCTGTATATTTGTCTGTGTGTGTGTGTGTGTGCCTGTATATTTGACTGTGTGTGTGTGAGACTGGATTTATGTGTGTGTGCCTGTATATTTGTCTATGTGTGTGTGTGTGAGAGCCAGAGAGACTGGATTTGTGTGTGTGTGCCTGTATATTTGTCTGTGTGTGTGTGCCTGTATATTTGACTTTGTGAGTGTGTGAGAGACTGGATTTGTGTGTGTGTACCTGTATATTTGTCTGTGTGTGTGTGACTGTATATTTGAGTGTTTGTGTGTGTGTGAGAGAGAGAGAGTGAGAGAGACTATAGTTGTGTGTGTGTGCCTGTATATTTGTCTGTGTGTGTGTGATTGTGTGTGTGACAGACTGGATTTGTCTGTGTGTGCCTGTATACTTGTCTGTGTGTGTGTGCCTGTATATTTGTCGCTGTGTGTGTTTGTGTGTGTGTGTGACAGAGAGAGACTGGATTTGTGTGTGTGTGTGCCTGTATATTTGCCTGTGTATGTGTGCCTGAATATGTGTGTGTGTGCCTGTATATGTGTGTGTGTGCCTGTATATTTTCCTGTGTGTGTGTGAGACTGGATTTGTGTGTGTGCCTGTATATTTGTCTATGTGTGTGTGTATGTGTGTGTGCCTGTATATTTGTTTGTGTGTGTGTGTGTGTGCATGGGACTGGATTTGTGCGCGTGTGTGTGTGTGACTGGATTTCTGTGGTTGTGCCTGTATATTTGTGTGTGTGCATGTGTGTGTGTGAGAGAGAGACTGGATTTGTGTGTGTGTGTGTGAGAGAGACTGGATTTGTCTGTGTGGTGTGTGTGTGTGTGTTTGTGTGTGTCAGACTGGATTTGTCTGTGTGTGTGTGTCTGAGAGCGAGAGACTGGATTTGTCTGTGTGTGTGTGTGTGTGTGTATGTATATTTGCCTGTGTGTGCCTGGAAAGTTGTCTGTGTGTGTGTGTGAGTGTGTGTGTCAGACTGGATTTGTCTGTGTGTGTGTGTGTGTGTATATATATATTTGCCTGTGTGTGCCTGGAAAGTTGTCTGTGTGTGTGCCTGTATATTTGCCTGTGTGTAAGAGAGAGAGAGAGAGACTGGATTTGTGTGTGTGTGCCTGTATATTTGTCTGTGTGTGTGTGATTGTGTGTGTGTGAGACTGGATTTGTGTGTGCGTGCCTGTATATTTGTCTGTGTGTGTGTGCCTGTATATTTGTCGCTGTGTGTGTGTGAGAGCCTGGATTTGTGTGTGCGTGTGTGAGAGAGAGAGAGACTGGATTTCTGTGTGTGTGCCCGTATATTTGTCTGTGTGTGTGTTTGTGTGTGTGTGTGAGACGGGATTTGTCTGTGTGTGTGCCTGTATATTTGTCTGTGTGTGTGTTTGTGTGTGTGTGTGAGAGAGAGAGACTGGATTTGTGTGTGTGTGCCTGTATATTTGCCTGTGTGTGTGTGCCTGTATATGTGTGTGTCTGTGCCTGTATACGTTTGTGTGTGTGTGTGTGTGCCTGTATATTTACCCGTGTGTGTGTGAGACTGGATTTGTGTGTGTGCCTGTATATTTGTCTATGCGTGTGTGTATATGTGTGTGTGCCTGTATATTTGTTTGTGTGTGTGTGTGTGCATGGGACTGGATTTCAATGTGTGTGTGTGTGTGTGTGTGTGTGTGTGTGTGTGTGTGAGAGAGAGAGAGAGAGAGAGAGACTATATTTGTGTGTGTGTGCCTTTATATTTGTCTGTGTCTGTGTGATTGTGTGTGTGTGAGACTGG